>NC_060141.1:249273879-249606796 GCF_021461385.2 Schistocerca piceifrons | reverse complement strand
TCACACGCTGAAGTCCATTAATAAAATATTGTCCAGTGTCAAGCCGCGTCAGATGGTTTATTGCCCCACGACGTTTCGGCAGATACCTCCTCTGCCATTGTCAGGTGTTGACTGTCGTGTGAATACCGCTGCCGTACTTATATAGCCTCGCCGCCGCTAGTGACATCACTGGTGCCTGTCCCGAACCATATACGGCACTGTTTTGGTGGCGCGACCACCGCGCCAGCTTCTCCCCACAATCACGTGACCACAGGTCGTGCTCAGCTACAGTCCACTGTCTTTATTGAGGGTACTTTCCTGTACTTTGATCTCCATTGCTTCATTTATTACGCCAGTCCAGAAGCTATTGTTCCGTTTAATAATAGAAGTATCGTCGAATGCAATTTGGTGTCCGTTTTCCGGTGCGTGTCACGCTACAGCTGATTTTTCGGAATAGCGTAGGCACTCCACTCCTATCCTCTCACCGTCGTCCTGCCAGCTGACAAGGGCATTGCTTCCGTCTTATGCAACGTGCCGAATATGACGCGAAAATCCGACAGATGCTGGAGGAAGATATGTACCAAAAGGTGCCTCGGGACTCAACATCCAAAATAGGAAGGCTTCGGGGATTCTAAAACTGTCGTCATCGGAAGAGAGTGTTATCAAAAACCTCCTTCCTCAGGCACCCAAACCACCCGCGTTCTACGGTCTACCAAAGGTGCATGAGAAGGATACACCTTTGATGGTATTGACAGCGGCCTTAGACATTTTGCCGATGATGCTGTAGTCTACAGGAAATTAGTATCACACGAAAGTTGTGAACAAATCAATGAGGATTGGCAGAAATTAAATGCATGGTGTAATGACTGACAGTTATCTGTCAATTTGGTAAGGGTAACCTACTGCGTATAACAAGACGAAAATCCCCATTAATGTACGATTTCAAAATAAATGCCCAGTCTTTGGAAGCGGTAACGTCCGTCAAGTATCTGGGTGAGACAATTCGAAATGATCTCAAATGGAATGATCAGATTACACAAGTAACGAGCAAGGCGAACTCTAGATTGAGGTTTATTGGTAGAATCCTGAAGCGATGCAGTCCTTCAACAAAGGAAATAGCTTACAATACGTTAGTTCGTCCAGTCTAGGAGTATTGTTCGTCTGTATGGGACCCTTATCAGTTGGGTTTGATTCAAGAAATTGAGACGACCCAAAGAAGAGCGGCAAAATTCATGACCGGTGCATTTAGCCATCGCGAGAGCGTTACAAATCTCATTAAAAATTTGAAGTGGGACACTCTTGCAGATAGACGGCGCGCTAAACAGAAGGGGCTGCTCACTAAACTCCGAAATCCGATCTTTACCGAGGATGTAGAGCGTATATTATTACCACCAACTTTCAAATCGCGCAATGATCACCATTCAAATATAAGGGAAATAAGAGCTCGTTCTGAGGCGTTCAGACAGTCGTTTTTCCCTCGCGCGATCCGCGAGTGGAACAGAGGGTGGGGGATATGACTTTGGCGCGAATTGTGTCCTACGCCACACACTGCTTAGTGGCTAGCGGAGTATATATATATAGATGTAGATGTGAGGCCTATAGTGAGCACCGTCGGATCGCTGACCTACACGCTAGCAAAGCGTTTGGCCAGCCTCCTTTCGACGCACATTGTGCGCACCATATAAAGGATATGACGGACTTCATCGATAGAATTAAATGTCTATGCCTTGATGAAGGGGATTTATGGGTAGTTTTGATGTGGTTTTCCTATTCATGAATGTGTACAGACTCTGTAGACTTGCTGTCCCTGCTTTTTGACGACACCATCATGGATTTATTTAAACGTATCCTAATGACATCGTATTTGTTACATGATGGAGAACATTTCAACCAGAAGAGCGGCGTCACGATGGGGAGCCGATTAGCTCCAGTAGACAACCTCTGTATGAAGCTTTTTGAGGACATCGCCTTGGATACGATTCCTGCAAAGCCTAGTTGTTTTTATCGCTACGTTGACGATACCTTCGTGATATCGCCTCATGAACAGCTGTAAGAGTTCCTGGAACCCTTCAACGACAGCAACGAAACATGAAGTTCACGTTGGAAGTAGAGAAGGACAGTTTGCCGTTCCTGGACGCCCGTGTCCTCCGTAAATCCGATGGGTGCCTCGGCCACAGCGCTTATCGCAAGCCCACGCACACGGATCGGTGTCACGCCCCCAGCTACCACCAACCAGCACTGAAACGGGCTGCTCTGAGGACCTTGGTACATCGAGCTGAAAACTTTTCAGACGCCTAAAACCTACGGAGTGAACTGAGCCACTTAACGTAAAGTTTTCAAGGAAATCGAACAACAGACAAATTTCGCAAGCTGTTTCATCTAAGCTGTGAAAGTTAAGGGCCTGCGAAGAAGACACGATGAAGACTGTGTTTTTACCGTTTTGTGACTTAATAATAAAGAAAATCAGCCGGCTGCTGAAGAAAAATAAAGTCTTCAGGCCCCCAGCAAAGATCCGGCAACTAATAAAGCCTGTGAAAGACGATGTAGGCCCTAGAACACCTGGAGTTGGGTGTTCGCGCTATTGAACAGCACCGCATGGAACATAAAAGGAGCTTCTTCCCACGCTTTCTCGAAAAATCAGTTTTAGCGGAGCATGCACTGGAAAACAGACCCTAATTACATTCGGCAATACTTCTATTGTTAAACGGACTGGCGATTTCTGGGATAGCGTAATTAATGAAGCAATAGAGATTAAAATATCAGACAACATTGTCAATAAAGATGGTGAATTGCAGCTGAGCACAACCAGGGATCCTGTGATTGGGGAGTCGAAGCGGGCGCAGCGATCGCGCCACCAAAATATTTCCACATTTGGTGCGGGACTGAGCACCAATGATGTCACTGGCGGCGGCGCTGCTATTTAAGCACGGCAGCGGCATTCACACGACAGTCAGTCACAGGACAATGGCAGAGGAGATCTCTGCCGAAAGCTCGTGGGCAATAAAGCACTTGGCACGGCTTAAAAAACGAGAATATTTTATTAACAGTTTCCAGTTATCTGATTCCCTCTGAAAAAAGAGCAAATGTCGATACACATTGAGCCGTGTGAGGCTCGTGTTGGTGCCGTTGGTAGGTTGGCATCGTGTAATAGAGGTAGTGGCGTCTCGTTTTCTTCTTCTATCTACGGGCGCCACTACGTTTGCTAGCATTGTCTGTCCGCGAGTGGTAGCAGCAGCGTTTATCGATATCTAGTACCAGTACTGTCTTTGGAAGGACGTGAAGTTTTGACCGCTGGCGGCACGCAGGCATTACCGGATCGAGGGACTGTAGTTGCGAGGGCCACAACCTCGTTTTCCACCGGACACAGCACGTTGAGTTGAGTGAACATTAATCCAGTAGTGGAACCTCCATTTCGGTGATCAAGCCGTTTGTTCGTGCGTTGCTACTCGAGGGTCGCCGTGAGACGAACAGTAGCAAGTGGAGCGTGTCGAGTTAGCGGAATCTATTAGCCGTCTTCTACTGCCTGTTATTAGTTTTTGAATTTTGTGTTATTATTTGGTGAAGTGCAACCAGCGGTATTTTACTGCCTAGTGGCCGCTAACGCCTCAGTTACCTGCCCTGGTGGTTAGCGTATTTTTGCGGCACTGTACTTTTCCACGTCTTGCCGATGCTGTCCGGCATGACGTGTTGCTCGACAGCCTCCTTGATTGCGGTGTGTACTGTGGTTTCTTTTGTCTACGTTGGTTGTAATGGTTCGTTCTGCCTTTCGATGTTTTAAACACTGGATTCTGAAGACGCAGTGCTGTCTCTCACTTCGCCCTCACTTGAATTATTCCATCGTTATACTGGTTATCACACGTCAGATGGATTTGGTAAGAGGATTGATCGGCGTTTAAGATGTCGCTATTTTGAGTTGCCATCCTGTTAGGTGAGCATAAATCTTGGCTGCCTGTCTCACCGCTTACGCAGCTGTAGGGGCTTTTCTCACGTCGATCCTTGGAGCACTGTCTGTGGATCACTCCCTATTTTATTTGGTCTAATTGTGTCAATTGCTTAAAAATAATATTTTGTTTAAATTACTCCTATTACTTATGGCCTTCAGCCGACAAATAATTTTGAATTCGCTTTTAATAAGGCCTTCAGCCATCAGTGTAGCTTCTGTTACAGTCAATTTTTTAAAAAAGATTGTTTAAAAATTATTTTGGTATTTTTAAAGCGTAATTGTCTTCCTCATTTGTGATTCAGGTCTTCAGCCGTTAATTGTTCTGAAGTATTGCTCGTGGCCTTCAGCCGACAAATAATTTTGAATTCATTCTTGATAAGGACTTCAGTTGTCAGTGTAGCTTGTGTTGCAGTCAATTTTTTTCAATGACTGTTTTTAAAAAATTATTTCCTTAAATAAAGTGTACGTGTTTACTGTGCAACCAACGGTAACCGATTAGGCCCCGTCCACACCTTTTCCTGTTTTCCCTAAGTCCCACGTCTCACACATGTTATCTGCTAAATGTCGCAAATTCCCAAGTCCAGTAACGCACTAGCTTATCGGTGATTTGACCCACAGAATGCTGTAGTAAATTTGCCCCGATGGAGGTTTTATGATGTTCTCTAGGCACGGCTTGGCACATCATTGGGAAGCGATAACGCAGATCGCGATGATATATGTTTTTACATGCTTAACGTTTCACGAAGTGCGAAAGTACCATTATGTGTGACAAAAAGATCTAACAAGTAGCGCCACGGATGTAGTTTTCTTAGGTTCGTTGCATGCTGTAGTGCGTTCCAAGATTTGTTACTCAATTTGGATTCATAATGGTATAGCGACGATTTTTATGCAAATCGAGAAGCATTTGTAATTTAACAAGAAATTCTTTCACTCATCACATTTTGACAACGGTTTTACGCATATAATGTCCACCTGGTGTGCAACAGAGCTCTTGTGATGGTTGTAAAGAGCATGAATGAGGGGTCGTTTACTGTGAAAGAAGAACACACTTGCAGCATACCATGGATACGCCACCATTTGTAAGATCTAGAAAAATGTTAAAGTATCGTATAGTCAGTTTTAGTGACACTGATTGATTGTTCTGACGAACCAACAGTCGCTTAAGCCGTTTCGGCAACACATTTTTTTGAAAGAACTGGCAATGTAATAGCACACAATTGACTGGGAGGGTTACGTAAGGTAACACACGAATTGATGGCTTTGCCATTCGGTTCGGTCTTCAGTGTTCACATTCCCGATGCGTCGTATAGTCGAGGTACAATCTTGAAGCGCCACTTACATCACTTCCCAGTTATACAGCGTGTAACTAACTTCCCTTTACAGACTTTGAGGACTTGGTCCTTACACCAAAACAAGAAAAAAAGTGTAGTAAGTACGCGATCCAAAATGCATACTTTTAAGAACTATGAGCAGTTTTTCATCTTGGATACTGTGGAACACATCTCTTCTACTGCAAGGGCTTTGCTTTGCATATTTTGGGAGGAGGTAGTAAGGACCAAACGAAGAAAAAAAGTCCTGTAAAGATAGGCTCTAACATGCATACCTTAAGACCTATGAGCACTTGTTCAGTAGAAGAGATGTGTTTCACAACAGCGAAGATAATCAAGTGCTCATAATTCTTAAAGTAAGAATTTTAGATCCCATGTCTGCTGGACATTTTTTTCCTTGTTTTGATCCGTGCTACCTCCTTCCAAATTACAGAAAGCAAAGAGCTTGCAGTAGAAAATATACGTTTCACATAGAGAAGATGAAAAAGTGTTCATGGCTGTTAAGGTATGCATTTTGACTACACATTTTTTATGGTTTTAGTGTAAGGAACCTGTCCTCAGACTCTGTAAATGGAGTTTAGTTACACACTGTGAATTCATAACAGTTTCTCTTGCGTGGTTGGCATCGCTTGTTGCCCTTTTCAAGACCGAACAATTTTTAGCCTTGCGCTTACTTCTTTACTTTGTTAATTTTGTTGTAAATATTGTTGCCGCAGCCGCAGCCGCAGCCTGGTTTCATATAGCTCTCCACGCTTGTATATCCGGCGCAAGCCTCCTTATCTTTGCAGCCATTTGAACCTGCTTACAACAATCAAGTCTCGGTCCTGCTAAACACTTACCCTCATTACCAAACTGACGATTCTTTGATGACTCAGGATGTGTCCTGCCAATCGATCCCTTGCATTACGCAAAATGTGTCATCATTTTCTCTCAGATTCGATACAGTACCTGCTCAAGACTTCTCCTGTAGCACAATATGAGAGAAGCTTCTGTTCTCTTCTTGTACGAACTGCTTAGCGTCCTCGTTTCACTTCCGTACAGCGCTGTACTCCAGACAAACAACTTCAGAAAATACTTCCTAACATCTAAGCCGGTTTTCGATGCTAACAAAGTTCTCTTTTTCAGATCTGTTTTTCTTGCTATTGCCACTATGTACTTCTTATCCTATCCAGGTTTATCTCCTTTTTTTGGGTTTTTACCAAAATGAATTGTTACGCCATGACTCATGGAAAACAACTACTACCATGGTGAGTTATTTTGTTACCCAGATAGTAAAACTCATTTACTACTTTGAGTGTCTCATTTTCTAATCTAATTCACACAACGTCACCTAATTCAACTGAGCCCCAGAAGACTTGTTTTACTTTTATCGATGGTAACCTTATAACCTCTTTTAGAGACAATATCCATTCACTTGAACTGCTCTTCTAGGTACAATGTTTTCGGCAAATCTTGAGAGTTTTTATTATTTCTCCTTGATTTCCTCACAGCTTGCTCAGTGTATAAATTGAATAACATCATGGATGGACTACACACGTGTCTCAGTTCGTTCTCAGTTAGTGCCTCTTTTTCGTGCCTTTTGACTTTTATAACCGTAGTCTGGTTTATGTGTAATTTGATCCCTGTACTTTATCCCCGCTATCTTCAGAATTTCAAAGAGTGTATTCCAGTCAATATTGTCAAAAGATATGTCTAAATCTACAAATGCTATAAACGTAAGTTTGCCTTCCTTTAACCACTCTCCTAAAATAGGCCTCGCACGTTCATACATTTATCCAGAATCCAAACTGATCTTCCCAGAGGTTGATTTCTACCAGTTTTTTCACTCTTCTGTACACTAGCAGCGCAAATAGTAGGTAGCACAAAGAGTCATAACAGAAAAGCGACACACATCTCCAGAACGACACTATAGGCTTCGTGCAGCTGTTTATGAATATATAGAATCCACTGTGCATCACTCGAAACATGTTAACTTCCATTAAAAAAATATAATGGACGGGAAAAGGGACTGGTGCGGATTCAATTACTTTGAAGTGTAACGATAGTCGTAAGAACATATGCAACAAAAGTACCATCACTCCGACGTTCCACGATGTTAACCCTTAGTCTCGAAATGTCTGGCAAGTACAAAAATATAAAATTTAGATGACAACTGTGATAACTATGGTACTATTTTATTCAAGAGCGTATCAGACATCTCTGTGAGAAAACTTCGCTCATACTGCAGCACGTCGACATGCCAAAGTCGGTACTTCATTCATCACTTAATTAAACTGCACACTGTATTTTCAGCCGTTGGTGCCTCATACTTAGCAGATACTTACCGAAAGCTTTTTTGTACCACCTTCAATTGCGGCGAAAAGCTCAAGTAAATGTTTTCATAGCGGATTAATTAGTAAAGTACGATTTTCTATCAACTATATGTACTCTAACATTAATATTTCTTGAATCGAGTTTTAATATGCGCAATTCATGAGGCAAGATTTGTATGTTAAGACGCGGGAAATTGTTGCTCGTGTGGAACAAAGCGTTTCGGCATTGCAACGGGTTATACAGAATGGTTCACGGAAGGTCCTAGAACACGACGAGATGGGTCAGGTCGCTTCAACTAGACCACCCCCAAGAGAAAATCGACACCTCATCCGAATATCATTGCAGGACAGATCTGCGTTCTCCTCGGCTCTGGCGCAGCTCTGGAACACATCGTACACTTCTCCGCCTACCTACAGGGTGGCAATTATTTAACTATAAGAAAAAAACGTAAATTTGTTACAAACTACGGCATGCACACACTTAATTCAATATTTCGGATTTAGTATATGACATGTTCGATATGCCTGCCATCATTGGCAATGATGTGGCGCAGACGAATAGCGAAATTCTGCACGACCCGCTGAAGTACCGGAACATCGGTGCTATCGATGACCTCTTGAATGGCTGTTTTCAGCTCAGCAGTGGTTTTGGGGTTATTGCTGCACAAATTGTCTTTAATATAACCCCCCCACCCCCAAAAAAAAGAGTTGCATGAGATTCGGAAAAAATGGCGACCAATCGAGGCCCATGCCAGTGGCCTCTGGGTACCCTAGAGCCAGAATGGAGTCCCCAAAGTGCTCCTCCAGGACATGAAACACTCTCCTGCTACAATTAGGTCGTGATCCGTTTTGCATGAACCACGTCTTGTCAAAATCAGGGCCACTTTGGATAATGGCGATGAAACCATCTCCCAGAACCCTCACGCACTGTTCGGTAGTCACCGTGCCATCACGGAATATCGCACCGATTATTCCGTGACTGGACACTGCACGCCACACACAATCACCCGTTGAGGGTGAAGAGACTTCTCGATCGCGAAATGCGGATTTTCAGTCCCCCAAATGCGCTAGTACATAGTCCCAATCCCAAAGAAAGCAGGGGTTGTCAGATGTGAAAATTACCGAACTGTCAGTTTAATAAGTCACGGCTGCAAAATACTAACGCGAATTCTTTACAGACGAATGGAAATTCTGGTAGAAGCCGACCTCGGGGAAGATCAGTTTGGATTCCGTAGAAATACTGGAACACGTGAGGCAATACTGACCTTACGACTTATCTTAGAAGAAAGATTAAGGAAAGGCAAACCTACGTTTCTAGCATTTGTAGACTTAGAGAAAGCTTTTCACAATGTTGACTGGAATACTCTCTTTCAAATTCTAAAGGTGGCAGGGGTAAAATACAGAGAGCGAAAGGCTATTTACAATTTGTACAGAAACCAGATAGCAGTTATAAGAGTCGAGGGACATGAAAGGGAAGCAGTTGTTGGGAAGGGAATAAGACAGGGTTGTAGCCTCTCCACGATGTTATTCAATCTGTATATTGAGCAAGCAGTAAAGGAAACAAAAGAAAAATTCGGAGTAGGTATTAAAATCCATGGAGAAGAAATAAAAACTTTAAGGTTCGCCGATGACATTGTAATTCTGTCAGAGACAGCAAAGGACTTGGAAGAGCAGTTGAATGGAATGGACAGTATCTTGAAAGGAGGATATAAGATGAACATCAACAAAAGCAAAACGAGGATCATGGAATGTAGTCTAATTAAGTCGGGTGATGCTGAGGGAATTAGATTAGGAAATGAGACACTTAAAGTAGTAAAGGAGTTTTGCTATTTGGGGAGCAAAATAACTGATGATGGTCGAAGTAGAGAGGATATAAAATGTAGACTGGCAATGGCAAGGAAAGCGTTTCTGAAGAAGAGAAATTTGCTAACATAGAGTATAGATTTAAGTGTCAGGAAGTCATTTCTGAAAGTATTTGTATGGAGTGTAGCCATGTATGGAAGTGAAACATGGACAATAAATAGTTTGGACAAGAAGAGAATAGAAGCTTTTGAAATCTGGTGCTACAGAAGAATGCTGAAGATTAGATGGGTAGATCACATAACTAATGAGGAAGTATTGAATAGGATTGGGGAGAAGAGAAGTTTGTGGCACAGCTTGACCAGAAGAAGGGATCGATTGGTAGGACATGTTCTGAGGCATCAAGGGATCACCAATTTAGTATTGGAGGGCAGCGTGGAGGGTAAAAATCGTAGAGGGAGACCAAGAGATGAATACACTAAGCAGATTCAGAAGGATGTAGGTTGCAGTAGGTACTGGGAGATGAAGAAGCTTGCACAGAATAGAGTAGCATGGAGAGCTGCATCAAACCAGTCTCAGGACTGAAGATCACAACAACAACAACAATGCGCTAGTTTTACTTATTGACGAACCCATTCAAATGAAAGTCGGCTTCGTCGATAAACCAAACATAATGCGCGTACTAATTCGCATCACGCCCTCGGCCAACAGTGCAGTTTGAACGTCCAAACACAAACGGTTCACAAGTAATGACGATTTATTTCAGCAATTGTCACCTTTTTTGACGTATGTGCAGAAACATGCTAGACGGCAATGGTGTGTGGAACGATGTCACTGGAGACAGATTCTGTTTTTTTGAAAATGATGGCCGCATTTTGGTTCGTCGCAGACTGGCGGAGCGGCATCACAGTGACTGCATTCGCACAAGACATACAACTCGAGGCCTTGCGATGTGGAGTGCTGTTGGGTACGACCATAAATCACAATTGATGCGTGTCCAGGGCACTGCGGCCAGTGAATGGCATCCTGCGACCCGTATCCATACCCTTTCTGCACAACACCCCAGACGACATTTTCCAGCAAGATAATGCATGACCACATGTTGCTGCAAGAGCACGTACCTTCTTGGTGCCACAGGTATCAGCCTTTTGGCCTGGCTCCTCAGATCACCAGACTTGTCGCCAGTCGAAAGTATGTGGGATATGATTCGACGACAGGTGGAGCGCTGTGGCCCACTGCCAACCACCACAGATGAACTATGGAACCAAGTGACGCCATTCGCACCACAGGACGCCATTCGCACCTTATACGCGTCGATGCCATCACGCATCGAACAAGTTATTAGCGCCCATGGCGGACCCTGTGCCTACTAGGCAACAGGACACATGCTCAACAGAGGTGATTGAAATGCATATCATTTCTGCAGAACGTACTGATGTACAGGGTTATTGCAAATGATTGAAGCGATTTCACAGCTCTACAATAACTTTATTATTTGAGATATTTTCACAATGCTTTGCACACACATACAAAAAATCAAAAAGTTTTTTTAGGCATTCACAAATGTTCGATATGTGCCCTTTTAGTGATTCGGCAGACATCAAGCCAATAATCAAGTTCCTCACACACTCGGCGCAGCATGTCCCCATCAATGAGTTCGAAAGCATCGTTGATGCGAGCTCGCAGTTCTGGCACGTTTCTTGGTAGTGGAGGTTTAAACACTGAATCTTTCACATAACCCCACAGAAAGAAATCGCATGGGGTTAAGTCGGGAGAGCGTGGAGGCCATGACATGAATTGCTGATCATGATCTCCACCACGACCGATCCATCGGTTTTCCAATCTCCTGTTTAAGAAATGCCGAACACCATGATGGAAGTGCGGTGGAGCACCATCCTGTTGAAAGATGAAGTCGGCGCTGTCGGTCTCCAGTTGTGGCATGAGCCAATTTTCCAGCATGTCCAGATACACGTGTCCTGTAACGTTTTTTTCGCAGAAGAAAAAGGGGCTGTAAACTTTAAACTGTGAGATTGCACAAAACACGTTAACTTTTGGTGAATTGCGAATTTGCTGCACGAATGCGTGAGGATTCTCTACCGCCCAGATTCGCACATTGTGTCTGTTCACTTCACCATTAAGAAAAAATCTTGCTTCATCACTGAGAACAAGTTTCGCGCTGAACGCATCCTCTTCCATGAGCTGTTGCAACCGCGCCGAAAATTCAAAGCGTTTGACTTTGTCATCGGGTGTCAGGGCTTGTAGCAATTGTAAACGGTGAGGCTTCTGCCTTAGCCTTTTCCGTAAGAATTTCCAAACCGTCGGCTGTGGTACGTTTAGCTCCCTGCTTGCTTTATTCGTCGACTTCCGCGGGCTACGCATGAAACTTGCCCGCACGCGTTCAACCGTTTCTTCGCTCACTGCAGGCCGACCCATTGATTTCCCCTTACAGAGGCATCCAGAAGCTTTAAACTGCGCATACCATCGCCGAATGGAGTTAGCAGTTGGTGGATCTTTGTTGAACTTCGTCCTGAAGTGTCGTTGTACTGTTATGACTGACTGATGTGAGTGCATTTCAAGCACGACATACGCTTTCTCGGTTCCTGTCGCCATTTTGTCTCACTGCGCTCTCGAGCGCTCTGGCGGCAGAAACCTGAAGTGCGGCTTCAGCCGAACAAAACTTTATGAGTTTTTCTACGTATCTGTAGTGTGTTGTGACCATATGTCAATGAATGGAGCTACAGTGAATTTATGAAATCGCTTCAATCATTTGTAATAGCCCTGTACGTGTCTCGTGAATATGAACGTTATATCTCTAGTAGTTCCAGGTGTTCTGTTTTTTTCTGAACATGAGTGTATATGTACACTGAAACGCCAAAGAAAATGGTGTAGGCGTGCGTGTTCAGATGCAGAGATACGGCGCTCGGTCGGCAACGCCTATCTAAGACAAGAAGTGTCTGGCGTAGCTGTTAGATCGGTTACTGCTGCTACAATGGCATGTTATCAAGATTTAAGTGAGTTTGAAAGTAATGTTGCACTCGGCGCACGAGCGATGGGACACAGGATCTCCGAGGTAGCGACTAAGTGGGAATTTTCCCGTACGATCATTTCACTAGTGTACCGTGAATATCAGGAATACTGTGAAACATCAAAAAGATCCTGCAAGAACGGGACCAATGACGACTGAAGCGAATCGTTAAACGTGACAGATGTGCAATCCTTCCGCAGCAACAAATTGCTGCAGAGTTCACTGTTGAGCCATTCAACGAAACATCATCGATATGTGCTTTTGGAGCCGAAGGCCCATTCGCGTACCCTTGATGACTGCACGACACAAAGCTTTACGCCTCGCCTAGGTCCGCAGCTCGTGATCGTGCGGTAGCGTTCTCGCTTCCCGCGCCCGGGTTTCCGGGTTCGATTCCCGACGGGGTCAGGAATTTTCTCTGCCTCATGATGACTGGGTGTTGTGTGCTGTCCTTAGGTTAGTTAGGATTAAGTAGTTCTAAGTTCTAGGGGACTGATGACCATAGATGTTAAGTCCCATAGTGCTCAGAGCCATTTGAACCATTTTGAGCCTCGCCTGGGCCCGTCAACATTGACATTGGACTATTGATGATTGGAAACATGTTGCCTGGTCGGACGAGTCTCGTTTCAAATTGTATCGAGTGGATGGATGTGTACGGGAATGGAGAAAACCTTATGAATCCATGGTCGCTGCATGTCAGCGGCGGGCTGTCCAAGCTGGTGGAGTCTCTGTAATGAAGTGGAACCCCCTCATACGCTTAGATACGACTCTGACATGTGACACGCACGTAAGCATCCTGTCTGAGCACCTGCATCCTTTCATGTCCATTGTGCATTCTGGCGGACTTGGGCAATTCCAGAAAGACAATGCGACACCCCACACGTACAGAATTGCTACAGAGTGGCTGCAGAAATAGTCTTCTGATTTTAAACACTTCCGCTGGTTTCCAAACTCCCCAGACATGAGCATTATTGACCATATCTGGGATGCCTTGCAACGTGCTGTTTAGAAGATATCTCCACCCCCTCGTACCCTTACGGATTTATGGAGAGCACTGCAGGATTCATGGTGTCAGTTCCCTCTAGCACTACTTCAGACACTAGTCGAGTCCACGCCACGTCGTATTGCGGCAGTTCCATACACGATATTAGGCACGTGTATCAGTTGCTTTGGCTCTTCAGTGTACATTACTTTGGTATTTGATACCTATGGACAGTAGAGATAAGTGATTACTATTTTAGGCTCCCCTTTCACGCATAGATTATATCACATTCTGACCCTGAAATGATCTCGCCAGGTATTGAAGAGTTTTATGCAGCAATAGACACGCCAACAGCATTGGTCTCCAGACTGTCTTGGATTTTAAAATTCATTTATACTTGGTTCAGTTTTCAGTAAACTTTCGTCGCGAGTATTTAGTGAATTTGTTACAGATAATGAGTTAGAGTAGCGATGGGACTTCATCCTGCATACTATCACAGTTAAATAATATTATACGTTCTTCTCCCAACCTGCAAAGATGTGTATCCCCTGCAATAAAACTGCAAGTGACCCATTCCTGGATTAAAATCACATTGTCTTTAGATCTCATTATTAACTGCGTCGCACGCTACCATTACTCTAGTCCACAGTCAAACTTTATCCACTAAACATCGCAAAAAAATCATATCTAATGAAATCAGCCATGGATAGCAGTTTTAAGTTTCCCAGCGTTGTGTATTCAACTTAAACCATTACCTTGAGATAATTTAACAAGCTATTGATTTCTTTAGCAAAACAAATATTAAGCCAGCTTTCATGCAAATACTTTCGTGTGCTCGAAGCTGATCGGCTGCCGTTTCACGGCCGCAGCCGTGCGGTGGTCTACATCTAGCAAATTATGTCCTTATCTGACAGAACGTAATATAACCTCAATTAAGTTTTTATATAGCTGGAATAAGGTGCCCACGGGATATACGGGGCACTATGTCTTGCTCAGAGCCTCCAACCAGTGTATGGGAGCAACGAGATAAAACAGAAATACATACATCGAGAAAGAATATAGTGGAGACAACGCTGGAGTAGCGGAATTAGCCTTGGACGGCATCTCACTTCGCGAGGACAAATAAAAAGCTCGAGGTACATCAGTCTCCATCAATATGACAGTGACGCCACTTCTCAGAGAACTTCGGCTGTGCTTCTGCGACGCGTCGTAGTCTTTGCAACTTGTCTACTCCATGATACGAAATCCTAAAAATACTACCTGGATTCTGAAATTCTCATTTAATGGTATTACCTTTTACACATGTCTTTGTCAAATTTGAACAATTAACCACAAACTATGGCGAAATCTCGAGATGAACACCAAAAATTCTAGCGTTGCCACTAAATAATTTTTGCACAGCCGAGTGGATTATAAGAGTGTTATAAATTATGTATCTAGAAAATGCGGATCAAATCAACTATTACGTGATGTTGCATTACAATAAAATTGTCAGCTTCATACACTGTCTGATGAAAAGAATCCGGATACCTCTACGTAATGCGCAATTGAGCACTAGATGTCACGAGAGGCGGACCCGCCATTTTATAAGGAGGTGAGGCCTATTGTGTTGTTAGTAAGGAAGAAGAACGTGTCGGTAAGAAGCACAGAAAATTCGAAAGTGGGCTATTCATTGGATGTCGCATGAGCAACAAATCGATCAGGGACATTTCAAATCATCTAAAGCCGCCCAAGTCAACTGTTGATGATGTGATGGTGAAGTGGAAACGCGAAGGAACAACCACTGCTAAACTAAGAGCAGGCAGACCTTATACTCTATGTGATCAAAAGTATCCGGATACGTGGCGGAAAATGACTTAAAAGTTCGTGGCGGCCTCCATCGGCAATGCTGGCATTCACTATGGTGTTGGCCCACCCTTAGCCTCGACGGCAGCTTCCACTCCCGCAGGCATGCGTTCAATCAGATACTGGAAGGTCGGTGAGGCCTAGCACGAAGTCGGAGCTGCAAAACATCCAAAAGGTGTTCTATAGGATTCACGTCAAGACATTTTGCAGGCCAGTCCATTACAGGGATGTTATTGTCGTGCAACCATTTCGCCACAGGCCGTACATTATGAACAGGTGCTCGATCGTGTTGAAAGATGCAATAGACATCCCTGAATTGCTCTTCAACAGTGGGAAGCACTAAGGTGCTTAAAATATTAATGTAGGCCTGTGCTGTGATAGTGGCACGCAAAATAACAAGGGGTGCAAGTTCCCTTCATGAAAAACACGACCACACCATAACACCACGGCCTCCGAATTTTACTATTGGCATCAAACACATTGGCAGATGACATTCACTGGGCATTCTCCATATACACACCCCACCGTAGGATCGCCACATTGTGTACCGTGATTCGTCACTTCACACAACGTTTTTCCACTGTTCAATCATCCAATGTTTACGCTCCTTACACCAAGTGATGCGTCTTTTGGCATTTACCGGCGTGATGTGTGGCTTATGAGCAGCCATTCGACCATGTAATACAGGTTTTCTCACCTCCCGCCTACCTGTCATAGTATTTACAGTGGATCCTGATGCAGTCTGGAATTCCCGTGTGATGGTCTGGATAGATGTCTGCCTATTACACATTACGACCCTCTTCAACTGCCAGCGGTCTCTCTCAGTCAACAGACGAGGTCGGCCTGTACGCTTTTGTGCTGTACGTGTCCCTTCACGTTTCCACTTCACTACCACATCGTAAACGGTGGACCTAGGGATGTTTAGGTGTGTGGAAATCTCGCGTACAGACAGATGACAAGTGACACCCAATCACGTGACCACTTTCGAAGTCCGTGAGTTCCGCATAGCGCCCCATTCTGTTCTCTCACGATGTCTAATGACTACTGAGGTCGCTGATATGGAGTACCTGCCAGCAGGTGGCACCAAAATGCACCTAATATGAAAAACATATGTTTTTTGGGTGTCGGGATAGTTTTGATCATATAGTGTGTATTAACGGACAGGGACCGTCGAGCATTGCGGCGGATGGCAATAAAAATCGCATAAAATCAGCAGCAGGAATCGCTCGTGTGTTCCACAGTGCTACCAACAGTCCAGGTAACACAACGGCTGTGCTTGAGGAGTTAAAAGAGAGTGGTGTACAGTGGTGGAGCAGCCACTCGCAAGTCATTAAGCCACAAATTTCTGCAGTCAGTGCTAAGCGACGCTTGAGATGGTATCAAGAGCGACGCCACTGGGCAGTGGATAACTGGAAACGAGCGATGAATCACGCAGTGCTCTGTGGCAGTCCAATGGAAGGGTATGGGTTTGGCGAATTCCTGGAGAACGTTGTATTGTATTGTACTGTACGTTAACTGGGGGCCTAGAAACGACGGAGAGGCTTCGTCCCCGCTGTAGCCGCAGTGGTCCACAACCCCACGACGAATGCCGCAGCCCACTTCACCCTTCCGCCGACCCACACCGGATCCAGGGTTATTGGGTGCCCCCAGTGTCGTGGGGTTTCCTGCCGTGGGGTTTCCTACTAGCAGTGGCCGGCAAATCAAATTGAGGCTCCCCTTGCTGCCCCCTCCCACCCTTCTCACCCCACAGGAGTCCTCCGAGAGTTTCAAACGCAAACGGAGGGATGTCCCACATTGCTTATTATCTTCATTTTGTGTCGTGATAATTTACAAGGTGTAACGCTATTTTACGTAACACTGAAAGTGACTGCTCTCGTAATCTCGTTGCTATTATTTAATAACTATGTTGCCCCTTATACGACAGAAATCATTACATGATTTTTGTTGTTCAAATCTATTATTTATGTTTCGCAACTAAGTCGGCGTAGAGCGAGCAGGGTGTATAAAAATGAATCCCTATTTCCCAAACCAAGAGGAAGGTCACTGTCTACATAAAACTTCGTTCAGTGCATGGTGGAGGGTACTTCACTTACGGATTTCAACAAAAGCCACAGTGCTGCTCCAATCTTGATGAATATTTGTACATTTGATCTTAAAAACAACGGGAACCTCACCATCTACGTTAAATTTTATACGGTGTATGGCGGAGGATACCTTACAACAGAATTACACACCGTTTGACTGATCAGCTTGGGAGTTGGCTCATGTATGTATGTTTTCGTGGTGAAGGCATTTATACAAGCCAACGTATGCTGGATGGCGGAGGGTTGTCCTACCTTTAAATGAATTCAACATCGTTTCGTCAATGAGCATGAATTTTGGCAGATATGTGTATTTTTTCATAGACGGGGAAAGAGGAGATTGCATGACGGAGGCAGAGGAGGAAATATACGGAGAGAGGAAAACGTTATGGGGGCGGGGAGGGGGGAGGAGGTGCATCCAGAGAAGTGAGAGAAGCAGATTAAAAGAAAGAGGGAGCAGCAGGTAAGCAGAGAAAGGGGGAAGGTGGTGAATGACTAAAGGAACACTAGTAAATACATAAATTAGTTGTGGTATTGTGAATTTGATGTACTATTAGAAAAAGCGGAGGAGGGGGTGGACAGAGACGGGAAGATGGGTGGAGAGGGAGAGGAGGATGGAGAGGAGAAGGAAGTGTTGTGAGAGAGGGGGGCAGATGGAGAGATGGAAAGAGAGACGGATGGGCGGAAGGAGGAGGTGGATAGAGAGACGAGATAGGACTAAATGGACAAGAGAGATGAGGGAAGAGGGGATGAACTGACATAAAACTGGGATGAATAAATACCCGGGCAACGCCAGGTTTGCTATTAGTAATTAGACAAAGATTTACGCTACAACGGGCGTGTTCATCTGAAAGAAATTACAGAATATTTTCCTATCTTTAGATGCGGAGTATGAAATCTCGATAACTAGAGTGTTGTTCTTGATATCTACCGTCGATAAAATTCGCTGCTTAATATAGATGACTGCACCAAAGTTCATCTAGTTGGAATTTCATCTTTATAAAATGAACTACATAATAATCAGTTGAAAAATGCTCGTGTTGGAACACACTAAAGGCAAATATGATCGTGTTTAAAAGACTCTAACAGAAAAGTGGGCAACCCACTGTCTGAGTCCTCATTCCGCCTTACTCACCAAAAATTCTGGAAGCTTCACAGGACGAGTGACCATGTTATGTAAGAAATTTACCAAGTAAAATTTCAGTTTTGTTGAGTTAAAAATTCAATAAATAGCAAATTTTGTATTAGAACTTTAGAAATACCGTTAAAAGCGTACTTTTATGAATGAGATCCGCCAAATACAAATAATTAGTTTCGTATGACATATATGACGAACTCTAGAATCGGCAAGCTAACTTTACGAAATTATTGATTCTGGTAAAATGTGTGCTGCGTTTACAAATTCCGTTTTGAAACAACAGTATTTTTAAGGCCCACATCAAATCCCAGAATTTTTCACACATAAAATCACGGTAAATTTTTTATCATCCAACTTTTAGAATCTCTAGATCCCCTCCATGGTGACGCTCGTGTTTTCGACTACAAATAAATATCGTAACCGTGAACTTTCCGACTGACATGAAAATAAGAACAGCATTTCACATTTTATCCAGGCTTAGGACTGGCTATGCACGTAGAACATAGGCATGTTTAAATTTTTTATTTTTTCATTGTATTAATTTTTA
This sequence comes from Schistocerca piceifrons, assembly GCF_021461385.2. Classification (NCBI taxonomy): domain Eukaryota; kingdom Metazoa; phylum Arthropoda; class Insecta; order Orthoptera; family Acrididae; genus Schistocerca; species Schistocerca piceifrons. Next base: position 249,587,819 of record NC_060141.1, on the reverse strand, counting down.
TTTATTTATTGTTGTTTTTGTTGTCATTGTTTATTTTTTGTTGTTATTTTTGTTGTTCAATATTACAGTAGCAAATTGATAACCTTTTTTTTATCAATCGTAATTTCTTATTCAATTTTTTGTAAAAAGGCTAGAGATTTTAAACACCTTTTTAAATCTCCAGAGTCTTCACATGTTTTCATAATGTCTTTTAATGTTTTGTCAAGATCTATGTACCTTTTTTTTCTCTTTTGAAGAGGAAGGCCAATGGAATCTCTTTTAATTTCAATAATAGCATTCACTGCCTCCTCTCCCAGTTTTGAATCAGAAAGTACACATTTGGATGTTTTTGATTTATTGAGGAGCTCAGTTTCCTATGCCAAACTTCGACAGCATTCGTCGTTCTGTGTCGTTGGTTAAAAACATTCCACATTTCAATAGGTATATTAGGATTTTCCATCCACTGATCAACGATATAGTCTGCAAATGCTGTGATCTTCTCTCCACTGGGCATTTGTTCCATTATTAAAATCCACGCTTCATCGACAGTGCTAAGTGGAAGACGTGCCACTGCAGCACACATGTGACAAAACAGTCGGACTTCCTCCCTATCCCTGTAGTCTTCCGTTAATCCCAGTTCCTGTGTCTTCCTCCACAGACACTGGTTAAAGTGAAAATTACAACCGGAAAGTAGTGTTTCAAGGAACACTGAATTCACTGCTTTAATTGTAGCCATTTCCATCTTAGATTTCAATCCAGAAAAAAGTCTTTCGTATGAATTTTGACTTTTGTCTGGCAGCAAAGCAAATAAAACAGAAACTATCTTAGTTGCCTCTTCTGTACTTCCGATGTCGACATGGATTGTGTACAGTTGTTTGAACTGTTTCGAACAGCTGTCAAATGTCCCATCCATAAGCACAGTTCCATTGTCACAAGGTATTTTCTCTACTTCTTCACAAGCAAATACTAGAAGTCTCTTACCTGGAACAGAGCCATCATCAATCTTCAAAAAACTGTTACCTTCCGTTAATTTCAAAAGGTCTTCACTAAGGTGAATTTCCGAACTAGAGGCAGGGTTCTGGGATGTCCCAATAGCTCCTCTTCTCGCCTTACACAATTGAGTCTTGGAGCTGTCATAATTCGGAATATATGCCACGATTTCTAATCCTTTACCTTTCAGATCTTGAAATTCCTGCTTAAAAATTTGGGCTATAGGCACTGTCTTTTCTTCACGAACTCTTTTTCTGCAATTATTTAGTCTTTTCTTTATCTCCACATCTGTTTTGTCAGGTGGACAAGAATGTTGCTGTTGAGCAACGATTTCACCATTTGCAATTTTTAAACGGCCTTTGCACCTACTCCATTCATAATTGACGCACATCCAGTTCGTATATTCTTCATTTTTCCTATTAATACGGTAGCGATGACCTTCCTTGATAAGACACAGCCTCCCTTTCGTTGTTGTTATCACTTCCATCGTGTACACTGCTTAGAAGTCATATAGGAAAACGCACGGAACGAAAGCTATCGACGACGACATTGTCGGAAAAACGGTGACACCTGCACTGAGGCTAGGCGGCTGGGGTAGACAAGCAGTGGGGGAGGCTCAGTTCGCAAACACCTCGTTAGGGAACCGGTTGCTTGGGACAGCTTCGCTACCTGCTGCAGCCTTGTAGAAAACCCCACCATAGGAAACCCCACGTAGCCGGTTATGGTTATTGTGCCGTTTGGCCCCCGGTGGACCCCTCCAGGGAACGTGTCACACCAGACGAATGTAACCCCTATGTTTACGTGGTAGAATAATGGTGGTGTACGCGTACGTGGAGAACTTGTTTGCGCAGCAATCGCCGACACAGTGTAGCTGAGGCGGAATAAGGGGAACCAGCCCGCATTCGCCGTGGCAGAGGGAAAACCGCCTAAAACCCATCCGCAGACTGGCCGGCTCACCGGGCCTCGACGCAAGTCCGCCGGGCAGATTCGTGCCGGGACCAGGCGCAACTTCCCGCCCGGAAAGCCGTGGAGAACGTTACTTGCCACCTTGTGTATTGCCAACAATAAACAACGGACGAGATGGTGGTACAGTCTGGGTGTAGATAGGGCGTGGGTCCCTTATTGCGCTTAAGAAAGCGGTAAATACAGAAAGAATACATTTTACAGCATTGTGTACTGCGTACAGTAAAGGAAGAGCTCGCAGACGATGTTGTCTGTATCAGCTCGACAATCCACTCTGTCATAAAGCTATGTCTTTGAGGTTCTCAGCGCTTGTGGACAGCAACATTTCTGAAATGGACTGGCCTGTCCAGAGTCCCGACCTGAACCTATGGAACACCTTTGGGATGAGTTAGAAGAACTTCGACTTCGCTCCAGACCCCAGTGTCCTCCTCTGCTTTCAGTCCTTGAGGGGGACTGGGATACCATTCCTTTACACACCGAGGCTCACTGAACGTATCACCGAGCGAGGTGCGCAGTGGTTAGACACTGGACTCGCATTCGGGAGGACGGCGGTTCAATCTCGCGTCCGACCATCCTGATTTAGGTTTTCCGTGATTTCCCTAAATCGCTCCAGGCAAATGCCGGGATGGTTCCTTTCAAAGGGCACGGCCGACTTCCTTCCCCGTCCTTCACTAATCCGATGAGACCGATGACCTCGCTGTCTGGTCTCCTTCCCCAAACCAACCAACCAACCAACCAACTGAACGCATCCTCAGCAGAGTTCAAACCGTCATATAGTCGAAGAGAGGACACACACCATATTGGTGTCCGCTGATCGGTGTCCAGTCACTTTTCATCATATAGAGTATATTTTTATATTCATTTGCTATTTATTTTACCTGCTTATATTAAGGTGCTTAGAAGGAGACCCTCCATACTGTAAATCACGGATTTTGATACGCTTCAAATATGTTGTAGAGGCACTTACCCCGAGTACCTGGCTATCCAGTGTTTTAGCGACGGGTCTTGGTTTTTGAGAAAATCAATTCTGAAGTTCATTGCGTGCTTTATATACCCAAACATTACGTCTAACCCGAGCAAGTCAGCGTAGCGCAGCGGTAAAGGTTCACGACTACCGCGCTAGAGGTACCATGTTTGAATGCTGCTCCCATGTGACTTTTTTTATGTATGCAAGAACCGTCCGTAAGATTTGGTCCTAACGTTCAGAAACGAGTAGATGAACTAACTGGGAAATATAGAAATGTAGTGTCCTACACGAAATCCGGGAAGTTCATGAAATTGGTGTACGAAGAATTTTTGCGTTCTGTAATTCGTCCGTACATTATCGATTCGTGAGGAGGGCAAACCGATTAAACTTTATACGATCATCTATTCTCTAATGAAAGGAAAGCGCGCACCTGCGCCCTAAAAGTGGTCCGACCAAAGTCCACACCTTATTCGCAGCCCTGCGATGTTTATTTTTACCCACAGGTGAAAATCTCCACGTAAATTAGTCAGAATGCTCCCGTCTTGATGAAAGACAATAGAGAGATCGCTTCTAGGGAAGTTTCGATAAAATTACATTCGCTAATCCTACATCAATTCAGCGCACCTAATTTTCAAGGCATGATTAGATACTCATGGTTCGCATCGAAATTAGCGGATGAAAGAGAAATCTTTTTGAACGCAAAATAATTGTGTTCCCGGTATCACTCATGAAGAAACCGTGCGCATGCAAGACGGTTGCTTTCATAAAATGCGCGTGGTGCTGGAAAAATTTGTGCTTCGGTTGTTTCTATAATAAGTATCACCCACAATATTGTTCTGGCACGTCAAGCAAAGTGGACGATGAAAAATAAGATTTTGTAATAATGTATGACAGAAAAAATTAATAACTGAATATATCTTTTTAATCTGTTTGTTGATATTCTCTGAAATAAAATTGAAAAATTCGGTCGATTTTGAAAAAAAAAAAAAAAATTACCCGAGCAGGACTCGAACACAGTATCTCCAGCGCGGTAGCCGTCATCCTGTACCGCTGCGCTACACTAACTTTTTCCGAATATATGTAATGTTAGAAGTATACAAAGCACGCAATGAACTTCAAAATCGATTTTCTCAAAAACCAAGGCCCGTCGCTAAAAAACCGGGTAGCCAGGTACTCAGGGTAAGTGCCTCTACATCACACTTGAAACGCATCAAAATCCGTGATTTACAGTATGGAGGGTCCCCTTGTTAGTATGCGGAACCAATTCGTTAACTAGCCACAACCGATAACTTCTTTTTCTATTGTTGCTAGTATAGTTTCTTCTTTCCTGACTTTTTCGAAGTTTTAGAAAGCAAAAGAATGTTACACGATTTCAAGACATAGAGAAGTACAAATGCTCAGCGATTTTAGACATTTGTATTTTGCTTCGAAGGTGAAAGAGATTATGATGTGCAGTCCACTAAATCAAAGGAACGGCAACTGCAAATAAAACGAAAGTACTCTCGCGTATTTCTTAAAACGTGGCATCAAACAGAATCTGCGCATTTCGATACGCTGACTATTAAATGATATACGAAGGTACAAACAACTGCGGACTTGGGACAGAGCATTGTTTACATCTTGATAAGAACCTCTGATGACGCGAACAATGGAGACAGTTGTATACGGTGGCTTACTGATCCACTGTGACGATATCCGTGATTGATGGCTATCATGCGGAACATTTTTACGTACGATAATGCAGTTGTTCTCAACCTGTTTAAATGATATTGGTATCGCTCCTCATGTATGAGTGGCTGCGTGGGCTCGACTCATGGTCACAGGAAAGAGGTGTTGATGGATAAACACATTCCAACATAATACCTGAAACAGGCAAAATTATGCATTAAATAGTGGACTAAGGTATCATCTTACTGCGGTTGAGTCTGGTCGAGTTCATTTAATTAGTAGTATGTTGGAAACTGTGAGTTAACTGTATTTAGTTATTTACATGTTCGATAGACCCAACGAAAAAGTAATATTCTGCGAGCCGAAGGATGAACTTCAGAAGTTTCAACGTATTAGGGAAGCTAGAAATCTGACAGCGGAAATTCAAAGCCTCAACCTGAATAAAGTGAGGATCAGTGAAGTGAAACGGAAAGAAGATAAAGGTTTCTAGTCGGACGCATATAGGGTAATTCCAACAGCAGCACAGAGTGTATAACGGGAGTAGCGTTCTTTATGAATAGGATGAGAGGGCAGAGTGTGAGTTACTGTGAATAGTTATTTTTATCTGTTATTACTTTTATGTTATAATTTCATGTACTGACACGTTCCATGAGCTTGGAGAGTTGCTGCTCAATTTGGTCCTACGGAACTTGAGGTGTAAATAAAAATAAATTTCAGTGATAGCGCTGTCCTCGTCAGAAATTAATATTAATTCAGTTACGTAGATAATTGTGAAATCTAATTCATTTAATAGAATTTGTCATGTACATGTATCAATAAATGGAATGTTGTTCAAATCACTGCCCAGTGGCCAAAATTTAAGGTTTCTGTCATTTCTCTAAATCACTAAAGGTAAGTGCCGGAATTGTTTGTTTGTATAAATTTCCTAACTACAGTTATCGCCACCTAAATTGCAAGGATGGCAAATAACGAAATTTTACTTATTGTCCTTATAAACTATAGTAGGAAGAACGCTTGATTAACTATGTACGTAATTTGGCGGTAACAGGGAGCGAACATCAATACACAAAGCCTCCAACTCTGACAGCAACAACGCCTCTAACGTAATTGGGCATCGAGTCGAACTGAGCTCTGGTAGCAGATACGGGTAGATTAGATTAGATTAGTTTTTCGTTCCATAGATCCGTGTTGAGGAGATCCTCGTGGATGTGGAAAATGTCACTTTTTTAAAGCTGAAATAACAATACTAATAGTATGAATATATACAACACATCATTTGTTTCTATTAAAAAATTCGTCAATGGAGTAGAAGGAGTTGGGCACTAGTAAGTCTTTCAGGCACCTTTTAAACTGATCTTTATTTGTAACTAAATTTTTTACGTTTACTGGCAAATTATTGAAGATGAGTGTTCCTGAGTAGTGGACCCCTTTTTGAACTAAAGTAAGTGCATTTAGGTCCTTGTGCAGATCATTTTTGTTCCTGGTATTGTATGTATGAACTGAGCTGTTTGTTGGAAAAAGAGATATATTATTTAGGACAAATTTCATTAATGAGTAAATATACTGAGAGGCAGTAGTTAGTATACCCAGATCTTTGAAGAGGTTTCTACAGGACGTCCGTGAATTTACTCCACAAATAATACGTATTACATGCTTTTGGACTCTGAAAACTTTTGTTTGACTTGAAGAGTTATCCATAATATTACACCATATGACATTATGGAATAAAAGTAGGCAAAGTATGCAAACTTTTTCACTTTTATGTTGCCTATGTCTGCTAACACTTGAATTGCAAATACAGATTTGTTAAGGCATTTCTGCAGTTCTGTGGTGTGATCCTCCCAACTGAATTTATTATCAAGTTGTAATCCCAGGAATTTAAGACTGTCAACCTCTTCTATCTGCTCTTCTTCGTATTTTATGCATATGCTGGGTGGAAACCTCTTACAGGTTCTGAATTGCATACAGTGAGTCTTATCGAAGTTTAATGTCAGTGAGTTGGCTTTAAACCATTTATTAATATCCATGAAAATATCATTAGCAGATCTTTCTAGAACTGCACTTGACATACTATTTATTGCAATACTTGTGTCATCTGCAAACAAAACGAACTCTGCTTCTGGCAGTGTAACAGATGAGAGATCATTAATGTACACAAGAAAAAGCAATGGCCCTAAGATGGATCCTTGTGGGACACCACATGTAATTTCTTCCCATTCTGATGATGACTGATGACTTAATTCATGAGTCCCTTGCACTGACACCCTTTGTTTCCTGTTAGTGAGGTATGACTTGAACCATTTTGCAGCACTGCCCGTGACACCATAGAATTCTAATTTACTTAAAAGGATGTTGTGGTTCACACAATCAAATGCCTTTGACAAATCACAGAAAATACCTGCTGCTTGTAATTTGTTATTTAATGAATTAAGTACATTTTCATTATAGGTGTAAATAGCCTTTTCGATATCAGAACCCTTCAGAAATCCAAACTGTGTTCTTGATAATATGTTATTTGTGCCAGATGGTTGAGCAGGTGCCCGTACATTACTTTTTCTAAAATTTTTGAGAATGCTGGCAAAAGTGAAATCGGTCTGTAGTTTGATGGTATCTCTTTATCCCCTTTCTTGAATAGAGGCTTAACATCTGCATATTTTAGCCAGTCAGGAAATGTCCCAGTTATAATTGACTAGGTACACAAGTAACTTAGAATTGTACTAAACTCACAAGAACATACCTTAATTAACTTTGTTGATATTTCATCGTACCCACTAGAATGGTTTGTTTTTAAAGATTTTATTATGGAAGTTATTTCTTTTGGTGAAGTGAGTGATATATTCATGTACTTGAAGCTATTTGTGAAGGCTAGTTTCAGATATTCAAGGGCATTATTTACTGACCCTGAAAGTCCCATTCTATCAGTAACAGATATAAAGTACTTGTTAAATAGATTTGCCACACTATGCCCATCAGTTACTAATGTGTCATCTACCCTTAGTGCTATTTGCTTCTGTTCCTTTCTGGTTCTACCAGTCTGCTCTTTCACTATATCCCATATTGTTTTTATTTTGTTCCCTGACATTGCTATCTTCTTCTCGTAGTGCATTTGTTTAGACGTCTGAATTAATTTTTTTAATGTTTTACAGTATTCCTTGTATTTAGCTAAATCGTCAGTATTGGAGCTATTCTTGGTCGACAGATACATTTTCCTTTTTGTCTTACAGGAAGTCTTTATTCCTTGTGTAATCCATGGTTTTATTATAGACTTCTGTTTAATTTGAGTAACTTTTAGAGGAAAACAGTTTTCGAACATGGTACTGACATTGTTCATGAATGTGTTATATTTTTCATTCATGTCATGAGCGCTATAAACATCTTTCCAGTTCATATCTTTGAGCAGTTTTCTAAAACACTCAATTTTTGGTTGATTGACTACTCTCCTGTACTCAGATTTAGCAGTCTCCATAATCTGCTTAGAATTTACATCTAAAACAAGGAGCTGCATGTCATGATCTGATAGTCCATTTATAACAGGTTTTATTATATGATTTTGTTCCTTTGATTTGTCTATAAAAACGTTATCAATGGCTGTCCTTGAGGATTTAGTGATCCTAGTTGGAAAGTTTACAGTGTGTGTTAGATTGAAAGACAACATTACTAACTGCAGTGAATGTTACTGGAAGACTGCATTAGAAAATCTGTATTAAAGTCACCAGCAAACAAAATTTCTTTGTTTCTTCCTGTTAAATAGCCCAAAAGAGCTTCTAGATGATCTAAGAATAGATTATAATTTCCTGCAGGTGCTCGGTAAATAGTAATTATTATATAGGATCTGTTATGGAACTCTACTTCTGTTACACATGCTTCTAGATGCTGCTCTAAACAGAATTTATTAATGTCAATGTTCTTGAATTTATGGCAGTTTTTGATAAATGTGGCAACTCCTCCTCCATCCTTATCTACTCTGCAGAAGTAGGAAGTTAGCTTAAATCCTGAAATGTCTAACATATCTATATCAGTGGTCACTTGATGTTCAAAGAGGTATATTCCATACTTCAGCTCACAATCATTGCCAAAGTTTATTAAGTTCATTAATCGTTACGGCTGGCGAGTGGTGGCGTGATAATCTCTCGGCGACCCACGACGAGATGTTATCAGTGCTGAGATGTCTGGAGAAGCTTCTGGCTAAGGTTCAAATGGTTCAAATGACTCTGAGCACTATGGGACTTAACATCTGAGGTCATCAGTCCCCTAGAACTTCGAACTACTTAAATCTAACTAACCTAAGGACATCACATACATCCTTCCCCGAGGCAGGATTCGAACCTGCAACCGTAGTGGACGCGAGGTTCCAGACTGAAGCGCCTAGAACCGCTCGGCCACACCGGCCGGCGCTGGCCAGGGCAAAAGCCGAACACGCTGCGATCGAGATAGGTCAGGATAAAACGGTCTTACATTAACTTTCTGAAAGATAACGACATGGAGATCTAGAAGTTATGGCACAGCCACCGGCTATAATACGAGGGTCATTCGATAAGTAATGCAACACATATTTTTTCTGAAAGCAGGTTGGTTATATTTCGGATTACAATACACTGTACCATTCCAGACTTTTTTGGTTTAGTCGACGTTGGAGTCAAAGTCTTGCTGCATCAATAACCTCCCCAACATCCTCGTACTGCTTCTCGCGGAGTGCATCCTTCTTTAGGCCAAACAGATGGAAGTCGGAAGGTGCGATATCCGGGCTGTAGGGAAGAAGGTTTGTAAGTTCCTTTCGGGTGTGCAGACCTGTGTGAGGCCTTGCGTTGTCATGCAGAAGGAATAGTTCGTTTGCATTTCTGTGGTGACGAACATGCTGAATACGTTTTGTCCTAAACACTTCAGAGTTGATCGTTGCACCATGAGGGAGGACATCAAATTTCCCGTGGGTAAGCGGGACATCGGACAGGACTGCACGACTTGGTTGCGATGATGAGAGTCGCCTCGCCATCGACTTGTCGTGCTTTTGTTCACTGCCAGGTCTTCGTAGACATTCTGCAAGTGCCTTTCAATATGTATAGCGCCGCCACCTGTTGGAAATGCTTAAGACTATAGAGGCTGAAATGGGAATATTCCACGATGTCTCACAAGAAATTGTGAATTTTTTCAATTGAAATTGTCCGAGAAATAAAATTTTTTTGCATTATTTATTCAACGCGACCGTAGCACCAGCGCGGTTCTGGACTGAAGCGCCTAGGTACTCTATTGTTAGCTGTCAAAAAGGTTACATGTGTTTTGGTAGCATCAAGTATGATTTGTTTTGTATAAAAACAGATCAGAGAACCTGTATTACATTTTATTATAGGAATGGAATAAAGTGTATGAAATTTTTAGAAATGTTAAATATTGCTTTTGGTGAGCCTGTTATGAATGAACCAAGGGCATACAAGTGGTATAAACATTTCAAAGCAGGCCTTAAAAGACAGCAGTTTTACAAGCATGGATGAGATTAAAAATGCACAGTTAAGAGACCTATAAACTATCCCGAAGAAACAGTTCCTAAAGAATTTCGGGAATTGGAAAAAGCACTGGCACAAGTGTATAGTATGTAATGGGGGATATTTTGAAGAGGATAACATTGCTGTGCATTAACAAATAAAGTTCTTAACAAAAAATAAAAATTGATGTGTGAACACACCTCGTATGTCAAGCTTTTTTCTTAGAAGTCCAGAATCGATGTACATGTTTCGAAGAAAATTTCAGCAGTGTTTAGAATAGCTATTGCGCACATATTTCAGGCAATATGTCTCAGAATCAGGTGAATAGTGACCGAGATAGAGATTTAGTGTTCCATAAGCATCAAAGGTTTTACGTGTTTTTGAAACTGTCTATAACGATCGGTTTCCTCCCAAGATTATTAGTGTTCCTTCGTGGCGATTCCACAATAACATGCGGCTTATTTTCGCGTTCGTTCCTTATGCGTCCTATTGGACGAGGCTGACGTTTGCATAAATTGCAGCCCTTCGATTGAGACTGGTAATATTAGCCAACAGTTCTTTTTGGGTCGCCTCTTTAATACACGCTGTAATAACATTAGGGACGGTCGAATGGTCGTTACTCCGCAAATGCCCCCTTTAGCTCGTATTCTGCACATTTTCTTGCAATGCTAGACGATTATCCATCACTTCCGGACATCGAAGTATATCAGTAAGTATACAAAGTTAATTGGCTGACACTGGCAACTAGGATCCCACGAACAGAAACGACGTATATCAGTGCACGCCGATCTACACCGCTAGACAGGTAACGGGCAATACATTTTGGGTGCCCCTGGAAGCCGGTGGCAGCGTTCTTCCGAAACAGGCCGCTTCCCCCACCAAAAGCGCTGCTCGCTCTTGAATTTACAGACAGACTAATACAGGGTGTTACAAAAAGGTACGGCCAAACTTTCAGGAAACATTCCTCACACACAAATACAGAAAAGAAGTTATGTGGACATGTGTCCGGAAACGCTTAATTTCCATGTTAGAGCTCATTTTAGTTTCGTCAGTATGTACTGCACTTCCTCGATTCACCGCCAGTTGGCCCAATTGAAGGAAGGTAATGTTGACTTCGGTGCCTGTGTTGACATGCGACTCATTGCTCTACAGTACTAACATCAAGCACATCAGTACGTAGCATCAACAGGTTAGTGTTCATCACGAACGTGGTTTTGCAGTCAGTGCAGTGTTTACAAATGCGGAGTTGGCAGATGCCCATTTGATGTATGGATTAGCACGGGGCAATAGCCGTGGCGCGGTACGTTTGTATCGAGACAGATTTCCAGAACGAAGGCGTCCCGACAGGAAGACGTTCGAAGCAATTGATCGGCGTCTTAGGGAGCACGGAACATTCTAGCCTATAACTCGCGACTGGGGAAGAACTAGAACGACGAGGACACCTGCAATGGACGTGGCAAATCTTCGTGCAGTTGACGATTACCCTAAGGTCAGCGTCAGCGAAGTTGCTGCTGTACAAGGTAACGTTGACCACGCCACTGTATGGAGAGTGCTACAGGAGAACCAGTTGTTTCCGTACCAGGTACAGCGTGTGCAGGCATTATCAGCAGCTGATTGGCCTCCACGGGTAAACTTCTGCGAATGGTTCATCCAACAATGTGTCAATCCTCATTTCAGTGCAAATGTTCTCTTAACGGATGCGGCTTCGTTCCAACGTGATCAAATTGTAAATTTTCACAATCAACATGTGTGGGCTGACGAGAATCCGCACGCAATTGTGCAGTCACGTCATTAACTCAGATTTTCTGTGAACGTTTGGGCAGGCATTGTTGGTGCTGTCTTGATTGGGCCCCATGTTCTTCCACCTACGCTCAATGGAGCACGTTATCATGATTTCATACTGGATACTCCACTTGTGCTGCTAGAACATGTGCCTTTACAAGTACGACACAACATGTGGTTCATGCACGATGGAGCTCCTGCACATTTCAGTCGAAGTGTTCGTACGCTTCTCAACAACAGATTCGGTGACCGATGGATTGGTAGAAGCGGACCAATTCCATGGCCTCCACTCTCTCCTGACCTCAGCCCTCTTGACTTTCATTTATGGGGGCATTTGAAAGCTCTTGTCTACGCAACCCCGGTACCAAATATAGAGACTCTTCGTGCTCGTATTGTGGACGGCTGTGATACAATCCGCCTTTCTCCAGGGCTGCATCAGCGAATCAGGGATTCCATGCGACGGAGGGTGGATGCATGTACCCTCGCTAATGAAGAACATTTTGAACATTTCCTGTAACAAAGTGTTTGAAGCCACGCTGGTACGTTCTGTTGCTGTGTGTTTCCATTCCATGATTAATGTGATTTGAAGAAAAGTAATAAAATGAGCTCTAACATGTAAAGTAAGCGTTTCCGGACACATGTCCACATAACATATTTTCTTTCTTTGTGTGTGAGGAATGTTTCCTGAAAGTTTGGCCGTACCTTTTTGTAACACCCTGTATAAGCGACACGAGTGCCTCTTCTAACCGCACGATATCGCCTCTCCTGGGCTCGTGACCGTACCGGTTGGACCCTGGATGACTGGAAAATGGTAGCCTGGTCATATGAGTCTCGATTTCAGTTGGTAAGAGCTGACGGTAGAGTTAGTGTGTACCGCAGATCTCACGAAGCCATGAACCCTGGTTGTCAGCGAGGCACTGTGCAAGCTGGCGGTGACTCCATAATGGTGTGGGCTGTGTTTACTTGGAGTAGACTGGGACCGCTTCTCCCACTGGACCGATCATCGAATAGAGATGGTTATGTTCGCCTAATTGTTCCCAGACAACTATGTCACCAGGCGACAAGTGCTCAAGATTGATTTGCCCACCCAGATCGCCCGACATGAATCCCATCGAAAATTGGTGGGACATAACAGAGAGCCCAATTAGTGCACAAAATGCTGCACCAGCAACGCTCGCAATTATGCACGGCCACAGAGGCAGCATAGCTCAATATTTCTGCAGGGGACTCGCAACGACTTGTTGAGCCATGCCACGTCGAGTTGCTGCACTGCGCCACTCAAAAGGAGTTCCGACCCGATATTAGGAGCTATCCCAGGACTTCTGTTCAAAAATATTCAGATGGGACTTAACTGCTAAGGTCATCAGTCCCTAAGCTTACACACTACTTAATCTAAGTTATCCTAAGGACAAACACACACACCCATGCCCGAGGGAGGACTCGAACCTCCGCCGGGACCAGCCACACAGTCCATGACTGCAGGGCCTCAGACCGTTCGGCTAATCCCGCGCGGCAGGACTACTGTCACAGTGTATATAGTCGCTAAAGAAATTCGTCATAAATGATCCGTCACAACTTGAGGAGAATAGTGATGACCATACCTACAACAATAGAAGATGAAATAACCCTTATTAAGCCTGTCAGTCGCTCGGGATGGTGGTCAATATGCTAGAAAAGTCTGATCTGTGCCCAATAATATAAAATATCTGACAGTTCCTTCTCTAGATTGTCGCACAGATGACAAAATGGTAGATATCGAAATTGACGACAGAGGGATAGAGAAACAATTAAAATCGCTCAAAAGAGGAAAGGCTGCTGGACCTGATGGGATACCAGTTCGATTTTACGCAGAGTACTCGAAGGAACTTGCCCCCCTTCTTGCAGCGTTTACCGTAGCGTTCCAAACTATTGGAAAAGGGCACAGGTCATCCCCTTTTTCAAGAAGGGACGTCGAACAGACGTGCAGAACTATAGACCTATATCTCTAACGTCGATCAGCTGTAGAATTTTGGAACACGTATTATGTTCGAGTATAATGACTTTTCTGGAGACTAGAAATCTACTCTGTAGGAATCAGCATGGGTTTCGAAAAAGACGATCGTGTGAAACCCAGCTCGCGCTATTCGTCCACGAGACTCAGAGGGCCATAGACACGGGTTCCCAGGTAGATGCCGTGTTTCTTGACTTCCGCAAGGCTTTCGATACAGTTCCCCACAGTCGTTTAATGAACAAAGTAAGAGCATATGGACTATCAGACCAATTGTGTGATTGGATTAAAGAGTTCCTAGATAACAGAACGCAGCATGTCATTCTCAATGGAGAGAAGTCTTCCGAAGTAAGAGTGATTTCAGGTGTGCCGCAGGTGAGTGTCGAAGGACCGTTGCTATTCACATTATACATAAATGACCTTGTGGATGACATGCTGTGGTATATGGAGAGGTTGTAACAATGGAAAATTGTACTGAAATGCAGGAGGATCTGCAGCGAATTGACGCATGGTGCAGGGAATGGCAGTTGGATCTCAGTGTTGACAAGTGTAATGTGCTGCGAATGCATAGAAAGAAAGATCCCTTATCATTTAGCTACAATATAGCAGGTCAGCAACTGGAAGCAGTTAATTTCATAAATTATCTGGGAGTACGCATTAGGAGTGATTTAAAATGGAATGATCATATAAAGTTGATCGTCGGTAAAGCAGATGCCAGACTGAGATTCATTGGAAGGATCCTAAGGAAATGCAATCCGAAAACAAAGGACGTAGATTACAGTACGCTTGTTCACCCACTGCTTGAATACTGCTCAGCAGTGTGGGATCCGTACCAGATAGGGTTGATAGAAGAGACAGAGACGATCCAACGGAGAGCAGCGCGCTTCGTTACAGGATCATTTAGTAATCGCGAAAGCGTTACGGAGATGATAGACTAACTCCAGTGGAAGACTCTGCAGGAGAGACGCTCAGTAGCTCGGTACGGGCTTTTGTTGAAGTTTCGAGAACATACCTTCACCGAGGAGTCAAGCAGTATATTGCTCCCTCCTGCTTATATCTCGCGAAGAGACCATGAGGATAAAATCAGAGAGATTAGAGCCCACACAGAGGCGTACCGACAATCCTTCTTTCCACGAACAATACGAGACTGGAATAGAAGGGAGAACCGATAGAGGTGCTCAAGGTACCCTCCGCCACACACCTTCAGGTGGCTTGCGGAGTATGGATGTAGATGTAGATGTAGATGTAGTTTAAAATAGAAATATAAATCATTTCTTCTGGGCAGCTCGTCTTATTTCATAGACGAATTTTAATTTAAAAATTTGTAGCTTGAAAAAAAGTTAACAAGTAAAAAGCAAAAAAAAAAAAAAGAGAAGCTAGTTTTAAGTGTAGCTGCGTGAGTAGGAGTGAAAAATAACCTGTCAATTAATGTAATTTTTAACACTCTTCTATAGCACCACAACTCAAACGCTTCGATTCTGTTCTGTCCCGGTTTTTCTACGGTCGATGATTCACTATCATACAATGCTATGGTCCGAAAGTACATTCTCAAAATTTCTTCCTCAAATTCTGTATATTATCCTAGTCAACAGCTTGGTTTCATGAACTGTTAAGCTGATTGTATGAAGGCTCCCGGATTATCTGCTCTTGCTATCTTCGGAAATGAATGGCTGTCATTTTTTCAAAAGCGTTGCCAGTCTCATAGATTCTCCACGCTAACTTGAATAGTCGTTTGGTTGTCACTTCCCACGAATAAGCGAAATTACAATGGAATGTTACCTGTTCCTTCCGCCTTATTCGATCTCAAGTCTTCCAAAGTTGTTTTAAATTCTGACTAATACTGGATTCACCATTCCACCCACATCGACTTCAATTTCTTCCTAGACATTTCCTTTCCCTCATAGAGGCCTTCAATGTGCTTTCTCCACATATTCGCTCTTTCTTCTGTGTTTAACAGTGTAATTCCCATTTCACTCTTAATGTTTCCGTTCTTGGTTTTAATTTCACCGAAGGCTGTTTTGACGTTTCTATATGCTGTGGCAGACGTTCCGGCAATCATTCCTTTTTCGACTTCTTCACATTTTTCCTGAAGCTTTTCTCCTTGGCTTTCCTGCACTTCCTATTTATTCATTCCTGAATGACGTGTATTGCTGTATTCCTGTCTTTCAGCGAACATTTTTTTTACCTGCGTCTTTCGTCTATCAATTGAAGTATTTCGCCTGTTCCCAAGATCTTCGAAATTAACTTCAACGCTGCACTGGCGTTGTACCCGGCGTGATGGTATGGGGTGCCATTGGTTACACGTCTCGGTCACCTCTTGTTCGCATTGACGACACTTTGAACAGAAGACGTTACATTTCAGATGTGTTACGACCCGTGGCTCTACTCTTCATTCGATCCCTGAGAAACCCTACATTTCAGCAGGATAATGCACGACCGCATGTTGCAGGTCCTGTACGGGCTTTTCTGGTTACAGAAAATGTTCGACTGCTGCCCTGGCCAGCACATTCTCCAGGTCTCTCACCAACTGAAAACGTCTGGTCAATGGTGGCCGAGCAACTGGCTCGTCACAATACGCTAGTCACTACTCTTCATGAACTGTGGTATTGTGTTGAAGCTGCATGGGCAGCTGTACCTGTACACGTCATCCAAGCTCTGTTTGACTCAATGCCCAGGCGTATGAAGGCCGTTATTACGGCCAGAGATGGTTGTTCTGGGTACTGATTTCTCAGGATCTATGCACCCAAATTGCGTGAAAATGTAATCACATGTCAGTTCTAGTATAATATATTTGTCCAATGAATACCCGTTTAACATCTGCATTTCTTCTTGGTGTAGCAATTTTAATGGCCAGTAGTGTAGTATCACAATAGACCGGCATCAAACGTGGGCCCAACACCTTCGAGACGTCGGGGAGAAAGCCAACGATCGGCTCAGAAAGTTGTACCCACTGCTGAATCTATCTTCACTGTATTATAATACGCCGGTATTGTGTGGGACAAAGCCTCAGAAACGCACACTTAGACGGTACAAACAGTACAGAACCGTGCATCTCGGTTGGTTCTGAATCTAAGAAAGAATCTTTCAGACCGCTCAGGTGCATGAAATAGCTTAGGTCGCACGTTTAACAAGGGTAGGAACCATCATAGGGCAGCTACTCCATCTTCCGCGAGAAAAAGCGGCTGTCGAACAACACAAAAATTCAGACGCTAGGCCGAGAAACCAAGTACAGCATCCGTACAAGATGTCCACAACAACTAGCTGCATAGATAGCTGAGAGGTGGCACCCCACTCTCGCACTTTATCAACATTGTCAGTCAGACTAATACTCATATTCTATGTCATGAAATGTCGTGTGGCTGGGGCCTCCCGTCGGGTAGACCGTTCGCCTGGTGCAGGTCTTTCAAGTTGACGCCACTTCGGCGACCTGCGCGTCGATGAGGATGAAATGATGATGATTAGGACAACACAACACCCAGTCCCTGAGCGGAGAAAATCTCCGACCCAGCCGGGAATCGAACCCGGGACCTTAGGATTGACATTCCGTCACGCTGACCACTCAGCTACCGGGGCCGGACATTTTGTGTCATGATCTCGGTGTTCCTCCGTACAACATTTGATATATATGGTTTATGACATTTTTACCTGAGGAAATTGTGGGCAGAATGTTCTTATAACTGCATGTGTAGCCTGTAGAGAATTTATAACCGAGGGGCTATATAGTGGAGGCGACGGAGAACAGAGGGTATACGAGCATTAAAGCAAGGACTTTTTCGTTGCAGTGATACGTTTTCACGAAATTTCAGACACTAACTTTCTCTTCCGAATGCGAAAGTATTTTGTTCGCGTCAACCTACATAGGTTGTAATAAAATAGAAATCAGAGCTTGCACGGAAAAAATTAAGTGTTCGTTTTACCCCCGCGCTGTTCGAGAGAGGAACGGCAGAAGGTGGAACGGCTTGAAAGCGGTTCGATGAACCCTCAGCCAGGCACTTAATCGTACGTTGCAGGGTAATGATCTAGAGGCAGACATAGGTACCTTACTCATGTGATTCCTACGCGAAATACCGCGTCAGACCGAAAAGTTTCGAGACTGGATAACGAAAAAATAGGGAAACGTTAAGATGGTGGTTTTAATATTCAGGTCTTCTACATAGTCTCCCTCCACAGCACACGGAGCGTCCATACAACCACATAAAACTGTCAGAAAGTCCATCTTTGGGATGTTGTTCAACTGGCGCGTCACACTGCTTGAAAGGCGGTTATGTCGTCAAAGTGTTTTGACGCTCCATGCGAATTTCCGTACTTCGCCGTACGTTCGTATTGATAACTTCAGGTCCCGTCACCCGTTAGAATTTCTTCTAGAAAGGAACTGTCCGCGTTTTGGATTTCAATCAAGTCGCAGTAGGCGTCCACGCGCCGTTTTGTTCGCGAGTCAAAATGGATGCGATAAACTTTTCATTCACTTTGCTCTCGTTCACTATTACCACTGAATGCTCACTAGTGACTGCTCGAATGCACAACTGTTGTTTACAGTCGCTAGTTCAAGCTGCCACCGTAGTTATTGCACTGACGTCGACTATACTAAAGCGATAAAATCAGTCTGCGAACGGTTTGGGCAGTGTATATAACAGTGGCGTCAGAATTGTCGCAGAGTCCTTCTCTAACTTCGGTCTTACAAGTCTACGAAACAGCGTTCTGCGAGAACACTGTAGCCTTTATTCCAAAGATTCTCATTCAAGTTCCCTGACCATCTCCGTTAACCTTTCGTAAGAGCCACCGGGTGTTTTCTTGCGAGTGCTTTTCAGCGGCTCATGGTTGTCACCAAAAAGATGCATAGTTCCATTTTTATAAATAACACCAGTTTCAATACCTCTTGTCGAGAAATCCGGGTCGACATCATGAACCATTTATGTAGCCTTGATACTTGAAAGGCTAAAAAATATTGTAACGGTTTTCTCACTCAGGAGCAACAATTTCGGAATCGAAATTTCCTAGCAAATGAACACTGTGCGCCTTTCGTTGTCAAAGTCTTTGCAGGTGCAACCCACGATCCGCCCTCACGCTTACTTTCCTACTTAGCAAACTAGCTGAAGTAGAAGGAAGGTTCAAAGCTGCACACACTCCGCTGCAGAGTGAAAATTCATCTGAAATTCCGGCATCTTCTGCCCTTTTTCTGTTAGAAATCTATGATATTTGGTCAGTGACACTACCTTGGACGTCGTACCGACTAGTAACGCTTGCGCAATATTCTATGGTTCGCGCTGTTTGTGCCAGTACTCACACTTGTATTTTTCGTCATATGGTCTTGTAACGTAACGTGGCCAATTGTAGAACATATGCCTGTAACATTCTTACATGTATATACAGGATGCCACAAACCTATTACACAGAGCAACCTAAGATGTGTGTTGTGAGATAAGTTATATGTGCCAGGAAATTAAGTTTTCATTCGGTACGAACTATGCATGAGAGGCACTTGTTTGTAAACTGCTTGTGTTTCACAACAAAATGTAGTGTTACTCATTACAGGCACTGAAAACATGCAGCGATATCTACTGCCGGGATGCCAAATGAGTGTCCAGAGAAAATTTTCGCATCAGACGTCATACTTATTGGAAGAAATTTATTGCTGTGGACAAGAACTGGATCGTTCAAGGTTCAGAGAGCCGGTCAAGATTCTCGACAACGAGTTGTACGCACAATATCATTTCAAGAGACGATGTTGTGTCGTGTGGGAGAATATTCACCAACAAGCAACCGTTAGCTTGCCTCCGAAATCCACACTTCGAGAAATACCGTGTGGAGAGTACTGATGGAACGGTAATTACAACACTGTCCTAAATTAAGAGTGCGAGAACAATCGGCCCAAATGACTTTAATCCAGGTTTCAATTCTGTCAGTAGATCATGTTGTAATGTGTGCACTAAGAGTTGCGGTCGTTTCTTAGGAAATCTGATATGAGCTCAAATAGTTTCTAAAAGATACAAGTTATTTATGACAGTAAACATCCAAAGAGTTATATCCCACCATTAGAGTTTAACCCCAAACAACACTATTTGAGATCCTCTGCCATCAACAATCGTGATCCGAAAGTTTCGGGACGCACTGTATACAATTTCCTGTAATCAAAGCTGTAAGGACCGAAGTGTTAATACGCGTTCTGTTAAATTCAGTGACAGAATATCCACTCTGAAACCTAAAATATTTACCAAAACTAAACACATTTCATGGCAAATGAATGTTCTGCGTTATATTCTATTTTTTTTTTTTTTTTTTACAACTGGCATTAGAATTTTCTTTCTATTTGTATAGAAGGTGCTAACACCGTTGATAAAATATTTCTGTCCAGTATGATAATGCATATTTCTGAATATCTCAGATATGAATGTTTATCTTCTGTACCAGGAGTCATGATAGTCTCTGACTAATGTGAGTCTGATAAAACGATGTGCTTATCGCATGTTAGAAGACACTGATTAATTGACATATCTGAGTGGATATATTTGATAGTGCGTTGACAGGAATCAATGGCTCTGTAAAATGATCTGGGTATTATAAAAGAATAAGTCTGTCGTCGCTGCACTGAAAGTAAGGTATGTGATACATACCGTGTGACTCAAGGAAAACTTCCTGTATCGAGTAGCTTTTGATGACAATGGTGTAATCGCAGGTGACGTGGGTATGTACGATAAACTGCTATCTGAAAAAAGTACTGCCTGTATGTCCAGTCAGACTTAAATAGTATATTTTCGGCCATAGAGATGATTCCGTAAAATAGAATCAGCAACTCGGTCGAACGCCCGAAAGAACATCACTATTCAATCACGCCGACAAAACCAGTGAGATCACAAGCAGATCGCCGGCCGGAGTGGCGTCGCTAGGCGGTACAGTCCGGAGCCGAGCGACCGCTACGGTCGCAGGTTCGAATCCTGCCTCGGGCATGGATGTGTGTGATGTCCTTAGGTTAGTTAGGTTTAAGTAGTTCTAAGGTCTAGGGGACTGATGACCTCAGAAGTTAAGTCGCATAGTGCTCAGAGCCATTTGAACCATTTGAGCCACAAGCAGATCGTAACAAGATTTCAGTCCTGGACTAAAATCTGGTGCGTAATGTACACAAATCTGAAGTTTCGCGCTTAGCCGCGGAATTTATGATTCACAAGTGGAGTAAATAAAGACAAAAAAATTCAGTACACAGTAGAACACAGAACGCCGTTTTAGATGTGTGTCACGCTGCATATTTTGCCCTTAACAAATATTTTCACAAAGGTACGAAAATAAACAAGTACCTTCTGCATAATAAACATTAAAGCGCCAAACGGTACTTTTTTATGATTTTCTGTGAACCTTGAGTCCTCAGTAGCAAAGCATTTTTTAAATATTCCTTGCCAGCTACAACCGTCAATCCCCGTGACCCACCCACCCCCATGGACGCGACCCCGACCCCCGCCCCTGCCACGCCTGCCACCCACACCTTTGTCTTCTCCAATCCTGACCCTCAATTCCTTGATGCCCGCTCCCTCACCCTCGCCATCCGGAAATACTACCCCAATGCCCCCATCTCCCTTCTGATTCCTCGCAAGGACTCAGTCCTCATTAAATCCCCCAATGCTTCCTTCCACACCGATCTCCTATCTCCTCTCCCGCATCCCCCGTATCCAATTTGGCCAACATGCAACTCTCACCCCCTACCACATCCCGTTCTCTCCCCGTCAGCCTCAACCTCCCCGACGTCCGCCGACCTTCACCGCTGTGATCACGAAGCTTAGCCCCGTGATCACGGAGGCTGAGGTGTTGGCGGAACTCAACTCCCGGCCCGACATTGAAATCCGCTCGGCCCGTCGCATCTTCAATGATGCCGGGCCGACTTTTCTCGTGCGGATATTCACCGAATCCTCCTCCTCCATTGACCGCCTCCTCACCGAGGGAGCCCTCATCTACAATCACCGTCATATGGTGGACCCCTCCTGTTCCCCAGTCCAATCCTACTGCTGCCAATGCTGCCTCACATACAACGGCCACGTTACCTCTGCCTGCAAGAACCCCCCTACTTGTCCCCACTGCAAAGCTTCACACTTCCTCAAGACTTGCCCCAACCTCACCTCTCCCCCCTCCTGCAACACTTGCAACGAACCACATGCTACCTACTCCTCGAATAAAGCGAAACCTCCTCCGGTCGCCCCTGAGCTCACCGTCCCTGTCCGTCGTGTTGATGACCCCATCCACCCCAACAACTCGCTCCGCCCTCCACCTACTACTGAGGACATCATCCGATTCATCACCATTGTGCTCCAAAACATCCACCCCTTCCAGCGCTCCCACACCCTTTCCCAAATCGCCCTCGCTGCCCATTCCATCTTCCACCTTACCACCTATGCCACATACTCCCACAACCAGGCCCACTTCACCTTCACCCCCCTCGTCTAACTCTCCCCTCCCATGGTACAACAACCCTACCATATCCTGTACCACAACATTCACTCCCTGCCCACCCACAGACTCCTCTTCCTCCACACCCTCCGTCAGCACCGCGTGGATGCCTTCGTCCTAAATGAAACCTTCCTTCAACCCTGTACCTCCATCTCCAAGGCTCCTTACACCCTTCACCGCACCGATAACCCGTACCCTCTGGCGCGTGGCGGAGTTGCTATAGGCCATCTCAAGCACCTCCCAGTCCGGCCCCAACCTCTCCTTAACAATCCTGCCGAGCATCTCACCCTCAGCCTCTTCTTCTCCACCCTTGCCATCACCTGTGCCACCATTTATGTCTGCCCTCGCACCTCCATCCCGTACAATTTCCTGGCCAACATTGACTGCACCTTCTCCACCTACGTGATTGCCACCAACCTCAATATCCACAGCCGAGATCCTGCCGACCTCCAGCAGTGGCATCAGTTTCTCACCACCCTCCAGGGAGACCTGGTTCCCCTGCCTCAGCATACCCGACCTGAATCTAACACCACTCCTGATGTGGTCCTTGCCTCTCCCACCTTCCTTGGGTGCATCACTGCAGATGTCCTTGACCTCATTGGCAGTGATCATGCCCCTGTTCTCCTCACTATCTCTAATGGTCGCCATCCCCACAACGCTCCTCGCCCCGACGTCCCTCCTAAACTTGTCCGTGATTACTCCCGTGCCAACTGGGATGCCTACCGGGACTCCATTCACACCCAGGTTGACAGCCACGACCTTACCCTCCAATCTCCTGATGACATCTCTCGCACTGCTGCCTTCCTGCACCAGACATTGTCTGACGCCATCGCCACCCATATCCCCATCAAAGCCATCCACCCTCACCGCCCCGCCCTGCCCCCACAGGCCGTCCTTCTCCTTTGAGAGTCCCGCCACCTCTACCGCTCTTTTCTCCGCACTCGTGACCGAGATACACTTACCCGCCACCGGCAATTACAACGACACATCCGCAACCTGCTTACTGCGAAGAAATGCTGTGCCTGACGCCAGACATGTACACAACTCAACACCACGCTCCCCATAAACTCTTCCAAGTATTGGTCTGCTTTCCACCGCCTTACTGGGAACCGCCCCACCCCCCAGTACCCTCTCCTCCTTAATGACCGTCCCTTTCCTGACAACCTCAGTAAGGCCAACCACTTTGCCTCTCACCTCTCTGATGTTTTTTCCATCCCAGATGATCCCCACTTTGATTTTTCCACTTCCCTGACGTCATGGACCGTACGAATACCTCTGTTCCTCCCCTTGCTCCTAGCTTCCAGTACCTGGGCCACACACCACCATCTGAACTTAACACTCCCATCACTACACAGGACATCAGCCTCACACTCCGCGCTAAACGCAACACTGCTCCCGGCCACAACTGCATTACCTACCACCACCTCAAACACTGCCCTCCCTCCTTCCTTTCCCTCCTTGCCACCCTCTACAATGTCATCCTTGCCACTGGCTTCTATCCTGCCCTGTGGAAAACCTCCCGTATCCTGATGTTCTCCAAACCCAACAAGCCTCCATCTGATGCCTCTTCCTATCGTCCTATCTGTCTCACATCGGTGTTCAGCAAGCTCTTGGAATCCATCCTTTCCCGGCGCATTCATCACCACCTCCGCCAAAACCACCTCCTCCCCAACACCTAATGTGGCTTTCGACCTTCCTTCTCTGCTGATGACCAACTCCTCTGCCTCACTCATCTCCTCTCCCTCCAGCTTAACTCCCGTCGCTCCGCCATTTTTGTCTCCCTTGACCTCGAAAAGGCCTACGACTGTGTCTGGCATCCCAGTCTCCTGTTTAAACGCCAAACCTACGCCCTTCCTATCAACTACATCCGTCTGATGGCCTCCTTCCTCTCCCACCGCCCCTCCTATGTTACCATCCATGATGCCAATTCCCACACCTTCTACCCCTCTGCAGGTGTGCCCCAGGGCTCTGTCCTCTCCTCTCTCCTCTACATAGCAGATATGCCCCAACCCCCCCTTCCAGTACACCTCTTGCAATATGCTGATGACACCGCATTCCTCGCCCTCGCTCCTACCCTCCAACGGTCCCAACGCCTCCTCCAGAATCACCTTGACCTTTTTGATGCATGGTGTAACCAGTGGCTCCTGAAAATCAATCCTTCCAAGACCCAGGCAATCATCGTAGGTTGTACCACTCGCTCCTTCCGGCTCCTGGATTTCTCCCTTACTGTCTGCACCCGTCCTGTCCGCCTCACCCCCACCCTCACCTACCTTGGCCTCACCATTGACCGTCACCTCACCTGGATCCCTCATCTCCGCTCCATCCAATCCAAAGCCCACAACCGCCTCCGACTCCTCAAACTCCTCTCTGGCCGGACATGGGGGTTGCACCCCTCTACCATCCTCCACACCTACAAATCCTTAATCAGTCCCATCCTCTGTTATGCCAGTCCTGCCTGGATATCTGCCCCCCCCCCCCGAAATTCCAGATCCTTGAGCGTCATGCACTCCGCCTCGCCTTCCATATACGCCTCCTGTCCCCCACGTGGATCCTCTATGATCTCATTCCTTTCCCCCATCTGCTCCTATTCCTCGAACATATCCGCATCCTCTACACCTTCTGCCGCCTTGAACCCCCTCACCCCCTGGTTGCTCCTCTCCTCTCCCATCCCCACCCCCTGCCCCGTCTTCAGTGTTGTGTCCCCCCTAGCCTCCCCTCTCTACACCCTACATCTCCTTTCCCATGGTGGCTTCCATCAACTGCCCCTCCCGGATGATGCCCTCTCTCCCTCCATTTATCCCTCCTATCAACTCTGACCCTCACTCCCCCTCCTTTCCTCTGTCCTTTTCCCGGGCTCCCTCTCCCCCCCTTCCATACTCTTTCTTCCCCACCTCCCCTCTCTTTGCCCCCTTCTCTCCCCTGAGCCCTTTTACATTTCCCTCCTCTGCCTCCTTTCATTCCCTCTCGCGCCTGTGCATCTCCCCCTTTATTAGTCCTCTCCCTCCCTGGCTCCCCCCCTTTTTCGTTTTTTTCCTTCCTCCTTCCTTGTTCTTCCCCCTCCTCCAGGTCCCCCCCTCCCCATTTGCCTTTGGCTCGGGAGAGTCATATTTGTGCCGCCACTTTCGTGCAGTGTTCTACAGTGAGTGTTTTACAGTGAGTGATCCGTGTTGTGTTTTTTTGGGAAGTGTTGCGAACAGCCCTTATACTGTCGCTGGGTGTGCCTTTTATCTCTTGCGAACAGAAACCAGACTGTCGCCGTGTTTTTTAATTGTATGTGTAATATGTTACTTGTCTGATTCCTGTGTCTTTTATTAACGTTGCCAACCCCTTTTGCTTTCTGTTTTAACTTTCCGCATTTTTCCGCCATTTTACACTTGACGTTACCGTTTTATCGCCTGTTTTTCTTGTTTCTTTTCTTCTTCCGTTTTTTAAAATAAAAGTCTGTAGGCTGTAGAGCAGCGCACTAAGCTGCTGCCAGCCCGCCCCCTTCGGGGGGAATTGAAAATCAATAAAGGAAAAAAAAAGAAATACATGACGTTACGCTAGATAGATATATTGGTTTTGCAAAAAAACTGTAACAACCTGAACCTGAAGGTGGCTGTTCGCGCAGTACGCGACGTTCGTCTCCAGAGCGATAGAAACAGGCCAGTCAAAGGGAGTAGGAACTATTAGAAGATACTGATGACAGGGTACCAGAGAATATTTATGAAGATCGTTACAATCGTAGCTCCAGTTCCTATAGCAAACTAATGAGGCGCTATAAGTGCATAAAAATCAAATGGCAGATTAATTCCAAATTATTTGTCTAGCAAATGATGAGCAGGAGCTCGAGTCAAAAGAAACAGACCGTTGCAATTACGAACTGTAAAAGAGCATATAATATCGCACTTCGATACAGAAAAGTATATGGATCTACAGGCCACTATTGGCATCTGCAAATGTGGGCGCCAGAAGAGTCTAAATTGGTTGGCTTGGACAATTTCACAGCTTCGATTTCTTCTATCATCAATCTTAAGGCCGAATATGGCATCTGATCCAAGCATATTAGTACATTTGCGCACGTAAGGACATAGAAGACGATAATAGTACACATCGGAAAATACAACAATTTGTGAAGGAAGTGAACATGTTTCTGACAGAGCAGGATGTGGAGAAAAACGTTCGGAACAGTGACCAGAGTCAGTTCCATTATGAAATGTTTTCATCATCAACACTGTCTCACAGAGGAGAGAAAACTACAGCTAGCGTGCTGCAGTCTGTACATACACTATCTCGTCAAAAGTATCCGGACACCCCAAAAAACATACATCTCTCATATTTGGTGAATTGTGCTGCCACCTACTGCCAGGTACACCATAGCACCGACCTCAGTAGTCATTAGATATCGTGAGAGAGCAGAATGGGGCGCTCTGCGGAACTCAGGACTTCGTACGTGGTCAGGTTATTGGGTGTCAGCTGTGTCATACGTCTGTGCGCGAGATTTCCACACTCCTAAACATCCCTAGGTCCACTGTTTCCGATGAGATAGTGAAGTGGAAACGTGAAGGGACGCGTACAGCACAAAAGCATACAGGCCGACCGCATCTGTTGACTAACAGATACCGCCGACAGTTGAAGAGGGTCGTAATGTGTAATAGGAATCACACAGGAATTCCAAACTGCATCAAAATCCACTGCAAGTACTATGACAGTTAGGCGGGAGGTGAGAAAACATGGATTTCATGGTCGAGCGGCTGCTCATAAGCCACACCTCACGCCGGTAAACGCCATACGACGCATCGCTTGGTGTCAGCAGCGTAAACATTGGACGATCGAACGGTAGAAAAACGTTGTGTGGAGTTGCGATCGATGGTACACAATGTGGCGATCCGATGGTAGGGTGTACGAGTAAGTACGGTGAACGCCCGATGAACGTCATCTGCCAGGGTGTGTAGTGTCAACAGCAAAATTTGGAGGCGATAGTGTTATGGTGTGGTCGTGTTTTTCATGGAGGGGGTTTGCACCCCTTATTGTTGTGCGTGTTATCTTACAGCGCACTTTTGGGACGTTTTGGACAGCCGACTTCGTGCCAGGTCTCATCGACCGACATCAATACCTCTTCTTAGTGCAGCACTCCGTGAAGAATGGTCTGCCATTCCCCAAGAAACCTTCCAGCAGCTGATTGAATGTATGCCTGCGAGAATGGAAAGTTTCATCAAGGCTAAGGGTGGGCCAACACCATATAGAATTCCAGTATTGCCGATGGAGGACACCACGAACTTTTAAGTCATTTTCAGCCAGGTGTCCGGATACTTTTGATCACACAGTGTAGCTCTACGCACAGGTACACAATTGATGTGCTTTATCGATGATAGGGAGAGCAGCAAACACGTTGTACATCTATTTTCAAGAGGCACAAGGCACTTTCGGCCCAAATATTTCAAAACACTTGAAACATCCTGCCCACGAAACATCCACGTGGCGGCAAGAAAAAATGGAAAAATCACTAAAGAACATATGAAACGTTTTCTAACTTCAGTCATTGGTAAAAATGTGACAAGTGAAAAGAGCCTATTTCTGTGTTATTCCTAATCAGGTCATACATATCGTACGCTTCTAGATGCAAGTTTTGCAAAAAAAGATGTTATACTGAAGATATTGCTGCTAAAACAACAAATTATTGGCATATCCTTGATGTTTACTTCTTTCGGCAATGTAAGCTCTGTTACAGGACTGCTCACTTTGTATGGCCGCGCGGGGTAGCCGAGCGGTCTGGCGCCTTGTCACGGTCCGCGCGGCTCCTACCCCCCCCCCCCCCCCCCCCGCCGCCGTCAGAGGTTTGAGCCCTTCCTTGGGCGAGGGTGTGTGTTTTGTCGTTAGTGTAAGTTAGTTTAAGTTACATTAATTAGTGCGTAAGCTTAGGGACCGATGACCTCAGCAATTTGGTCCCATAAGACCTTACCACAAATTTCCGTTTTGTATGACTACAATGTGTCAAACCACAAGTGACGATACGTGATCGTTATTTCATCATCAAACTTCACTCTGTGATTTACAATCTGTTTTCTGTAGCAATGTATACGCCTAGGTTGCAATATGCCTGGCGGAAGGCAGCTTATGACTTTGACTTACCCATACCCTCATTTGAATATGTAATTTTCTAGGTTTTGACATTGAACTGCTTGAATGCGAAGTTCATTTTGAATGTAAAAATCTAGTTTTGGTGAGATGTGCACATTGTTCTTTTCCACTTTGTTTTAACCACTTCATCGAAATACCGCATCTGCGCTATGAGAATTAATATAAGTACTATCAGATGCGTAGGATATGTGCGCTTTGCGCTATTATAATTACTTTTAAGCAGAGGGTTTTTCGTACTGTTGACTAAAAATGTAATGAGGCACTGAGATAATTACGTATAATTTCCCTGCCATGGTACTGATATCTTGTTACTTTGTTTTTCTCTGTTAACACGTCACTTGTGGTAGAGTGGTTTTGCATGGAAATGACACGGACCACTGATATTTTTATTACCGTGTGTTACTATCAACATGGTTTTGTGCGATTCCGAGCATTCGAGGTCAAAGGAGTCCGTTGTCAGCCAGGCGCCGCCGCACCGACGTGCGTCAACTGCCGCGGAGACCTTGCGACCAATTATTGCTGCTGCAGTTACATCACGAGCTGGAGCCGCGAAAAGAAGCGCAGAAGGAGAAGACGAGGCGAGCAGCAGGCTCCCGCCCTCCCGCCCCCCCCCCCCTTTCCCGACTTCCGCCTCACCACCGCTGGCAGAAGAGGAGGAAGCGAGCTGCACATCACGAAGATATCGGCGACCACAAGCACGCCAAAGACGCGATTGCAGACGTCGAAGGCGCTGTAGCGGGAGAAAGGTCGGCACTGAGAGCCGAGCTGGACGAGGCTCGCCGCCAGTTGACCCGTGGACTTCGGGCCGTCAAAGAAGCTACGCGTTCCTCCACAACCCCCCCCCCCCTCTCCCTCCCCCAATGGGGCTAAAAGTGGGAGTGGACACCGCCGCGTAGACGGTCACCTCCCTGATCACTGCAGAGATGCAGGATAGCATGGAGGTGACCACAGAATAGGAAGGGATGCCTGCTCCAGCCCCCACTCCAGAATTGGAGCCTACACAGCAGCCTGATGCAGAGACGATGACTCCTCACCCGGCTGCTAGGCCCTAAGATGTCAGCTGCCACCCGATAGGCCGCCCACGATACCGCCCGCGCACACGGACGAGCGGACTTACGGACGGTCGCTCCCAAAGCGACTCGTCACTCTCCAGGGAGGGTACTGCAGGGATGAAACTCAATGACTTCCTCTTCCAGTCCTGGAGTGCCGGTACTGCAGAAGATCGTCAAGTGGCTCCAGACCAGCTTCTACGCCCACCACTTTAATCAATACTCTTTCGCCCCTGCCGACGAACCCAAACCTACTCTCTCTCACCAGCCTCATCCCCCCACACTGAGCAGCTACAACCGTTGCTCAAAATACTCTCCCTGGAGTCAGTGCAGCTACTCATTACTAGTGCCGTCTTTACTCTCAACTGTTGCGAACACACCGTCAGCAGCGGGGAGGAGGGGAAGCACTTCTTCCGCTGTGCTGTGAAGACTAGACGAGACAAAGAGGAGGCCAACCTGAACAAGGGAGAACCCACACTAGACAGAACTTCCGAGCTGCCTTTGGAAAGTCGTCCAAGAAGAAGCGGAAGAGGTGGAGGATCTATGTTGGGTACCAAAATTCACCCTGCCAAGACTTCCATCACATCATTACTAAACCCATAGGTTGCCGAGTAAATATGTATTTTATTTTATTTCAGTACACCACATGCCAGTTCAGCCAGAGACGCTGCAACTGCAGGAATAGCACCTAACCGCTTACCCTGCAAACCACCAGACCGAAAGAAGGCCTGTCATTTTATCGACTAGCGGTTAGTGTTTCCAGTAGAGAAGCAGTGACAGCAGTGACTTAGGTCACCTGAGTAACATACCCATCAGGACATCTCAACCCTTCTAAAGTTACACGACTACTGGAGATGTAACTGCGAGGTGGAAACGCGAACCAATCACAGCGAAACTAAGACCTGGCAGACCTCATGTGCCGATCGATAGGGACCATCGGGAACATCAGAGGGTCGTGTAAAAAATCTCATGTAATCAGTGGAAGGGATCACTAAGGAGTTCCAAAGTGCTACCAGCAATCCAACTAGCATAATAAGGGAGTTAAAGAGAATGGCGTTCAATGGTCAAGTAGCTCCTTACAAGTCACAGTCAATGGCGCTTGAGATGGTGTAAAGACCGACGTCAGTGGACAGTGGATCATTCGAAACGAGTGATTTGAAATGATGAATCACGCTATACCCTGTGACGATCCAGTGGTATGGTCTGGGTCTGCCAAACGCCTATAGACCATTATTTGCCGTCATGTGTAAAGCCAACAGTGAAGCGCTGGGGAGGTAGTGCTGCGGTATGGAGGTGTTTTTCGTAATTTGAGTGTCTTCCTCTTATTGTGTCTAAGAAATCCTAAATACAGAAGGATATGAACACATTTAACAGCGTTGGATACTGCGTACAGTGGAGGAACAGTTCAGAGACGATGATTCTTTGTGTCAGCGTGACAGTGCACCCTGTCATAAAGCAGCATCTGTGAGAGAATGGTTTTGTGGATAAATACGTTCCAGAAGTGGACTGACCTGCCAAGAATCCGCTGATTGAACCTAGTAGTATACCTTTGAGATGAGTTGGAATGTCGACTTCACTCCACATCCCAGCGTTCAACATTACCATCTATTACGTTTTCGGATCTTGAGGTAGAATGGGGTGTCATTCCTTCACAGACATCCAGACATCTCATTTAATATGTTCTACTAATAGGTGTCCAGATGATTTTGATCAGACAATGTGCCTGCTTCATATACGACACGTTTAAGAGATCCGTATGCCAATATTCGTATCGCAAACTTTTTATGATCAAGCAGCTAAGATATGTATCTGGGTACTTTAAAATGGTCTAAGGCTGAAATTGGGCAATAGTACGGAACATGAGCTAAAAGCTAGCAGTTGCAGGAGGTATTGAATACTTAAAAAAAATTCAGAAATCGTTAGTTCATCAGCGAGCCACTTGAATATTACTGAGGTGGAGAGGAATCCAAATCGGTACCCTGGAACCCTCAGTCTGGAACTGAAATTCTTATGACGTTACCTGCTCCATATCCTTATTAAATAACACCTCGTACAAACAGTGCTTCCAAAAAGGAAATGTGGGACAGAACTGGGCAACGACTCAACTGCTGAATGAATCGGCAGTTCTCAGGTGACCACACTGTGTTTTCGGCTGAATATGTGTTCATTATGGAACTCAAGGCGAAGGACAAGCGCGCCATAAGAGCTGTGGTTTTCGAGTTTTTCCAGTTGGAATACTACGTTTTGTCCCACTAGCATGGCCAAAGTTACGTTAAGGACACTAATTACTCTAAAACTATTACGAAGTGTAAAATAGTCAAGTAACACTAAACACTACAAAGAGTCTGTAACAAAATACTCACGGTAGAAATGACTGAAATACGTGGTACAAGTATAAGACGAGTGCACATCGCTGAGATGTTTACAAATACTCTGAGGCTAAATGATTACAAGAGGGTGCTCAGAAGTTGGTTGCATATCTTCTTACTTTACTAGGGAAGCAATTTAATAGAACGCACGGAGACTCAAACTAGACTTCGTGACGGCACAGTTGATGATGCTGCATGTCCTATGAATAAACAGTACAGTTTGGAAAAACGTGAGTCTAGTTCCTTGTGCTGCATTTCCAGACATGTGGGAGAACTGGTAAGCATAACGGATGCGACGAGTAAGCCCCTCTCCGCACAAGGAGTCAGTAATCGCCGAAGGCTGGTATTTCGCACTGCTGAAATCACCTGTAAATGCTTCATATCCGACAGACAGCAGGTCTTCTATCAGATCTTTGCTATATGATTGGACGTTTCCCTTGCTGTAAAATGACTTCCGGAAGGTCGAAAGGAGGTGGACATATGAAGTCTTAAGTTTCTGACTGCCCAAACAGTAAGAGTATCTGCCAATTTATCAATGGCAGCCGTCACAAGTGTCCGATATGCTGCACCTGTTCACCTCAACTGCGTATACGTCACGAATGTGCCAAGGCTTATACCAGCCCAGTGATCTTACATATCTCACTTTGGCACAGTCGAATCCGTAGATATTGTAACTGTTACGAAGGATGTGTAATTATTTGTTAAGTTTTATCCATCTTATATTTTAATTTGTTGAGGAATCGATCTCTGAAAATTAGCTGAAATAAAGTAATACTTCATGAATAATAAATCTGCTGATATCGTTTATCAACCGAATAAATTGTTTCCAAGTCATTTCAGTTAATTCCAATAAAATAAGTAGCTGCAATAATCTATTTGCAGCAATTAGAGGCTACGGGGCCAGCATTGTTGGGATCCGCACAGCTGAGATTCTTGCTCATCAGGGAAATTAATATTGATACACTCCTGGAAATTGAAATAAGAACACCGTGAATTCATTGTCCCAGGAAGGGAAAACTTTATTGACACAGTCCTGGGGTCAGATACATCACATGATCACACTGACAGAACCACAGGCACATAGACACAGGCAGCAGAGCATGCACAATGTCGGCACTAGTACAGTGTATATCCACCTTTCGCAGCAATGCAGGCTGCTATTCTCCCATGGAGACGATCGTAGAGATGCTGGATGTAGTCCTGTGGAACGGCTTGCCATGCCATTTCCACCTGGCGCCTCAGTTGGACCAGCGTTCGTGCTGGACGTGCAGACCGCGTGAGACGACGCTTCATCCAGTCCCAAACATGCTCAATGGGGGACAGATCCGGAGATCTTGCTGGCCAGGGTAGTTGACTTACACCTTCTAGAGCACGTTGGGTGGCACGGGATACATGCGGACGTGCATTGTCCTGTTGGAACAGCAAGTTCCCTTGCCGGTCTAGGAATGGTAGAACGATGGGTTCGATGACGGTTTGGATGTACCGTGCACTATTCAGTGTCCCCTCGACGATCACCAGTGGTGTACGGCCAGTGTAGGAGATCGCTCCCCACACCATGATGCCGGGTGTTGGCCCTGTGTGCCTCGGTCGTATGCAGTCCTGATTGTGGCGCTCACCTGCACGGCGCCAAACACGCATACGACCATCATTGGCACCAAGGCAGAAGCGACTCTCATCGCTGAAGACGACACGTCTCCATTCGTCCCTCCATTCACGCCTGTCGCGACACCACTGGAGGCGGGCTGCACGATGTTGGGGCGTGAGCGGAAGACGGCCTAACGATGTGCGGGACCGTAGCCCAGCTTCATGGAGACGGTTGCGATTGGTCCTCGCCGATACCCCAGGAGCAACAGTGTCCCTAATTTGCTGGGAAGTGGCGGTGCGGTCCCCTACGGCACTGCGTAGGATCCTACGGTCTTGGCGTGCATCCGTGCGTCGCTGCGGTCCGGTCCCAGGTCGACGGGCACGTGCACCTTCCGCCGACCACTGGCGACAACATCGATGTACTGTGGAGACCTCACGCCCCACGTGTCGAGCAATTCGGCGGTACGTCCACCCGGCCTCCCGCATGCCCACTATACGCCCTCGCTCAAAGTCCGTCAACTGCACATACGGTTCACGTCCACGCTGTCGCGGCATGCTACCAGTGTTAAAGACTGCGATGGAGCTCCGTATGCCACGGCAAACTGGCTGACACTGACGGCGGCGGTGCACAAATGCTGCGCAGCTAGCGCCATTCGACGGCCAACACCGCGGTTCCTGGTGTGTCCGCTGTGCCGTGCGTGTGATCATTGCTTGTACAGCCCTCTCGCAGTGTCCGGAGCAAGTATGGTGGGTCTGACACACCGGTGTCAATGTGTTCTTTTTTCCATTTCCAGGAGTGTAGTTTTGGAAAACAGTGGTACTGTGTAGTGTTGTGTGCACGTGACAATGCACTAATGGAAGTAATGAATCACTGATGTAAAACTGTGTAAGTTTGCGTTGTTGAAGAATACATTGGTCACATTTATACTTTATTTAACCACAATTTACGTATTACAAGTTCTCAAAAAAGTTTTATTTACATATTAGGAATCTGAATCACAATATGTCGAGAGATTTCTTGCTTTACATTGTTAACAGAGCTCACCTAAAAGTCCCTTACTGATATTCTTTCACGCCGAACGATGTAAGTGACCAAATCGGAAATCATAATTAGTTTCATTTAATGCTAAAAGTTAGATCGTATAATATTCACTTGTACTATTTTTATTAAAGTCGATTGATTCCGGCGAAGAAATTGACCATCCTCGCCTTACAAAAAAGTACTCAGCTCTGCATTGCAAAATAGCAATACTCAATGAAACTCTAAAAATGTTACATTGTTAATACAGCTGCCTATGTGTAACAGTCATGTCACGTAAACATCAAACACGTTACAAAGCTGTGTATTATAAGAAGCAGTTTTTAACCTCTATTGAAGCAGTCCAGCATCGTCTACACAAAATAATTTGGTTTGAATTAAGGTTAGTGATTATCTAATTCACGTAGTGTAATTTTTGCGATCTTATTTTATAGTCCTTTCATTAATTTTAATTTTAACCAGTCTAACCAGTCCACCTTTACAGTATGTATGTCTACCATGTTTTGACACATTTCTGTAATGTTTACATACGTACTTTAATGATAAACTCGTAGCTTCCACCGCTAAGCACAACTTTGATCAGACTGTCCCAACCGGTGGTTCACGAGTTTTATTGTGTAGCATTGTCCCACGGAGCGTGTCATGCAATTTTGACTGTAGTGCGACGTATTTTACACTTAAACGTGTAAAATTTCGAGTACAAGTCAGCTTATGAAACACCAAACAACCCTTAGTTTTGGTTGCCGGTAACTCGAGCGGTAAAACTATGGTTACTTTACTCCCCCCTCCCACAGTGAAAAAAAGAGGACAACCTGATCACTTTCAGCCTTAGTGGTTCAAGACTTTTATTGAGTTTTACGATGGAGACCCTTTATGGCAAGCTACTAATAAAGTGGTAAGAGACAATTTAATTGAGTATTACTTTGAGATTTGATTTGGAAATAAAATGATACGTTAAAAAATGAATACATTTTCCTGAATACGGTCTTTGCAGTTCATCAGTGCGACTAACAACCGTCCCTGGCTTCAACTGCTTCCGTACTAAGTTTGCAAATGCTGTGGGACAGCATCCAAACATACATCAACGACGCTGCTTTGCTTACATAACAGTCTTCACTTCACTCAGTCTGTTAGTGAGGGTGAGTCATGTGTAGCTGACGTTCGACAATGCGGTATGAGCAACTCGTCGAATCGGAGGGGTTGGCAGCATCCATATTTCGAGGCAAACCGTAAACAACGTGCGGGAGAAGTGATGGAGTAGTTCCAGAATCCAGACAGAACGAGGACGCTGGATGCAGGAGCAAAACAACTATCTTGTGTACGATCCAGTATAACGAGGCAGCTTCACCATAGGACTTAAGACGCGAAAAATCTGGTATTGCGATTATTACTGTTTTTTAACTGCTGTTGTTGTTGTGGTCTTCTGTCCGAAGACTGGTTTGATGTAGCTCTTCACGCTGGTTTATCCTGTGCAAGCCTTTTCACTTCCAAATTACTACTGCAGCCTACGTCCATCTGAACCTGAATGCCTTTTCACTTCCAAATTACTACTGCAGCCTACGTCCGTCTGAACCTGAATACTAATTCATCCCTAGGTCTCCCTCTATAATCTCTCCCCCCCCCCCCCACCCCAACCCCACAACTCCCACATACACACACCTCCTTCCAGTACCAAACTGACGATTCCTTGAGTCCTCGGAATGTGTCCATCAACCGATCCCTTCTTTTACTCAAGTTGTGCCACAAAGTTGTTCGGCTTTTGTATCCCATTCTTTTTAACTCTATACACACAGTTCTAGCTAGACTACCGATGGGACTCTGGAACTCATGAGAGAGTACTTTCAATACTTTCACCCGACCTTTTAGAACCGTCCTCCCCAATGCTCGAAAGCCCGTGTGCGCCAGTACATGGGGACTGCCCATAGTTTAGCTGTGGTTGTTCCTTCACGTTTCCACTTTACAATCACATCACCAACAGTAGACTTGGGCACCTTTGGAACGGTTGAAATATCCCTGATGGATTTATTACTCAAGTAATGAGTAGTATAAATAGTCCACATTTAAAGTCACTGAACACTCCTCATCGACCAATAAATTATTACTGCTTCCCTACAGACAGCACATTATTCCTCTCCTTCTTTTGTGTTGGTGGGTCACTCCTTGGTGACTTCTAGTGCTCAATTCTGCTTAACACAGAGTGTCTGGATACATTTTATTGAATAGTGTGTTTTTAAGTAATATCTTAAAATTAAAAATTTAATATTGGCTACCACAGAGACATGACTTGCTATCGAGTTATGTTTTCCTTTAATAATGATTACAGAACTAGTCAGAGGTCCCAAAGTGCCACATTCACAGTTGCACACCACGCTGACACGTGTGCATGATAACAGATAAAACCCTGTTGAGAAAAATTGCCTTGTAATGACTACTGGTCAATAATTTGAGCTACACTTCATAGGGCCTGGTTTCCAAATAGGCACCATGCCAAAGGCAAAAGACAAGGGGAATAACAGGGTAAACAACACGAAAGTTTAGAAACGGATAAATAACCGAACAAATGCTGAAAGGAAGAGTAACAGGTATTTACACTTTCCTGCTTGGGTCAGCAACAGCTTCTTTAGTTTTCATAAGAGGGACGTGACAGGTATTGTAAAACACTTTTATGCTGTCGGAATTTATCTGAGTGTGAGAGAGCACAATTTATAAACAATGATACGGAATAATCAAAATATCCACGGGTGTGCTGCCGGTCTATAGTGTCCAACGGGCACAATATTTCGGCGATCATACATGTCGCCATCATCAGGTGAACTGACGGACTGAGCTCCTGTGAACGTGCCGGCACGGAGGTCCGTACGCGTACGGATCTCCGTGCCGGCACGTTCACAGGAGCTCAGTCCGTCAGTTCACCTGATGATGGCGACATGTATGATCGCCGAAATATTGTGCCCGTTGGACACTATAGACCGGCAGCACACCCGTGGATATTTTGATTATCAAATACGCCGGGAGACACTCAAGAATCACAATGATACGGAATGTTACAGTGCCAATATGTCTGCTAAGAACACTCTTACTATATCGTTTCTTTTCAGATTTATCTCAGTAACTCTGTTCGAGTTCCAGCCTTTCTCATTTGTACACACGAAGGGAAATGAGACAGTTGTTGAGGCTCTTGGCTCTTATTCGGAAGAAAATGAATTCGGATTCCCGTCCAGCGACCGTGATTCAGTTTCATCTCAGATGATCACACGTTGCCGGCTTAATATCCTCGATGATGATGGTTTTATGGGCCTTAGGCCGCGCTCTAACGCGAAACTTCTGTGACGAGCGTTTCATCTCCAACTGTGGGATACATCGTCCAAAACCATAATGAGAGTTAATTTTCCAACGTTTAGCAAGCATACTACTGCTGCCTAAGATGGCGCCAACGTGTAATATGGAGCTCGCTCAACTTGCCAATTGCGTTGCTTCCAACAAACAGTTCGCCAGATTCGTTTTATATAGAAGTCTGAAAAACAACAAACTTCGTCTTTATAGACTCTGATGATGCAACTCATAGAACCCTTAGGCATAAAAACACGCTTACGCCACGGTCCAATGTCCATAAAACCAGTATCACCAAGAACACTAAAATAGTTTTTCAAATACTATTGTCCTAAATCCAACCACATCCGAGCCTAGTTTCTAATGAGTGACTGATGTAATGGAGTCTCATTCTTATCCCCATGTTGTTTCCTGTGGCTTGCCTGTACCAATGAGAATACAAAAGAGCGCGGCCAATATCCTTAAGTAACCTATTCTCAACTATCCCTGTCCCATCCAAGTTTGTATTCCCTTTGTAATTCTCTCGACGGTTAGGGGACGCATAACCGCTCCTATCTTCGAATTCAGTGAGCAAGACATCGATGGGACATTGAACTATAACTATCATTCCCTCCTCCTACGTCTGAAGATGGAACTCGGAATGCTCATTCAAGCTACCTAGTCCCAGGAGATAGAGACGCTATTTCGCTCCATTAGAGTGTAGATTAACCTCTCTGGAACAGGCAGCCTGTCATGAGGACGCTGAACATCAGCGGTCATCATTGTCGGAGGTAACTGATAGCCGGCTATTCCACCTTTCCCATTAAAGTATCATCGTACAAAAGCTGGAAAAGTCTTGGGTGATAGCGTGATTTGGAATGCGGATAGCTGTTCCGGCGATCGTCCTAAACTATTGCGCGTCGTTCCCGGAACCACTTGTGCCTATGTAACAATTTCTTCAATCTCGCATTTGTAACCTTTTCTCAACGACTCCAATGTGTAAGACAGTGTTTTCTGTAGTAACACATACACAGTTTGAAGTTTCAATGCAGTCTGGTCGTGTCATACTGAATTGCGCCGACATTCGGATACAGGCCTCGTTATCATGCCGGTTACTCGACTGAAGACAATTCTTTCATGCCACTAATTGTTTTAAATTTAGTTGTGAAAGGTCTCTTGTTAAAGTTGTTACATAATAAACGTTCTAGATGCAATTGATATCAAGGTCTTTGCATTTACATACTGCACAACACCTATACAAATTAATATGAACACAAATAATATTAATCAATATATAGCCGTACATGCTGCTTAATGAAAAAGTACTTTACTGAAAAGGTTTTTAATTAATTTTAAAATGTCTGAAGATGGGGTTCACATCCCGAAACATTAACTATACAATAAATTAACCTTTTTTACCTTATTAAGTTTATTAAAAACATAAAATTATTTATATACAGGTAATGTCAAAGACAAACTTATGAACGCATGGATAAGTTTGTAATAAGCATTTCTGTGTACATTAGGCATGGAAAATTGTTCATATAGTACCACGTATATTGAGATGACAAAAGTCATGGGATACCTCCTAACATCATGTCGGACCTCCAGCTCGACATGGCACGGACTCAACAAGTGCAGAAATATTGAGCTACACTGCTTCTGTGGCCGTGCATAACTCCAAAAATGTTGCCGTGCAGGATTTTGTGCACTACTTGATCTCTAGATTATGTCCTATAAATGTTCGATGGGATTCATGTCGAGCGATCTAGATGGTCAAATCATTCTCTCAAATTGTCCAGAACGTTCTTCAAACCAAGCACGAACAATTGTGGCCCGGTGACATGACATTGTTGTTTGAGAAGATGAAGTCCATGAATGGGTGCGAATGGTCTCCTAGTAGCCGAGCTAAACCAATTACAGTCAACGAGCGGTTCAATTGAACCGAAGGATCCAATCCGATCCATGTTAACACAGCCACCATCATCTTGCACAGAGCCTTTTTGACAACTTAGTTCCATGCTTCGTGGCGTCTGCGCCACACTCGAACCCAGCCATCAGCTTTTACCAACTGTAATCGAGAATCATCCGACCGGGCCACGGTTTTCCAATCATATAGGATACGACCGATATGGTCGGTCACAAGCCCATGAGAGGCGCTGCAGACTATGGCGTGCCGTTAGCAAAGGCACTGGCGTCGGTCGTCTGCTGCCACAGCCCACTAACGCCAAATTTCGTTGCTCTGTCCTAGCAGATACGTCCGTCGTGCGCCCCACATTGATTACTGCAATTGTTTCACCCCATGATGCTTAACTACTAAACGACACTCCTCTTGGTCGTTAATTGAAGGCCGTCGGCCACTGCATTGTCCGTGGTGAGAGGTAATGCCTGACGCTGTGGATCTCAGAATATTGAATTCTCTAATGATTTCCGAAAAGGAATGTTCCATGTGTCTAGCTCCAACTACCATTCTGCGTTCAGAAATTGTTAATTTCCGTCGTACGACCATAATCACGTCGGACACCTTTTCACATGAATCAACTGAGTACAAATGATACCTCCGCCAGTGCACTGCTCTTTTATACCCTGTGTACACGATACTACCGCCATCTATTTAAGTACATATCGCTGTGCCATGAGTTGTGACCTCAGTTAATGTATCAGCCGCTATTGCTCTTCCGAAATTAGCGCGATTCATGATGGTAAATGAAGGTCCACAACGATGCCACAGGAAAGAAGTGTCAAAGTGCAGTAAGTGTGTGTGTGTGTGTGTGTGTGTGTGTGTGTGTGTGTGTGTGAGTGGAGGGAGGGGAGGGGAGGCAGAGGCAGCGTTGGAGAGGGAGGTCATTATTTACATACAAATGTCGACAGCTAATGTGTCAATTACACTACTCGCCATTAAAATTGCTACACCACGGAGATGTGCTACAGACGCGAAATTTAACCGACAGGAAGAAGATGCTGTGATATGCAAATGATTAGCTTTGCAGAGCATTCACACAAGGCTGGCGCCGGTGGCGACACCTACAACGTGCTGACATGAGGAAAGTTTCCAACCGATTTCTCATACACAAACAGCAGTTGACCGGCGTTGCCTGGTGAAACGTTGTTGTGATGCCTCGTGTAATGAGGAGAAATGTGTACCATCACGTATCCGACTTTGATAAAGGTCGGATTGTAGCCTATCGCGATTGCGGTTTATCGTATCGCCACATTACTGCTCGCGTTGGTCGAGACCCAATGACTGTTAGCAGAATATGGAATCGGTGGGTTCAGGAGGGTAATACGGAACGCCTTGCCGGATCCCTACGGCCTCGTATCACTAGCACTCGAGATGACAGGCATCTTATCCGCATGGCTGTAACGGATCGTGCAGCCACGTCTCGATCCCTGAGTCAACAGATGGGAACGTTTGCAAGACAACAACCATCTGCACAAACAGTTCGACGACGTTTGCAGCAGCATGGACTATTAGCTCGGAGACCATGGCTGCGGTTACCCTTGACGCTGCATCACAGACAGGAGCGCCTGCGATGGTGTACTCAACGACGAACCTGGATGCACGAATGGTAAAACGTCATTTTTTCGGATGAATCCAGGTTCTGTTTATAGCATCATGATGGTCGCATCCGTGTTTGGCGACACCGCGGAGAACGCACATTGGAAGCGTGTATTCGTCATCGCCATATTGGCGTATCACCCGGCGTGATGGTATGGGGTGCCATTAGTTACACGTCTCGGTCACCTCTTGTTCGCATCGACGGCACTTTGAACAGTGGACGTTACACTTCAGACGTGTTACGACCCGTGGCTCTACACTCCATTCCATCTCTGCGAAACCCAACATTTCAGCAGGATAATGCACGACCGCATGTTGCAGGTCCTGTACGGGCCATTCTGGATACAGAGAATGTTCGACTGCTGCCCTGGCCAGCACATTCTCCAGATCTCTCACCAATTGAAAACATCTGGTCAATGGTGGCCGAGCAACTGTCTCGTCACAATACGCCAGTCACTACTCTTGATGAACTATCGTATCGTGTTGAAGCTGCATGGGCAGCTGTACATGTACACGCCATCAAGCTCTGTTCGATGCAATGCTCAGGCGTATCAGGGCCGTTATTACGGCCAGAGGTGGTTGTTCTGGGTACTGATTTCTCAGGATCTATGCACCCAAATTGCATGAAAATGTAATCACATGTCAGTTCTAGTATAATATATTTGTCCAATGAATACCCGTTTATCATCTGCATTTCTTCTTGGTGTAGCAACTTTAATGGCCAGTAGTGTATGTAGATAAGAAGTCATTATAGACTAGTTCTCTACTTGAGCACGTTACGTGTTACAATTTACTGTACAGTCGTAATCGGTGTTCCATGTGCGTCCTCGCATTTGGCTGCCATCCTGCACTGGACCCTGCAATGAGTTACGAGTCCTTTCAAACATACCCGAATCATATCGTCAAGATTGACAATACTATTGCAATTCGCTGGTTCAATTGTTCATCCTTATCAACGGAAATGCTGTAAACTTTGTTTTCTAGATGATCTAGACTGAAAACTTCATAGGATTGAAGTCATGTGATCTTTAAGGCCAAGCTCAACCTATCCATCTTAGAACACATTAGCGCGTTAGACGTCGTTTTATATCAGCAGCGAAATGTGCCGCCGCCCCATCATGCACGTACCACATTCCCCAACCATCAACCACTGGTGAAATTTGAGCCGTATCAGACGGGTACTTAATCTAAAATTGGTATTTCAAACAAGTTTTTAC
Organism: Schistocerca piceifrons; assembly: GCF_021461385.2. Taxonomy (NCBI): domain Eukaryota; kingdom Metazoa; phylum Arthropoda; class Insecta; order Orthoptera; family Acrididae; genus Schistocerca; species Schistocerca piceifrons. The sequence continues at coordinate 249,545,330 of NC_060141.1, read as the reverse complement.
AAAACAGGACAATACCTCATACTAAAGTCCGTGCCGACTCGTAACCACACATTCGCAGATCGTTTGCGGACCCACATCCGCTGGAATTTTGTTCTTTTAGTATCGAATACTTTCAGCATTGTCAGAATTAGCTACGATACGCCCTGTGAGCATTGATCTGAGGATCACTAGTACGCCTTAAAATATTAATTTCATTTTGTCAAGAAATATCTTTTTTAAATCTGTGAAGTGACTTTACTCTGGCTTTAATGAACGCATCCTCTGTCTTGTTTTTCGATGTTTAGGTGGTGTCGACACAAACAATTACTGCTAATGGCTCATAAGCATTTCAGTCAACGCTCGGTGTGAACTGGAGCGTAGTTTCGTCCTCCTTACAAACAAAAAGTTTTCTACACTGTAGCTACGTGTCTAGTAGGTGGGGACTCATTACCTTAGCCTGGAGCGATTTTCCTAAGATGAACGGACAGAATATTAACCAACCCCCTAAAAGAGCGCAATGGTCGATTCGCAGTGCTGTACATGGTGTAAACAGGTACTAGGAGCTCATGAGACCATCCACCGTTGACGAAAGAACGGCAGAGAACTGATGTGTCTGTGCCAATCCGTTGTACGGAATCAGGGTCAAAGTGGACGTGTGGCGAGACTGGCAGAAAGCAGTTATTCTGTTCTGACGTGCTCATGATCGCTCTGTCAATAATGTTCCCTATTTTGTTGGTTTATAAGAGGCGATCAAAAAGTTTCTCTTCGAAGTCCGTACAGTCTAGAATCGGTACGGCAATCACACAAAACAGCTGTGAACACTGAGGAAATCCTACCACCAATGCACTAGGTTGAAGTTATCCGTTTGGTGAAACACCGTGTGCTTTTGCCTAAGGGAGTCCCTAACAGTCTGTGCTCATCCTCGTCCGACAGGAATCGTCGACCTTTCAACCCCTGGTTTAAGGGATCGATGGCATGACAATCGCTTGGATACATTTCCGCAATGATGGAGACATCAGATTCTTTGAAATCAATAAGTAGTGATCCCCGATAGTCAAAAACAGGGTGAGTATTACCTTTCCAGCAGATGGCTGGTTCTTTAACTTCTTGGGATGGTGTATGACACCACTGCCCCGTACACAAAGTGAAAATAATTAGAATCAACAGTAAAAAAAAAAAAAACTAACACTACAAGAAACTTACTAAATACAAAAAATAAAGTAGAAAAGAAACCCTATCGAATGATAAAGTACACACGACGAACAGCTCACTGTTTATATTAACACATGAAATAATAGAGTAACACTCCAACAGAGTACTATTATCATAATAATACCACCTATCCCCCTTTCCACTCACTCCTCTGACAGCTATTATACTCACATTCAACTTTATACAACTCGCCATAACTAAGTACATAACACACATCCATGCCCGAGACAGGATTCGAACCTGCGACCGTAGCGGTCGCGCGGTTGCAGACTGTAGCGCCTAGAACCGCTCGGCCACCTCGGCCGGCTTCATCGTTTCTTCACCGTAGCCGAGATAGATGTTTTTTAAGCACTACTAGGAATTCAACACCGGTCCAAATTAGTATATCCCTCAGTGATAAACCGTAATTATGTAAGATTATTTATGGATCTTTTAGTATCCATTGCATTTGATGTTGCCAGGATTTGTACTTTATAGAACGTTGGGTGATACTGTTGGCTGAATGGTTTAATGTAATCCAGCCAAAATAACCTGAAGATGCGATTCAATCTCGCGAAATCAGTTGTACCTTGATCCCACAATAAATGAGGATTAGCAGCTACAAGCTGCCTCTACAGTTTTTTTTGATGTTTTTGCGACTGTTTTTTAAAAAAATCTTTAAACGACTGAAATTGCTGCTGTCAGCGAACGTAGGTCCATCTAAACCAGTTTCAGAGCGATCATTGCAAAGGAAACTGCATGCAGCGGGTACTTGATATCGGGTACCTCACAAAAAGGCATTGCACACATCGACATATAAAACTACTCATCTCCGATGAGCAAAACAACATAGAAACCGGACAGTAGTTGAATGTTGACTATAAGTAGCGATGATGAAGGCTGAAACTTTTAAACGCATCGTTTGATATTGAAAATAATTTTAAATGGTTCTGTAATTTACAAACACCTCCATGTACCTTGAACCTTGCCGTTGGTGGGGAGGCTTACGTGCCTCAACGATACAGATAGCCGTACCGTAGGTGCAACCACAATGGACGGGTATCTGTTGAGAGGCCAGACAAACGTTTAGTTCCTGAAGAGGGGCAGCAGCCTTTTCAGTAGTTGCAGGGGCAACAGTCTGGATGATTGACTGATCTGGCCTTGTAACACTAACCAAAACGGCCTTGCTATCCTGGTACTGCGAACGGCTGAAATCAAGGGGAAACTACAGCCGTAATTTTTCCCGAGGGCATGCAGCCTTACTGTATGGTTCAATGATGATGGCGTCCCCTTGGGTAAAATATTCCGGAGGTAAAATAGTCCCCCATTCGGATCTCCGGGCGGGGACTACTCAAGAGGATGTCGTTATCAGGAGAAAGAAAACTGGCGTTCTACTGATCGGAGCGTGGAATGTCAGATCCCTTAATCGGGCAGGTAGGTTAGAAAATTTAAAAAGGAAAATGGATAGGTTAAAGTTAAATATAGCGGGAATTAGTGAAGTTCGGTCTGCAAGAGGAACAAGACTTCTGGTCAGGTGAAAACAGGGCTATAAATACAAAATCAAATAGGGGTAATGCAGGAGCTAGTTTAATAATGGATAAAAAAATAGAAGTGCGGGTAAACTACAACGAACAGCATAGTGAACGCATTATTGTAGCCAAGCTAGACACTAAGCCCACATCTGCAACAGTTGTACAAGTTTATATGCCGACTAGCTCCGCAGATGACGAAGAGATTGAAGAATTGTATGATGAGATAAAAGAAATTGTTCAGATAGTGAAGGGAGATGAAAATTTAATAGTCATGGGAGACTGGAATTCGACAGTAGGAAAAGGAAGAGAAAGGAAAAGTAGTAGGTGAATATGGAACGGGGGTAAGGAATGAAAGAGGAAAACGCCTGGTAGAATTTTGCGTAGAGCATAATTCAATCATAGCTAACACTTGGTTTAAGAATCGTGAAAGATTCGTGGAAAAGGCTTGGATACACTGGAAGGTTTCAAATAGATTATATAATGGTAAGACAGAGATTTAAGCCAACGGCCTTGCCGCAGTGGTAACACCGGTTCCCGTCAGATCACCGAAGTTAAGCACTGTCGGGCTGGCCTAGCACTTGGATGGGTGACCGTCCGGCTCTGCCGAGCGCTGTTGGCAAGCGGGGTGCACTCAGCCCTTGTGAGACAAACTGAGGAGCTACTTGACTGAGAAGTAACGGCTCCGGTCTCGAAAACTGGCAACGGTTGGGAATGCGGTGTGCTGAGCACAAGCCCCTCCACATCCGCATCCAGTGATGCCCCTGGGGCAAACGTCTCAAAAATGAGAACGACAGGAAGTGCAAAATGGCTAAACAGGGATGCCTAGAGGACAAATGTAGGGATTTAGAGGCATATATCACTAGAGGTAAGACAAATATAGCTTATACGAAAATTAAAGAGACCTTTGGAGAAAAGAAGACCACTTGTATGAATACCAAGAGCTCAGATGGAAAACCAGTTCTAAGCAAAGCAGGGAAAGCAGAAAGGTAGAACGAGTATATAGACGGTCTGTACAAGGGCGATGAATTTAAGGGTAATATTATGGAAATGGAAGAGGACGTAGATGATGATGAAATGGGAGATATGATGCTGTGTGAAGAATTTGACAGAGCACTGAAAGACCTAAGTCGAAACAAGGCACTGAGAGTAGACAACATTCTGTTAGAACTAATGATAGCCTTGGGTGATCCAGCCCTGACGAAACTCTACCATCTGGTGAGCAAGATGTATGAGACTGGTGAAATATCTTCAGCCTTCAAAAAGAATATAATAATTCCAATCTCAAAGAAAGTAGATGTTGACAGGTGTGAAAACTACCGAACTATCAGTTTAATAAGTCACAGTTCCAAAATACTAACACGAACTCTTTATAAACGAATGGAAAAGCTAGGGGAAGATCAGATCGGCTTCATTAGATATGGTAGAACACGTGAGGCAATTCTGACCCTACGGCTTAGATTAAGGAAAGGCAAACCTACGTTTCTAGAATTTGTAGACTTAGAGAAAGCTTTTGACAATGTTGATTGGAATAATATCTTTCAAATTCTGAAGGTGGCAGCGGTAAAATACAGGGAGCGAAAGGCTATTTACAATTTGTACAGAAACCAGATGGCACTTATGAGACATGAGAGGGAAGCAGTGGTTGGGAAGGGAGTGAGACAGGGCTGTAGCTTATCCCCGATGTTATTCAGTCAGTAAATTGAGCAAGCAGTAAAGGAAGCCAAAGGAAAAATTTGCAGTAGAAATTAAAATCTATGGAGAAGAAATAAAAACTTTGAGGTTCGCCGATGACATTGTAATTCTGTCAGAAACAGCGAAGGACCTGGAAGAGCAATTGGGCGGAATGGACAGTGCCTTGAAAGGAGGATATAAGATGAACATCAACAAAAGAAAAATGCGGATAATGGAATGTAGTCGAATTAAGTCTGGTGATGCTGAGGGAATTAGATTAGGAAATGAGACACTTAAAGTAGTAGATGAGTTTTGTTATTTGGGCAGCAAAATAACTAATGATGGTCGAAGTAGAGAGGATATAAAATGTAGACTGGCAATAGCAAGGAAAGCGTTTCTCAAGAAGAGAAATTTGTTAACATCGAGTATACATCTAAGTGTCAGGAAGCCTTTTCTGAAAGTATTTGCATGGAGTGTCGTCATACATGGATGTGAAACATGGACGATAAATAGTTTAGACAAGAAGAGAATAGAAGGTTTCAAAAAGTGGTGCTACAGAAGAATGCTGTAGATTAACTGGGTAGATCACGTAACTTATTAGGAGGTACTGAACAGTACTGGGGAGAAGAGGAATTTGTGGTACAACTTGACTAGAAGAAGGTATCGGTTGACAGGACAAGTTCTGAGGCATCAAGGGGTCACCAGTTTAGTATTGGAAGGCAGCGTGGACTGTAAAAATCGTAGAGGGAGACCAAGGGTTGAATACACTAAGCAGATTCAACAGGATGTAGGTTGTAGTAGTTACTTGGAGACGAAGAAGCTTGCACAGGATAGAATAGCATGGAGAGCTGTTTCAGACCAGTCTCTGGGCTGAAGACCACGACACCACCAACAACAACAATCTACATGTAGCCATCTTTATCCATTTTCCTAGTATTATTGCCTCCTGCAACGAGACGTTATTATAAAAAAGAATAATAATTCAGACTTTTAACTTCCTTTTGTGTCAGATTATATTTAGGCCCTCATTATAGATCGCACATTATGTAACTGCTAACGTTTGTTGGTACGTTTTATTGTATATTATAGTAACTTTGGTATATGTCATGTGGATCTTTTCCTACGAATTAGGACGAGTAAACTGTTGCTAATTAATTCTCCTCCTTTCATTCTCTCCCCTCCCTTATTTTCATTGTTTTCCATCATTTCACTTACTCTCGCTCCCACTTTTCTCACTTATAAGTAATGCACTACAAGTTATTTTATATTTCATTTAATTCATTCGTTTCTGCAAAACATTTTCGGGCGAAAACCAAATAAAACGCCGTGTGTTTGTTATACTGTTGTACGAGTACTAATTCCCTTTTTACTATACCAATATTTCAATAATTTAGGCGTTTTCTAGCTATTTCGGCGCTGTTCTTTTTCGCAGTTATGCGCTTTTATTCCGCGTGTCTGTGTACTGCATTCTCGCGTCCTAAATATTCCTCAACCCGAGAGACAATGGTGTGACGTCAGTTCACTAGCTGCATTTGAGAAGCACTTTCGAATGACAATCAGCACGATACTTTGTGTTTTTATTATTATGGAGGTGAATCTGATCTTCATTTGTGCCTTATGGCGACATATTTAACACATCGTGTAACCAGTAAGTATAAAAATTCTTTGTAATTCAGTTAATTGTTTTTACTTTTGCCTTATACCTAAATTTTAACACGTATACAATGTTAACCATTTCAGGTGTTAATCGTTGACCCTTCTGAAGAACACATTTTTAAAGACGTCCAAACCTAGATCAAGAGGCTTTCAGTAAAATCAATTGCTACAATTGATTTGACATTTTTCGCCTTTTCCTACAAGAAGAGTACATTATTGTTTCTGCCTCCAGCGATGATCAAGAATTTAAAACTTATCAGTAGTACATGTTACAGACAATCTTTTGCGGCTATAATAAAAGTCTTATTTAGACCAAAGCACACTGGTTTATTTCAAAGCATCTTTAGTGGCCACTGTAACACTGCTTTTCTTACAGATCTGTTTGTCGAGATCGTAAGTGGTTCCCATGTTTTACATTGCTACTATTAAACAATATTAATTTACAACTGTTACGATTTTTATACTTCCTACTTTGTTCCTAGTGTTTTTAGAACACTGTACTTCACTGACACTGGATGTGTTTTTGTTTTCATGTTATATAGACGCTTGTACACATCGAGTTCTTTGTTTTGAGGTTGCGAGATGCGATCGTCTTTTGTTTTCTGTGGTTGTGGAAGCGTCTGCTACTCCTCTGAGTGTGTATTTTTTTCGATGGTGTGTGTGTGTGTGTGTGTGTGTGTGTGTGTGTGTGTGTCAAGGGGAGATATATGTACTATGGTACTGTAATGGGTGATCGTGAGTGGACATGTTGGCTGTTTTATGCGGTACGTTTTTCTGATGGCCAGAAGGGTTGTTATTTATCTACAATATGTTTCATTATTTTGGTTGCTGAACATTGAATGGTCGTTTATTCTGTTTTCACAGAAAAGAAACTCATAATAAATGTTCAACATTGCTACTGGTCACTGCCGAAACAGCTTAACAGGAGCCATTACTTGAGCATGATCGGCGTTAATGATATAGGAAAAATCCTGGGACACAGCTGAAGCTTCCCTGCTCCAAATGGCGTACACCTCGCATACGCCTGTAGAACAGACTGTTACCATATACAAATATGTATGCAGTTCATCATCAGGCCACTGTTACATTCGAATGCTCCTCGATTCTGGATAATATACCAGTCGATCAGCCGGCCAACTGCAGACACGCAATATCTGTCATGTACTGATAACGCTGTTTCACACGTGTACGCGGTAGCTCCGTGCCTTTCTCAGCGATCACGATGCAACCTCTCAAACTCTTCCCGCCTCTTACAAATCCTACCAAGCCTGGTAACAACACTAAATACGAACAGCACTAATTTCACTCTGATGGTAGTTCTACCTGTCACAGAGAATTGCAGCTGTAATCTTTTATATACCCCTCGGTGATGTGCCCTCTACTAAGTTACATTGATATCCAACAATGTCTTCTGGGTGCTTCACTTTTTGTGTCAGGTAGTGTATGTTATGTGAAAATGGGTCTAGAAACGCTTTTTTTTTACCATGTTACAACTAATTTTCTACAGCTCTTCGTCGTGAATCAATGTTGGGAAATCTACAGCACCGGAATACGTTAGGGAACTTTTTGTTCCATGAGATGTTCAAACTACCATGTTGATGACGTCTGATTAAGAGGTAATTGTTACATATACCGGCGGTATTTTGTGTTCTGTTTCAGTGAAGGATATGTTGACTAGCGGCTTAGATAATCGTTTTTTGTTACTATGCGACTCACTTCCTTGGCTTGCTTTCTCCTAGCAGCAACTGTTTAAGTGACCGTTACGGACTTCGCGAGTACTTAACTGTTTACTAGCGCTCGTCACGTACTTGTATTGCTGTACAATGCAGTAAAGGTGATTAGAATACTGAATGTTCTCGATGGCCATTTGATTCGTGCCGCCCAACATTTGTAGTGGAGAGGTTTCAGAACGACAGTGCCCCGTCTAGGGGACGTACAAAGCAGTGTCTTAGGGAGCATGAAATGTTTAATCCCTCTGCTTGCGATTTAGGGAGGCCTATAAAGGTCGAAACAGCTAGTCACTATTACTTTTCCTGGGTTAGTTTCATCATCTCAAAGCAGCCCAAACATGCAACATCATAAATTGTTTGATGTCTTCCAATCACTGTCTTCCTCCGCAGTTTTTCCCCTATAGTTTAGTCGACCACTGTGGCCGAGCGGTTCTAGGCGCTTCAGTCCGGAACCGCGCTGCTGCTGCGGTCGCAGTTTCGAATCCTGCTTCGGGAATGGATGTGTGTGATGTCCTTAGGTTAGTTAGTTTAAGTAGATCTAAGTCTAGGGGACTGATGACCTCAGATGTTAAGTCCCATAGTGCTTAGAGCCATTTTCACCCCTATAGTTCCCTTAAGTAGCATTGAACTTATCCGTTGATTCCACAATACATTCTTCTAGGTAGTTTTTACATATGCGTCTCCTCACAGATTCTGTTGCGATTACTTATCAGTCAATTTAATTTTCAGCATCGTTCTGAACTCCACATGTCAAACACTTCGATTATCTTCTTTTTAGGGTTTTCGCCACAGTCAATTATGCACTTCCGTACAGAGCCATGCTCACCAAAATTGCTCCAAGCACTATGGGATCTGAGGTCATCAGTCCCATAGACTTAGAACTACTTAAACCTAACTAACCTAAGGATATCACACACATCCATGCCCGAGGCAGGATTCGAATCTGCGACGAGGCAGGATTCGAATCTGTGACGGTAGCAGCAGCGCGGTTCCGGACTAAAGCACCTAGAACCGCTCGGCCACAGCGGCTGGCCATGCTCCACAAATAGGTGCTCTCAAAAATGTCAGTCTCAAATTAAGTTTTATGTTTGATGCCAGTAGACTTCTTTTTGGTGAAGAATGTTCTCTTTGCTATGTAGCCTGCTTATTATATCCCTTTTGTTTCGTCCATTATGCATTCTGATGCCTGCTAAGTGGCTGAATGTCCTTCACGTTAATGTGACAACCTGTCAAAGCCTCAATACCCACCTTTTGCAGCGCTAACCGCTGCTAGGCGTGCAGGAAGACTGCCAGTGAGGTTCTGGAAAGTACCGACAGGGACATGGAGCCATGCCGACTCCAGTGTCATAGCCAGTTGCGCTAGGTTTCTCGGTTGAGAATAGATGGCGCGAACAGTCCGATCGTGATGGTCTCATACATTCTCTATTGGGTTTAAATCCGGGACTTTTCGCGAGCCAGGGTAGTACAATAAACTTGTCCTGGCGCTCTTCGAAACACGCACGCAAACTGCGAGCCGTGTGGCACATTGCATTTGAAACGTCCCCTTCGAAAAATTAAGAATGACTGTGCTGATAAACCTCTTACGTAATTTGATTTTCAAACAGCTGAGCAAAACTGAACGTACTCAGACATTTCTCTCTTTACTTATTCTGATCATCACTAAAGTGAAACAATATTTTTAGCGCAGCGCAATCTGACTTTCAATAATACCTACAAAAGAATGGCCCTGACTACCAATAACCTATACCTTTCACGAATCACTTACCTCACAAAAATCTTCGTTACTCGAACTACTGCAATACAGCGAGCGCCAATACTGCCAGCTAGATAAAAGATTCTAACTACTGAAGGCACTAACTACTGATAGGCATAGTTAGCAAATGAAAGATTTTGATGCAGAACGCCGGCCATGTGGCCGTTCGGTTCTAGGCATTTCAGTCTGGAACCGCGTGGCCGCCACGGTCGCAGGTTCGAATCCTTCCTCTGGCATGGATGTGTGTGATGTCCTTAGGTTAGTTAGGTTTAAGTAATTCTAAGTTCTAGGTGGCTGATGACCTCAGATGTGAAGTCCCATACTGCTCAGAGCCATTTTGACGGACACATGTCCAGATCGTCCGCTCTCAAAACCCTGCCATCTGTCTCCCCACATCCACCACTGCTGGCGGCTCACCTCCAACTGCGCAACGCTACGCGCTGTTCACATCCAAGTGCTCAACACTACAATAGTAAATATTCCAACAATGCAAACCAGCCACAGACTGCACACAGCGCAGTCAGTGATTTTCATAGAGAGCGCTACGTGGCGTTACCAACATAAAAACCTAAACAGCCCACTTACATATTGTCCTGCTGGAACATGACACCGTGGCGAGGAAAAACAAACTGCATATAGGGGTGGGCATAATGCTCCATCCGTCGGCCTGGACCCTGCAGAAGGTTCTTGCAGTGTTTTTTTGCTTTCAGACATTGAACGCCGTACATGCCAACATCATCTGTTCGATGGAGCACAGCACGTGATTCACCTAAAAACGGCCACCTGTCACCACCCAGCGGACGTCCAGTCGCGGTACTGCCGTGCAAATTCCGGTCCTCGTCGCCAATGAACATCGGTCAGCATTGGTGCATGAACCAGCCGCCTGCTGCATAGGTCCATACGCAGCAATATCGGCCGAACAGTCCTTGAGAAAACTATGTTGCTAGCCCCTTGGTTCATCTGGGTGGTCAGTTACTCAATTGCACGTCTATTCGCCCGTATACGTATCTGCAGCCGTCGTTCACCTCTGTCATCTATGGCTTGTGTTGCTCCACAGTTGCATCGACGCCGGTTTTGGATAGCGCCATTTTGCCATACATGATATACTTTAACCACAGTAACACTCGAACTGTTTTCAAAGTTAGTCGTTTCGGAAACGCTTCCACCCTAGGTCCGATAAATCGCTCCGTTTCCGCATCACGACAACGTCTGCGCTGTTTTCCCCGTCTCCCAGACACGTTTTATCTACTCTCTACTGCTAGCGCTGCCGAGTATCGTCTGTGAATGGTCATTGCATGTAGACGTGCAACACAGTTGGTGGTCACATTAATGTATTTGGATCGCGTATGTGATCTGCAACCCTGGCGTTAGTCGCTTCTGCTCCTCAATACTTTCGTCTTTGTTTGGTTTACTCTCAGTCCATATTTTGTTCCAATTACACTGTTCATTCCATGCAACAGAGCCTGTAATTCTTCTGATTTCACTGAGGATAGCATCTAATCAGCGAATCTTATCACCGATATCATTTCGCTTTGAATTTTAATCTCAGTTCTGAACCTTCTTTTATCTCTTTCATTGTTTCTTCGATATACAGTTTGAATAGTAGAGGGAATGATGGTCACTTTTAATCCGAGTACTTCTATCTGAGTATTCCATTCTGATTTTTCCCTTTCGATTCTAGTACATACTGTAGCTTACCAACATTGACGTATAGTGTATACTTATTTTTCTGAGAATTTGAAACATCTTCTGTCATTTTATATTGTGAGTTTTTGTAAGTCGACAAATGCTATCTCTCGATTTATGCAAAGTAATGTCAGAACTGCCTCTCTCGTTCGTTAATGTTTCCTAAGCCATACTGATTGTTATCTAACAGAGCCTCAATTTTCTTCTCTGTTCTTCTGCATATTATTGTCAGAAACGTGAATGCGTTAGCTGTTAAGTTAATTCTGCGATATTCTAGCATTTATCTGTCTTTGGTATCTTTGATCTGTGAAGATGATACTCTTCCGAAAATTTGTTGGTATCACTGCTGCCATCACAGCTGTGAGAAACCCCGAGCTAATGCTCGATTCTCTATGGACTCTGTTTCTCTATCACGTGAGAAGACAGTTACTCTCAATCGTAGAGGCTTCCGATGTTGTCTTGCCACTTACCCGCTCTCCCCATCGAGTTTAACGTATCACATAACAGAGGCTTTTGTCATTAATAATATAGTCTCTTTCACTCGTTACAAGAGTCTGTCGTTGGGCTAACTTTTCGATTTCGCGTGTAGAAATCACGTCGTTTTGAAGCGAAGAATTCGTTGAATGTTCGGAGCGCATTTTCACACGAAAAGAAAGTTCCTTAAGGTTGAAACTTCCTGGCAGATTAAAACTGTGTGCCCGACCGAGACTCGAACTCGGGACCTTTGCCTTTCGCGGGCAAGTGCTCTACAGTTTTAATCTGCCAGGAAGTTTCATATCAGCGCACACTCCGCTGCAGAGTGAAAATCTCATTCTGGAAACTTCCTTAAGGTTGTTCGACAGAGAGAGGAAAAGGTGAAAATCTGAGGGCACAAGATTAGGTAAATTAAGTGGGTTTGAAACGACTTGCCAATGTAACTTCAGTATAGTGTTTTTCTGTCAGTCTAGCAGAATGTGGGCGGGCGTTATCGTGGAGTAGCATCACTTCAAGCAGGTTTCCTGGTCGTTGTTCTTGGATTGTGTCTGCAAGACGTCTTAGTTGTTCTTTATTCGTGTCAGAGATACACTAAAATGAACACATATACGAGGGTCGGTCAAAAAGTAATGCCTCCCATTTTTTTTCTACTTAAAGAAATTAAGTTAAGTGAAAAATTTGAATTTGGCGCCATTCCTCAAACCTTCTTCTGCAATCCACTGCAGTAGTAACTTTCTGTGTCAACAGGTGGCAGCACAGCAGAAGTTTGTAAGATGGCCGACATCGATGTTCGTTTGAGACAGCGTTGTGTGATTGAATTCTTGAATGCAGAAGGTGAAACGCCCATACGCATTCTTGAAAGACTGAAGAAGGTGTATGGTGTTGTGACAGTGGATGTCAGCACTGTTAGACGATGGGTTCGTCGTTGTAAGGAAGCTGAAGGGCAAACACCGTTGACTGACGAAAAGCGGAGCGGCAGGCCGGTGAGTGCAGTGACTCCACACAACATTCAGCAAGTTGATGACATCATTCGTGGTGACCGTCGGGTGACTGCAGATGAAGTGTGTCGCATTATTTCTCTTAGTAAAGGCAGTGTGATCACGATTATTAAACAATTGGGGTACTCAAAAGTTTGTGCACGGTGGGTTCCAAGAATGTTAACCGATCAGAATAAAGAGGCAAGGAAAACAATAGCCTCCCAACACTTGCAGCGCTTCCGTTTGGAGGGAGATGAGTTTCTGAAAAAAATTGTGACCGGGGACGAAACATGGGTGCATTTTTTTGAACCCGAATCAAAGAGGCAGTCAATGGAGTGGCGTCACACAAGCTCGCCGAGGAAGAAAAAATTCAAAACTGTGCGATCGGCAGGGAAAGTTATGGCAACAGTTTTCTGGGATACAGAGGGTGTGATTCTGGTTGATTTTTTGGAGCAGGGATGCACAATAAATTCTGTTCAATACGTCACAACCCTCAACAAACTTAAAGCACGTCTTCAGCGAGTTCGCCCAACAAAATCAATGGCAGATGTTCTTCTTTTGCATGACAATGCAAGACCACACACCAGTCGTCACACCTCTGACGAGATTGTCAAAATTGGATGGGAAGTTTTGCCTCATCCCCCATACAGCCCTGACCTGGCACCATCAGACTTCCATCTGTTCGGGCCACTAAAAGAAGCTCATCGTGGGATTCATTTTGAAGATGAGGAGGCCGTCAAAACATCCGTGCGTCAATGGCTTAGGAAGCAGAGCTGTGATTTTTACCGTGCTGGGATACATGCCCTTGTTCAAAGATGGACCAAAACTGTAGAGATGGGCGGAGATTACCTTGAAAAATGACAAAATGATCCTCAATGTTGTGGTTTTCAACCTATGTAATTGCATTTAAATTTCCTGACAATTAAACGTAGAAAAAAAAATAGGAGGCATTACTTTTTGACTGACCCTCGTACAATACATACAAAGAAAACTATACAGTATTCACCCAGAATTGGGCAACTTTGATAGCATTGGGTGCTGCAGACGTTAAGTCCTTCATGCTACAGCTGGTTGGACATAAGTTACATTTGAAGAGACGCCGGGGTGTCTGCAATTCACCGCATTCACACAGTGTTGTGTTGGCATTTGGAAGTTCCATTTAAGGAGATTGTCCCTCGATCTTGCAACTTCGGTCCGTAGTCTGTTCAAGGACTTCCAGATGACCCACTTCTCCTTGTGTCCAGGTGGCAGGGATTCTTGTGGTGTCATCCAGTTTGACAGGTGTTGGCATGTTTCAACCCACTTGGTGAGTCGGATAACCGCAGCTGATCCTTCTAACGGCTGTGAAGTTGTTAGGAAACTCTTCCTGGACTTCAGTCTTGGCTTGGCAGGTTGTTGTCCAAAGAGTGGATGTGAGGTCACTGTATTTGATTTATGCCTCTCGATGTTAGCGGCGACCTCTCTTCTGATGTCACATGGAGCAATCCTAGCGAGACATTGAACTTTGTCCATGGGGGTTGGCCTTAGGCAGCCTGTACCAATCCTACAGCTGTCATTTAGCGCTACATCAACCTGCTTTGCATGTACTGAATTGTACCACTCTGGGCTAGCATACTCTCCTGCAAAATAGGATAAGGCAAGAGCTGTTGTTCTTTATGTTTGTGGATGTGTACCCCAGTTCGATCCCGCCAGTTTCCGAAGAACGCAGTTTCTTGAGGATACTTTCTGCTTCAGCTTCAGACAGTGTTCCTTGTAGGTTAGTGTACGGTCGAGAGTAACACCCAAATACCTGGGGTGGGAGCAATATTCTAGTGCAACTCCATTCCAGAATATTTCAAGTTTCCTGTCAGTTTGTTTATGTTTCAGATGGAATGAACACACTTACGTTTTCTTAGGATTGGATGCAAGTTGATTCTTTTCATAGTAAGCACCAAGCTGTTGTAGACCGTGTGTAAGCATTATCTCTACATCTTCAAACCGACTGCCCTGGACAGCAAGAGCAAGGTCATCAGCATATATGAAACTTTTTCATCCTTGAGGCTGTGGTTGATCGTTAGTGTACACATTAAATAAAATAGGTGACGGTACACGTCCTTGAGGGAAACCGTTCATTTGATTTCTCCATAGGCTGCGTTTTCCTTGAAAGTCCACGAAAAAACGTCGATTCTGTAGGAGTGTTGCAATTATCCTCGTCAGCGCATAGTCGTTAGTCAGATTGTAGATTTTGTGCAGTAACACTCTGTGGTTTACGGTGTCAAAGGCCGCCGAAAGGTCAAGAAAACCTACACCTGTTATCTTTCTCTGCTCGAAGCCATCTTCTACGAACAGAGGTACAAGCAAATGATGTCTTAGTTGTTGACAGTAAATGTCAGCAGTGATGGTTACACCTCGGTGAAGCAATTCGTAGTACATCATACTGTCGTTGATCCACCAAATGCGTAACATTATCTTTTGTAAATGAGCGCAGTTCTTTGGACGGGGAGTTGTTTCTTTGTTTGGGCTCAACCATTCATTTCTTTTCGTTCTGCGGGCGTAAATATACCATTTCTCGTCATCAGTAACGATACAGGATAGGAACGGTCGGTGTTGTTCACGAGACAACTGATGGCGAGCAAGCAGAGATGCACATATGGCCTCCAGCTGATCTTGGTGATTTTGGCTTAGAGCATGCAGTATTCATACATCCGATTTTTGAACCTTCCCCAGCGCACGAAAATGTCGCACAATGGTGGAATGATCAAAGTTCATCATATTTGCCAGTTCTCGAGTACGTGGATCATTGTGGATTAATGAGTTTAAACGATCTTTATTAAACCCGAAGGTCTTCCTGAATGAGGACAGTCACTAATATCAGAACGATGCTCCTTAAAACGAGAAAACCATTTTCTTGACGTGCTCTGTCCAACTGCACTTCACGCAGACACGGCGCAAATGTTTCTGGGTTCTCCGCTGCTCCCACCCTTCTGCTGAACTCAAACAGAAGAATACTTCGGAAGTGATCCGATTTCTAGACTTGATACACCGTTTTCTAGTGTCCACATCTCTACTCACTGTCTCCAAATGATAAAACGATAATAAGTAAACTCAAATAGTAATAATTACAAATAAAAAAATGACAGTCGATAAATAAACCCATAGCAACCCGAAACCCAACATGTAAACCAAAAATACTACGTACTTATGCACCACCCTAATATTTTTCGATTTATTCACATTGTTTTGCAGTTGTTTCGTCTTAGGCTGCTACCACACCCTGTTGATTTCATTTCTAGGTAACTAATATTGCTGTATTCCCTTCCTCTTTTGAACATATTCATACTACTTTCTTTCTTCAATCAAATATTTTTACAAATACTTACAATTTCTTCACACTTACCTTTCTTATATTTTCCTGCCCGAATTATGTGAGGTACCAAGCATCTGCGTCAGAAGCTATGCGTTAACCTGCTGTCTGGGAGAAAAAACAGTTTTGTGGGTAACGTCCTTTGATTCAACGTATAAGTCAATGAACTAGAATCATGACGAAAGCAGCTCACAGGTGAACGGCCGGATGGCAGTGTCGAGCAGCCCGTTGGACACACATCCGGCCGTTCACCCGTGAGCTATTTCGTCATCATTTGCGCCGGAGAAAGTTGAAGAATCACAACTACAGTCATGTTTCTCATTGGTTCTAAAGAGCATTCTCATGTGAACAAAACTTTCTAGATCGTTTAAATATGTCTTTCTTTATAACGTCGTTCGGCTACTGTTATTATCAGATCAAAAGTTTGAACTTATAAAATAAGGTTCAATAGCTGGAACAACGTTGTAAATAAAGGTATACAGCGTGTAACGGATATAAGTGCAGATATTTTTGTGTGTGGTACCTTAATATGTATGCACATCAGTATTTTGGCTCCTTTTCTCGCTGTCGATCATTCTTCCCACAAATACGTCACAAGCTTCACGAACTGATGTTTTCAAAAGGTTCAAATGGCTCTGAGCACTATGGGACTAAACATCTGAGGTCATCAGTCCCCTAGAACTTAGAACTACTTAAACCTAACTAACCTAAGGACATCACACACATCCATGCCCGAATCAGGATTCGAACCTGCGACCGTAGCGGTCGCGTGATTCCAGCCTGTAACTCCTAGAACCGCTCGGCCACTCCGGCCGGCAACTGATGTTTTCTGCAGGTTCATAAGTGCGCTACTAAGTGGACTACGCCTGTCTGTATACACTAAGTGTTTTGTGACCATGCGACCATGCTTACAACACCTCACCTGCTGCCCAGAGCAAAGCTAGTATTAATGGTTTGCTCTTGACACACATACTCGGAGGTACTAACCAATCTAAAAACATACGATATGTAGTAGCTACAGTTGTTAATGGGTAAACTGATTTAATGTTGTTCGGTACACCACCCTCATCCACCAATAAAAATATTTGCTGTTATATCCGTTACACCACGTATATAAGTGATCTAGATGTTTTATTCACAAAATATTCACAATGATTGCGGACGCATACAGAAAAGTTGTTTTCTTTGTAATAGATGACACTTGCCTTCTTTGGTCTGCGTGACACAGTACAGTTCTGGATTTTTTCTACATCTACATCCATACTCCGCAAGGCACCGGACGGTTTGTGGCGGAGGGTGAAACGTCTCTGACCTTACGGAGTAAGTAAAATTTGCCAGTTGAAATAGTATCCATTATCATTCTTAATATTACTTTTATACTCATAATGCAATTCTTTTATCTAATAGGAGCTTCACAGACTTCCAGTTTCCTTAAAATAGACTCAATAATTATCGCAGAATATAAGTTATTCCAAACAGTATTATGCCCTACATGCCGCTCTTGTTATGGGACAGCGTCCTCTTTGAGATAAAGTTACGACAGGGTTGACCTCGGTTTTAATTACTGTTTTATAGTGGTTTCTATGGCCAGTTCACCATATGAATATCAATTTCATCTGAATGCTTTATCAAAAATGTTCGCATCACATAGGGCTAGAATATTGTTTAAAAGCAATGACTTCCTTCTTTTCTGGGATAGTATCAGTGTTGTTGGTTCAAAATGGCTCTGAGCACTATGGGACTCAACTGCTGTGGTCATCAGTCCCCTAGAACTTAGAACTACTTAAACCCAACCAACCCAAGGACACCACACACACCCACGCCCGAGGCAAGACTCGAACCTGCGACCGCAGCAGCAGCGCGGCTCCGGACTGGAGCGCCTAGAACCGCACGGCCACCGCGGCCGGCTCAGTGTTGTTGGCTACCGCGTGGTTGTTATAAACGTACAGCTACTCACAGCGGTCCAGCGTGGACGGTAATTGTCATACGGCAGCAAAACTCGATAGATATTCTAATGAATTAATGCGGAACCGATTTACACTGGAAAAAAAGAGTTCCAATATTGGCCACCAGGTGCAAATCTGGCGCTGTGAATGTAAGAAAGTTATGCAGACGTGCTTCCATGTGTAATGGATTAGGAACGGGACGTGGGCAGAAAAGATTAGTGACACCACGTTCATTTCATTACTAACCGCCGCTTACACAGTTTGTTCAATATGAGCACCGGAGACGTCGACGAGATACTGTACTGCGCCAGATTTGTGCCTGGTGGCCACAACTGGAACTAATTTTTTCCGGTGTAAATCGGCCCTGCATTAACGCATTAGCATATCTACCAAGTTTCGTCGCCTTATCATAATTACAGCCCCCCGCCACTGGACCTCCATGAATAGCTGCACTTTAGTTGTAACCATCTAGTACTGCAATTTGTTCAGTATGTACCTCTTGGTTGCAATAGATTATAAGGTTCAAATAAGGAAAAAAAAACCGCCTCAGAGCCCATGTCGCTAGCGCACGCCTGTGCGGGAGAACTCGACTTACGAGGTAAATCGGTTCGAACCCTGGTGGTCAAAAATTTTTTACTGCCATTATTTGGCCGGCAGGGGAATGAAGTGAGGAAGTTTTTTTTTGTTTTTTTTTTTTTTTTTGTGGTTTTCGGGCACACAACTTCAATGGTCATTAGCGCCCTGACTACTCTAAGAATGCACCGCGAGGCACAAGTTGACAACAACAACTAAAAGGGAAAACACAATAAAAGACAGACTGACAGGCATAGGATTAAAAAACATCATCAAATGTCCTTAGCGAGGTGTGTCAAATTGATAAAACAAAGAACACGAGCAGCTGCTCGTGGGTCATCCGCTAAAATGGCATCGAAAGTATTAGGCAGGTTAAGATCGAGGCGCAGTGTGTTAAGATCAGGACAGGACATTAAAATGTGTCTAACCGTCAGCAAGTGCCCACATGGGCAGAACGGCGCCGGCGCAGCCGTCAGCAGATGGCGATGGCTGAACCGGCAGTGTCCAATTCTTAACCTTGCTAAAACGACCTCCTCCCGCCGAGAAGGGCGTGAGGAGGACGTCCAAGCCACGGGAAGAGGTTTTAAGGCCCGAAGCTTGTTGTCGGTAAGTGCAGCCCAATCGGCATGCCACAGCGACACAACGCGCCGACAAATAACCCTGCTAAAATCGGACGAAGGGACACAACAAGAAGCTGTCCGAGGCTGGAGGACCGCAGCCTTGGCCGCGGCATCTGCAGCTTCGTTCCCAGGGATACCGACATGGCCAGGAACCCACATAAAGCTAACCGGCGTACCGACGTCCACCAGCTGCTGAAGAGAGCGTTGGATCCGGTGTACGAAAGGGTGAACCGGGTACGGATCACTGAGGCTCTGGATGGCGCTCAGGGAATCTGAGCAGATGACATAAGCAGAATGTCGGTGGCGGCAGATGTAAAGAACAGCCTGGTAGAGGGCAAAGAGCTCAGCTGTGAAGACCGAACAATGGCCATGGAGCCGGTATTGGAAACTTTGTGCCCCGACAATAAAGGAACACCCGACCCCGTCATTGGTCTTAGAGCCATCTGTATAAATGAAAGTCATGTTGTTGAACTTCGAACGAAGTTCCAAAAAACGGGAGTGGTAGACCGAACCGGGGGTGACCTCTTTTGGGAGCGAGCTGAGGTCGAGGTGAACGCGGACCTGAGCCTGGAGCCAAGGTGGCGTGCGGCTCTCGCCCACTCGAAAGGTTGCAGGGAGTGAAAAATGAAGGTGTTGAAGGAGGCGACGAAAGCGAACTCCAGGGGGTAGCAAGGCAGAGACATACAACCCGTATTGAAGGTCAAGAGAGTCGTCAAAAAAGGAACGATAAGACGGATGGTCGGGCATTGACAGTAGCCGACAGGCATACCGACAAAGCAGTATATCGCGCCGGTAGGTGAGTGGCAATTCGCCAGCGTCAGCATGAAGACTCTCTACGGGACTGGTATAAAATGCTCCGATCGCAAGTCGTAAACCCCGATGTTGTATGGAGTTGAGGCGGCGTAAGATGGATGGCCGTGCAGAGGAGTATACGAAGCTCCCATAATCCAGCTTGGAGCGGACGATCGACCGATATAGACGAAGTAGGACGGTTCGATCCGCTCCCCACGACATACCACTGAGAACACGGAGGACATTTAAAGAACGGGTACAACGGGCGGCCAAACATGACACATGTGGAGACCAGCTAAGTTTCCTGTCAAAGGTAAGGCCTAAAAATTTGGTTGTCTCCACGATTGGGAGAGCAACGGGACCGAGTCGTAAGGACGGTGGGAGAAACTCTTTGTAGCGCCAGAAGTTAATACAGACCGTCTTCTCGGCAGAAAAACGGAAGCCATTGGCGACACTCCAGGAGTAAAGACGGTCAAGAGAACGCTGAAGACAGCGCTCCAGGACACGTGCACACTGCGCGCTGCAATAGATGGTAAAATCGTCCACGAAAAGGGAGCCTGATACATCAGCTGGGAGGCAATCCATTATTGGATTGATCGCGATGGCGAAGAGAGCGACGCTCAGAACTGAGCCCTGTGGCACCCCATTCTCCTGGCGAAAGGTGTCGGACAGGACAGAACCCACACGTACCCGAAACTGTCGATCCATTAAAAAGGAATGAATAAAAAGAGGGAGGCGACCGCGAAAGCCCCATGTATGCATGGTGCGGAGAATGCCCGCCCTCCAACAGGTGTCGTAAGCCTTCTCCAAATCAAAGAACACAGCCGCGGTCGGGCGCTTCCGCAAGAAGTTATTCATAATGAAGGTCGACAAGGTAACCAGATGGTCAACAGCAGAGCGGCGCCTTCGAAATCCACATTGTACATTGGTAAGTAGGCGTCGAGACTCGAGCAGCCAAACCAATCGAGAGTTAACCATTCGCTCCATCACTTTACAGACACAGCTGGTAAGCGAGATAGGTCGATAACTGGAAGGCAAGTGCTTGTCCTTCCCCGGCTTAGGAATCGGGACAACAATAGACTCGCGCCAGCATGCGGGAACATGTCCCTCAATCCAGATGCGATTGTATGTACGAAGAAGAAAACCTTTACCCGCAGGAGAAAGGTTCTTCAGCATCTGAATATGAATAGAATCAGGCCCTGGAGCGGAGGACCGTGATCGGCCAAGTGCGGTTTCGAGTTCCCGCATGATGAATGGGGCATTATAACTTTCACAATTCGAGGAGCGGAAGTCAGGTGGCCTAGCCTCCTCTGCCTGTTTGCGGGGGAGGAAGGCAGGGTGGTAATGAGCGGAGCTCGAAACCTCGGCGAAAAAGCGGCCGAAGGCATTGGAGACAGCCTCAGGGGCCACAAGGACTTCATTCGCGACCTTCAAGCCAGAAACTGGGGAGTGGACCTTAGTGCCAGATAGCCGGCGCAGGCTACCCCAGACAACAGAAGAAGGAGTAGAACTGTTGAAGGTGCTTGTGAAAGCAGCCCAGCTGGCTTTCTTGCTTTCTTTAATAATACGACGACACTGAGCACGTAATCGTTTATAATTAATACAATTCGCCACTGTAGGGTGGCGCTTAAAGGTGCGTAAAGCACGTCGACGAGCACGTAAAGCGTCTCTACATGCTGCGGTCCACCAGGGGACCGGTACGCGACGTGGAGGAGAAGTAGGGTGAGGGATGGAATATTCAGCAGCAGCGAGAATGACTTCCGTGAGGTGTTCGACCTGACGATCGCAGCTTGTGAAGGTTTGATCCTGAAAGGTAGCCCTGGAAGAGAAGAGCTCCCAGTCTGCCTTGGAGATGGTCCAACGAGAGGAGCACGGAGAGGGAGTATGCTGCAGGAGATGGATAACACACGGGAAGTGGTCGCTCGAATATGTATCAGAAAGTGCATACCACTCAAACCGGCGTGCAAGTTGGGGAGTACATATAGAGAGGTCTAAATGGGAATAGGTGTGAGATGTGTCCGAAAGAAAAGTAGGGGCGCCAGTATTGAGGCAGACAAGATCGAGCTGGTTGAAAAGGTCTGCTAACAAGGAGCCCCTCGGGCAGGATGCTGGAGAGCCCCAAAGGGGATGGTGGGCATTGAAGTCTCCAGTTAACAAAAATGGTGCAGGTAGCTGAGCAATAAGTTGCATCACGTCTGCCCTGGTAACGGCAGATGACGATGGAGTGTAAACGGTACAAAAGGAAAACGTAAAAGTGGGGAGAGTAATGCGGATGGCAACTGCCTGCAGGCCGGTGTGCAACGTGATGGGATCGTAGTAAATATCATCCCGGACCAGCAACATAACCCCTCCATGAGCTGGGATACCTACCACAGGGGGTAGGTCAAACCGCACAGAGGTGTAGTGTGCCAAGGCAATTTGATCGCATGGGCGTAGCTTCGTTTCCTGGAGGGCTACGACAAGCGGATGGTGCAAGCGGAGCAGCAACTTCAAGTCCTCTCGGTTGGAGCGAATGCTGCGAATATTCCAGTGAATAAGTGCCATCGTAAGAAAAGAAAGATGAGAGAAGTGGTCACCTCGAAGGCCGCTTAGGGCCTGGCTTCGAGCGAGCACTGCCGCCGCTATCAGTAGGCGGACAGTCATCGTCCATTGGGTCTATAGGGTCATCGGCCATCTCGGGAGGATGGCCGGGAGGGGGAGCTTCCTCCGCCAGTGAACGGCCAGATGTACGGCGACCAGCGGTGCGGCCAGGCGAAACGGATGACGGCCTGGGGCGGCAGCCGCTGGGTGGCGCAAGAGAAGAAATGCGCCGTGGCGGGGAAGGAGAACTGTGCTTCCTATGCGCCTTTTTGGAAGGACGTGTAGTGGAAGTACCGGTCGAAGGCTGTGAGGTCGAGGTACGGAGGAAGTCTGCACGGGATGGTTCCTTCTTGAAGGCCCGTGCATCTGACTTCGGTGTCTTCGTTTTAGCAGAAGCTGAAGAAGGTGCTCGTGTCTGTGGGGTGATGGGAGGAAGAGGAGACGTCGACCGCGCGATCTTAGCACTGGCCGAACGGACGACCGTGGTGCTGAAGGTCAGATCGCATGTCTGGGTTGCTACCTCCCTGGTAGTCCGAGGAGAGGCGAGGACAGTACTGTATTTCCCCGCTGGGAGCAGCGTGGGCTTCCTACTAGCCAATAGCTTGCGAGCAGCCGAGGTGGACACTTTCTCTTTGACCCGAATTTCCTGGATACAGCGTTCTTCCTTATAGACAGGACAGTCGCGGGAGGATGCTGCATGGTCACCCTGACAGTTCACACAACGAGGAGACGGAGGTGGACAGTCACCCTCATGGGCATCCCTGCCACAGGTGACACATTTAGCCGCATTGGAACAAGACTGTCGAGTGTGATTGAAACGCTGACACTGGTAGCAGCGCGTAGGTGTCGGGATATAGGGGCGAACAGAAATAACCTCGTAGCCCGCCTTGATGCGCGATGGCAGCTTAACACTATCGAAGGTCAAGAAAATTGTCCGGGTCGGTACAAGGTCATTGTTGACCTTTTTCATGACCCTATGGACAGCCGTCACGCCCTGCTCAGCGAGGAATGATTGAAGCTCCTCGTCAGTCAATCCGTCGAGGGAGCCAGTATAGACCACACCACGAGACGAATTCAAAGTTCGGTGGGCCTCCACCCGGACAGGGAACGTGTACAGGAGGGTGGCCCGAAGCAGTTTTTGTGCCTGAAAGGCATTCTCAGTTTCCAGTAATAAGGTGCCGTTACGCAACCTGGTACAGGATTTGACAGATCCGGCTATGGCATCTACGCCCTTCTGAATAACGAAAGGGTTGACAGAGGAAAAATCCTTTCCGTCCTCAGTTCGAGAAACTACGAGGAACTGTGGGGCAGGCGGTAGTACTTTTGTCACTGTTGGCTGGTCACGTTTCCGTTTTTGGGTCGAAGTCGAAAGAGATGGAGTAGAATCCATTGCGGAGGAATCCCCCATGATTGCCAGCGTCTCCGATGGCGCGCTCCTTCCTTGTGGGGACCCTCTCAGAGGGCACTCCCGCCTTAGGTGAATGTTTACACCTCAGGTCACACCTCCCGAGAAACAGACGGAGGGACCAATCAGCATGGTCAGAAGGTATCAGCTCAGGCAATCACCCCTCCCCGGGCCTGGCCTTTACCAGGGGGTACGCGCGTGCCTTACATGTCTACCCAGGGCGGGGACTTACGCGTTACCCCGTCACCGGCTACGCGTGCGAACGCGTGGGTCGGCCTTCAGGCACGCACAGGGAGGAAGGAAGAAGAGGAAAAAGAAGAGAGAGAGGGAGAAAGAGGACAGACTGTCTCAAACGCCGAGGCGGAGACCAGAGAAGGCAAGGAGAAGAAGGCAATGAGAAAGCAAGGGGAAGAAGGCAATAAGAAGGCAAGGAGAAGAAAGCAATGAGAAGGCAAGGAGAAAAAAGCAATGAGAAGGCAAGGAGAAGGCAAGGGAAAGAGTAAGGAAGACAGTGAGGTGGAGAAGAGCAAAGAAAGGAACCAACAAAAGGAAGGAAGAAACGAGAAGTGAAAAAACCAAAAGGACCACGATGATAGGTCGTGGAACCGTCCGTCTCCGGACGCAGGCGCGAACTACCCCCGTGAGAGGGATGGACTCCTTTTAGTCGCCTCTTACGACAGGCAGGAATACCGCGGGCCTATTCTAATCCCCGGACCCGCAGGGGGGGAAGTGAGGAAGTGTGACATGTTGATGGTGATACGTCCGTCTGATGGGGGTGTTAACCTCGGCGGCCTCCTTGGTGGGTAGACCTTCATAATAAGTCGAAGAATCACAATGGTAATCCATATTCAGTAGGACCTTGCAAAGAGTGGCTGTGCAGTATTCGTGCATCTGCTGCCCTACACTGCGTCCTTGAGTATGGGACTAGTTCGACTTTCCTGAAAGGATGAAGATTAGGGTCACTGGAGACGATGTACAAGGTGGGACTGAGGAAAAGTCTGAAAGAAGAGTGGTCGAGTTTCTTTCAAAGAAACCGTCTCGGTATTTGGCTTGGGCAACTTAGGGAAACTGAGGAAAACCAAAATCTGAATTGTCGGACGGACATTTTTACCCCGTCCTCCCGATTACAAGTCGCGTGTTTATCGTTACCCATGCTGTCTTGTTCAGTGTTAGGCTCAAGTGTTGTCACTCCTTGGTATCATTGTATCCGACAGAGAACTTCGGCTCTGCATATCTGCCATTTAAAACAATAAGACGTCTTATTGTATCTATTTGGACATTCATCCTTCGTCAGTTTCGGACAGTCTGCTATAAAGTGTTCAGTAGTTACGAAATCTAAAATCCTGTGTCATTTTCGTGTATGCATTTTTAGAGTAATTTGCTCTTAAGGCCAGATCGGAACTACTGAGTTAGCTTCAGATTCTCCTCTCATTCTTCTTATTTTTAAATGTGTTCTCTCTGTGTCCACCTCAGTAGCTCCGTAACACGGTGTCTGGTTGCTAAGGAGAGCCGAGTGAGATGGAACAGTGGTCAGCACGCTAGACGCGCATTCGTGAGACGATGGATGAAACCTGCGTCCAGTCATTCACATTTAGGTTTTCCGTGATTATCCTAATTCGCTCCGGACAACTCTGGGATGGTTCTCTTGAAAGGGCACAGCCCATTTCCTTCCCCATCCTCGACACCATCCGAGCTTTTACTCTGTCTCTAAGACTTCGCGTCAGTCTGGAACCGCGTGACCGCTACGATCGCAGGTTCGAATCCTGCCTCGGGCATGGATGTGTAATGTCCTTAGGTTAGTTAGGTTTAAGTAGTTCTAAGTTCTAGGGGACTGATGACCTCAAATATTAAGTCCCGTAGTGCTCAGAGCCATTTGAACCATCTAATAACTTCTATGTCGACGGGACGTTAAACCCAATTTTCCTTCTTTTTTCTTCTGCTATGCAGAGGACCTAGATTCTATTCCCACTATTTCCAGAGACCTTTGCTTGGTGAGAGGGCTATAATGTGGTGGACTCAGCCTCATAAGTAGCGGCTCCAAAGTCAAGTAAGGCGACAACGAACAGGATAGCAGTATGCTGACCGCATGACCCTCCATACCATATCCAAATGATGCCAGTGGTACAGGATGACATGGCGGTCGGTCGGTAGGATTAGCCCGTCTGAGTCTGCCAATGCGGAACTCTGCTTTTACTTTGCTTTGCGTTCTCTCTGTCCATGTCTGAGTTGTTATTACTTTCAAAACCACAGCGCCATAATCGGTAGCACCCGACAAATCAAACCGTAAGACTTTTTGGAGCATTGTTCCAGGAAACAGCAAGCTCAGGTAGTGTTACAAATGGAGCGCTGCCAAATGCCACTCAAGGTACCACTCGCATACATACCGATTTTCACAGTAACTATGCAGTCGTTTTCTGTCGCGTTAACAAGACCCTTGTTATCTGCGAGCGTGGAGTTTATATCAACTGATTCAACCTTTTATCATAATGAGAAATCTTCGCAGTGTAGATCTCCCATCTCTTACTACTGTATTTTTATTTATATAGGTTTCATCGTTTTCCAAAGTACGAGTAATCAGTTTCATAGCACGATCTATCGCGTTTCATGTGGATAATGACAGAAGGATTGTAAGAGATAACTACTTCTTAGGGCCCAAACGGAAGCATAATAAGTATTATAATCACAAAAAACAGTTGCAGCTATCGTTTTATGAGAACTGATATACCGTGTAGTAAATGAAGGTGTATTTCATAAAAAAAAATTGCCGGTTAATCTTTGATGCTTTATTTTAGAATAAACCTTCAACTTGGCAGCTGTGTTCTGCCGCACGAACTTAATCTTTCGTCTACCCAGGCACCTTTAAAAAACTGGATCACAATGGCAAAATATTTGTTCTAATTGTTTCTTCGCTGTCTTTAAAGTCCATCTCCGTGCTGTACAACGTATCTAGTTTCCACAGAGTTAATATTTTCTTGCGCCGTTCACAAACAGCTACCTCTACATTTGTGTACATCGTCCATAAAGTACTCAAATTAAGCACTCTTTATTTCCTTTTTCTGCTATGAAAAAGATGTTCTTTTTCCACTATGTCAAACATTTTCCTTAAGTTTTTTCTTGGGAGCGCAATCTATCCCCTTTTGCCTCGTATTCTTTCTGCTATTTTGTCGAAAATTGTCTTAGTGAAATCGTGGCTCTTTGGAGATGCAAGTGAAAAGAAGTAAAAGAACAACAACCAGCCGCTTGCAGTAGCGCTGCTTATTTTTTTAAAAAACTAGTACCGTTACAACTTTTGAACGGAGACTATCATCGGATGTCTATTATGTTTATTTTTTCAACATACATTATGGTGAACACAAGACGTCTGCTGTTTGCGGTTGTGATGAATATTGCTTCGAGTGGTGTTGCCCTGCAGTAAGCACCGACAACAGAAAAAGGAAAATTTTCCTTTAATTACACGTAAAAGAAAATAAACAACTTTTTAAGTGAGTTCGTTTTGTGCTACTTACACCGAAAATTCTTACTCTAGGGCAGTACTATGCAGGTAGACTCTGGCATAACCAAAAACGGCTGCGCTGCGTAATTATAACTAGGAAATAAAGGTGAAGAGGCGCCTCATGGTGAACCTGCCTGTTAACCAATACTGGTGTTTTTTTAATAGTTAACTTTGTTAACGGTGTTTTCTTTTACTTTTTGTAAGAACTATCTTGTAATCTTTCTTTCTAATCAATCAGATAACTTAGTAAAATTAACGTCTCGGTGCAGCACATGTCCATGAAGACTATTTTCTATTATCGCTCTCTGTGGTTAGTGTCCGTTAAGCTATAGTGTATAAAAATATTCAGCATGCATAAGAACCAACACGAAACGACAATGGAAGACCTTGAAAGAAATACTCGCTTTATAAAGGGTGTAAACAGGGATGCAATCGTTCGCCCGTACTGTTCAACCCAAACCTCGAAGAAACACTGACAGAAATTGAAGGATGGTTCAAGAATGGGATTAAAATTCAGAGTGGATGGGTACCAACAGTAAGTTAGCTGATCTCACTGCTATCTTCAGAGAATGTGAATTCAGAATTGCAGGACTTGTGGAATGGAATGAATAGTCTAATTAATACAGGAAATGGATTGAGAGTAAACTAAAGAATGACTAAACTAATGAGAAGTAGCAAAAATGATTTTAGCGATGAACTTCATATCAGAATTAGGGACCACGAAGTAGACGTAGTAAAGGAAGCAAAGTAACACATGGCGGACGAAGCAAGGCCAACATTACGAGTAAAAGAAGACTAGCACAGTCAAAGAGGGAAATTCTGGTCAAGGGAAGTCTACTATTATCCAGCGTCAGCCTCCATACCAGTAAGAAATATCTGAGAATGAACGTTTGGAGCACAGCATTGTATGATAGTGAAAACATGCACCACGGGAAACCGGATGAACTAAAGGTCTTGAGATGTGGCACTGTAGAAGGATGTTGAAAATTACTAACACTAATAAGGTAAGGCTGGTTCCCGTTAGATCACCGAAGTTAAGCGCTGTCGGGCTTGGCTAGCACTTGAATGAGCGACTGTTCGATGTGCCGAGCGCTGTTGGTGAGCGAGGTGCACTCAGTCCTTGTGAGGCAAATTGAGGAACTGGTTCACTGATTGTGAAAAGTAGCGGCTCTGGTCACGAAAACTGACAACGGCCGTGAGAGCGGTGTGCTCACCACATGCTCCTCCATATCCGCATCCGGTGACGCCTGTCGGCCGAGGATGATGCGGCGGTCGGTCGGTACCGCTGGGTCTTCCGAGACCTGTTCGAACAGAGTTAAGTTTTAGATAAGGTAAGGAATCAGGAGGTTCTCCGCAGGAGAAGAACATGTGGAAAACTCTATCAACAAGACAGGACAAGACGATAGGACATCTGTTAAGACATCAGGGAATAACTTCCATAGTACTAGAGGGAGCTGTAGAGGGTAAAAACTGTACGGCAAGACAGAGACTGGAAAGAGGACGCAGACACTTAATGTATTCTGGGAATCGAAGATCTCTACGATTTTTGCCTGTTATCGAGATTGAAATTTGCAAGATATCATTCCCTAGGATTCCAAGACTTTCGACAATGTTTTAACTTCAAGTTTGAAGTCGGGTAACTTTTTTCGTGTGATATAATTACAAATTAACAATTTCAGATTTTTTTTCTTTACTTCTAAAGTGAAACCTTTCCCCTTGCCAAATTTCATGATTCTAGACCAACGGAAAGTATCCTATAGGTCTTGATGAGAGAGTTTGCGAGTATCAGACTATGTGACGTATGTGGCTTCATCTTTTGATTGCACTGATATAGAAGCTAACGTTTATTATAACGCCAAGGGGCCATAGACCTTATTATGTGACATAAATTTCGAGTTGATGCATTTACCCGTTCCCGAGAAAATGGGTGCTTAACAGACGGACGGACGGACGGACGGACATTCTGACAACAAATGATTATTTTTTTCTTGTGGTGTAATTGCAAACTTTCTTTTGGTTGTAGTGTGAAACGTTGCTTCTTCCCAAATTTAGCGATTCTACATCAGCAGGAAGTACCCTATAGGTTTTGATGAGCAAGATTGTAAGTATCAAAATATGTGACAAAAATGATAGCATCTTTAGATTACGATGACTTAGAATCTTCACTTTGTTACATCGCCAATCGAAGACCTTAATTATTCCTAACTAATTAAACTCCGTCCGAATAGGTCTCGAAAGACCCTAACGGCACTGACCGACCGCCATGTCGCCCTCAGTCTACAGCCGTCACAGGATGCGACTATGGAGGGGCGTGTGGTCAGCACACCACTCTCGCGGTCGTTGTAGGTTTTCGTGACCGGAGCCGCTACTTCTAAGTCGGGTAGCTCCCCAACTTGCCTCACAAGGGCTGAGTGAACCCTGCTTGTCAACAGCGCTCGGTAGACCGGACGGTCACCCATCCAAGTTTTAGCCAAGCCCGACAGCACTTAACTTCGGAGATCTGACGAGAGACGGTGTTGCCACTGTGTCAAGGTCGTTGGCCCATAGACCTTAATATGTGACAATTACATCTTGATCTACCTGTTCCTGAGAAAAAGGGTTTTGAAGAGTCATAGAGACAGGCAGACAGCAAACTGATCGTATAAGTGTTCTGCTTTTGCCCACTGAGATACGGAACCTTAAAAATGTTTGAACAATGATATACGAGCTAGCATATCTTCGAACTAGATCACGGTTGCCAAGCTACTTCTTGTGAGGGTCGAGTCCACTCTTTGCTTTGTCGGTTGGTAGTTTCAAAGTATGTCTCTGAAGGAGAGGTCCAACGTATCTTCAATAAAGTGGCCAACAAGGGCGATGTACTTGAGGACAATATTATGGGAATGGAAGAGAATGTAGATGAAGACGAAATGAGAGATACGATACTGCGTGAAGAGTTTGACAGAGCACTGAAAGACCTGAGTCGAAACAAGGCCCTAGGAGTAGACAACATTCCATTAGAACTACTGACGGCCTTGGGAGAGCCAGTCCTGACAAAACTCTACCATCTGGTGAGCAAGATGTGTGAGACAGGCGAAATACCCTGACTTCAAGTAGAATATAATAATTCCAATCCCAAAGAACGCAGGTGTTGACAGATGTGAAAATTACCGAACTATCAGTTTAATAAGTCACAGCTGCAAAATACTAACACGAATTCTTTACAGACGAATGGAAAAACTGGTAGAAGCAGACCTCGAGGAAGATCAGTTTGGATTCCGTAGAAATATTGGAACACTTGAGGCAATAGTAACCTTACGACTTATGTTAGAAGAAAGATTAAGGAAAGGCAAACCTACGTTTCTAGCATTTGTAGACTTAGAGAAAGCTTTTGACAATGTTGACTGGAATACTCTCTTTCAAATTCTGAAGGTGGCAGGGGTAAAATACAGGGAGCGAAAGGCTATTCACAATTTGTACAGGAACCAGATGGCAGTTATAAGAGTCGAGGGATATGAAAGGGAAGCAGTGGTTGGGAAGGGAGTGAGACAGGGTTGTAGCTTCTGCCCGATGTTATTCGATCTGTATATTGAGCAAGCAGTAAAGTAAACACGAGAAAATTCGGAGTAGGTATTAAAATCCATGGAGAAGAAATAAAAACTTTGAGGTTCGCCGATGACATTGTAGTTCTGTCAGAGACAGCAAAGGACTTGGAAGAGCAGTTGAACGGAATGGACAGTATCTTGAAAGGAGGATATATGATGAACATCAACGAAAGCAAAACGAGGATAATGGAATGTAGTCGAATTAAGTCGGGTGATGCTGAGGGAATTAGATTAGGAAATGAGTTCTGCTATTTGGGGAGCAAAATAACTGATGATGGTCGAAGTAGAGAAGATATAAAATGTAGACTGGCAATGGCAAGGAAAGCGTTTCTGAAGAAGACCAAGAGATGAATACACTATTCAGGTTCAGAAGGAAGGAGGTTGCAGGATGTACTGGGAGATGAAGAAGCTTGCACAGGATAGGGTAGCATGGAGAGCTGCATCAAACTAGCCTCAGGACTGAAGACCACAACAACAACAACAACAAATATGAAGGAGTGAGCAGGATTGTCAAGGAGTGAGAAGGGAATCAGCGGCACTAATAACTTAGTGATTCACTCCTGCCGACCGCTAATGGGTTGTTTTACTGCCGTCCCGCTCTTCCTGACAGCCTCTCTGCCTGGTGGGATGACACTGGGCTGGCGCCGCAGCCAAGTGAGGATTGAGAGAAGTTGATCGCGCGCCGCTATCTTATCTGTCCGGCGGCTGTGGTGGCAGCGCTGTGGCGCCTGGAGGGGACGAACAGCTGAGCATCACTCAGTCACGCAGCGACCGCCGGCCGCTACGCGCACCGCTGCCACGACACGCTGAGCTACATTCGGTGAGTAGCCGCGCCGCGCTGCACTACCCGTCGACAGGGACGCCGACGCCGCAGGCAGCAAGCAGTGTCAAAGTTTACGCGTTGTCCGTGACGGCCACTAGCTTATAACACGGTTAAAGTGTCGGGATTTGTTGACGCCAATGATAGTATATACCAGAGTTCCTCCTCACTATACGATTGGTCCTCCTTTCGCAGCTTGTAGTTGTCGGTCTACTTCCTTGTTTTCGTGGTTCACGGAGACTTTCCCCGCGACAAAGTAGCACTACCGATTTTTCTGTTATCACGTAGCAGCCGGACTTAAACGAGTAGCAACTGTACTAGTTCTTCAAAGTAAGAATAGTGGTCAATTTATAAAGTAGCTAGATCCTTGTTTTAAACGACGTAGCAGTCGGATAAGAGAAAGAGTGATGCAAAGAAGAGACAAGGGGTCATAAATATCTTCTCTTAGTTTTCGTCCATTCCCCAACCACTTCTGTCCTCACTCCTCTCTGCTCCCACATCATCTCCCACTCCCCTTTCGCCAACTTTCTCTTCTTTTCCTTCCTCCCACGCACCTTGTTTACTTCTTGTTTACGTGAGGAACTTGCAACACTTTTGATACATTGCCAGCTACTTTAACCTTTTGTTTCGTAGAACAAAGATCATTCTCTTGCTATTGTAAGAGAAGCTGCGTTTATTGTTTTAATTTATTGCTTGTCATCTTCCGAGTAGCGGCGACTTCATCTTCTGACACTTAAGCACTGCCATCGATGTGATGTACCACAGCAAGTATGTCCTGTTAATGTACCCCAGTACCCTCTACCGTGCTCACTACTTTTGAAACAAAGACATTGCGATATGTTCACGTGTTTAAATAACTTCGAGAATTATCCTGTAAGCGGATGACGCTGGTGCACATTAACAGCAAGTATTTGCAATGCTACCACAGAAATATAGTGCCTGGAGAGAGAGCCGTAGTTCGCTTGGAAATCGATAGCGAATAAAACAATGACCACCACTGCGTAGAAAAAAATGTAGTAAGAGAATAGCCTTTCTTCTCCATAACGAGAAATTTCACAGCTGACGCCTCCAATTGGCAACGCTAACGAAGCAGCAAGACAGCCTTGTTCTATAAAGCTAGTTGCTGTTCTCGGAAAGCTAAGGTGTTCATTTCATTCCTGCTTTGGGTACAGGAGCAGATTTTAATCTATATTTTCCTTGTGTACGCAATATAGTGTCTTCAGATAGTGGCTGTATATTATTACGCTGACTTAAGAACCACATTGTATCGACCTAGCCAGGTGCAGATTAAATTACATCTTCTGGGACTTTCGTAGACATACGATCCCGAAGTTTTGTTTATGTATACGACAAAAGGGGGGGGGGGGACAGGAGATGTAGAGATCAAGAGACGGAGCGGAAAGGAGGGAGGTGGGAGGAAATGAGCAAACGCTGTGTGTGTGTGTGTGTGTGTGTGTGTGTGTGTGTGTGTGTGGTCAACCGCGATAACAGGAGGTGTGGAATGTGTCCCAACAAAAGGAAGGTGGGTATTATGTGGCATTATAACCTCAAATTGCCGGCCGGAGTGGCCGTGCGGTTCTAGGCGCTACTTTCTGGAACCGAGCGACCGCTAAGGTCGCAGGTTCGAATCCTGCCTCGGGCACGGATGTGTGTGATGTCTTTAGGTTAGTTAGGTTTAATTAGTTCTAAGTTCTAGGCGACTGATGACCTCAGAAGTTGAGTCGCATAGTGCTCAGAGCTATTTGAATCATTTTGATAACCTCAAATTCCTACAACATCGTGGTTCACTGGGATCCATTTGGTACAATCAAATATTTCTACCATCGTTAGACTCCGTTGTGATCATGCAGCTTTTCCTATCCATCCATATAGTACTATCAACATTTATGGTTCCCCTGCATGAGAGTGTGATACCGAGTCAGAAGCTGATGTAAACTACATCTTGCTTTCATGTCCCAAATTTGACTGAACGATCGGAATATTTGAAGACTTGGGTGAGTGTGGGTTACCTCCTCCCTCAATCAGCTTTCTTTCTTTTCTTCGCCTTTGTAAGGTTAATGTTAATTCTTTAAGGGTGTAGGGAAAAACATGTAGGTTTCAAAGACATGTTAATTTTCAGCTATGTCTTGCTTATGAGTTACGGAATTAGTGTGAGTTGATGAATCAAAAATGTCTGATTTATTTCTAAATTTTTTTGTTAAAAATTGTTTTGGTCAAACCTGTGAAAAGCTCGGGCAATATATTTGTAAATAAGCATTTATGTATTTTCTTCTTACAGTTACGTATATAGTGCAGCCTTGCGTTTTATGGCGACAGGAAGAGCATTCGGCCACCCCTTGGATTAACTATGCTGACCGTGCGCCGATACGGGACAAAGACATGAAAAATGATGCTGATGAATATAGCATTGTGTTTCAAGTGGCTAATTAGAGTACAGACTCTGGAGACAAAATAAATATAGAAAAAAGTCAATTATTTACATAGCGGACAAAATTAAAAATAGGAGTCACATTGGTATGACTATTTTCTGACATTGCCATTCTCAGATCTGCAATCTGAACCTGCGGAACTCATGATGTGCCTCAGAAACGTGTTTTTCTGGAATAATAATTTTTTTCTTGAAACTGTGTCTACTATCATTCATCTTCGCACACTGTAGACAGAGGAAAGCTATTAGACTTATAGCCGTTAGCGGTTGTCGCACGGACTAAAACGTATTTTCTTCATGCGAGCCACCACAATCGTACATTTGCAAATGGACATTATAATGAATCCACCTTGGCAGTCGTTTACACGTATTTCCTTGAATTAATTTTGCAGGATTGGCCAATTTCGGCCTTGCAGGCAATTCTCAATTGCTGTCAGCAAGCCTCCTTATGGCGTGTGCTGGAGAATGTTGTGTATCAGTGTCACTTCCCCGTTTCCTGTTCCAGTCGCGTACGGTTCACCAGGTGGGGTAGCGCACTGATTTGCACACTGGACTCGCATTAGTGAGGACTACCGTTCAAACCCGCATCCGGCCATCCTGATTTATCTTTTCCGTGATTTCCCAAAATTGCTCAAGGCAAATGCCATGATGGTTCCTTCGAAAGGGCACGGCCGCTTTTTTTCTCCATTCTTCCCTAATCCGAGATTGTACTCAGTCTCTAACGATCAAGTTGTCGACGGGACGTTGAACACTAATCTCCTCCTCCTCTTCCGCGTACGGTTCGCGGGAAGAAAGACCATTGCTAAGCTTTTGTGTAAGCTCGAATCTCTCTGATTTTATCTTCACGGTCTTTTCGCGAGATATACGTAGGAGGAAGCAATATATTGGTTGACTGTTCTAGGAATGTACGGTCTCGGAACTTTTCCAGTAGACCATAAAGTGATGCAGAACGCCTCCCTTGCAGCGTCTGCCACAGGAGATGACTGAGCGTCTCCGTGACGCCTTCACACTTATTAAATGAACCTGTAACGAAACGTGCTTCTCTTCTCTGGATTTTGTCTATTCTGTCTCTGTCCTATCTGGTATGGATCCCATACTGACGAGCAATATTCAAGTATCCGTCGAACTTGTGAACAGTGTAATATAGGGCGATGTGAAGGTAACTGTACTGAATTCGTTGGTATAATGTATGCATCAAAATACGAGTAAAACATCAAATAAAGTTTGTCTGAAACTGCTTTATTTCAGAGCTATACGATAGAGTAGATATCACAAATGCAACACAAAATTAATTCTTCTCAGAGAGAAACGACACGAAGGGACCCAAAATTCAACTCGACTACGTGCTGTACGTTTACCCCACGACAAGGTCAAAAATTATGTTCGTGCAGACGAAGACAGTGATATGCTAGACTTCTTTACGCTATCGAAATGTTGCAAGCTCCGTTCACCTCATTCTGCACACCAGCACAGATATTTTCAATTCTCTGCTGTAGTTGTGCTACATTCTCATTTCAACACAATACAGGAGTTCCTTGAGACGGCTTAAAGGTAGAAGTCCAAAGATTAAGATCCGTAGATCTGGCGGGCCAAGCAACAGGTCCTCCAAGACTTGTCCACTTATCGGGATAAGCAACTTCGAGGTATTCCATTGCCTTCCGACTGAAATGTGAAGGGGCGCCGTCGACAAAGCAACATCAGACTATATGCAGGCGAACACGACACGCCAAAAGCTTGTACTAGCCCAAGATGTAATGCCTACCAAAATGACATTATCAGTCATAACTCGCAAATGAAGCAATTCCAGGCAAAACTTTATTTAAGACTGTATTCTCATTTTAATCCATACATTACACCCACGAAGCGTCTACAGTTACTTTTGAATCACACTGCATAATCGATTCCGCTTCCCTGCTAAATACATTACGACATGTTAGCACTTACGATACTTGAGAATGACCTGTAATGCCGAAATTGGCCAGTCCTTCATAATTAAATACATACGTGTCAGCAACAGCGGAAGTTGATCAATTATATTGGCCTTAATAAACATATTATTTATATAGCATGACTTTTATCGTAATACCTTTGTATGGAGGATTTCTGCTATGGATATTACAAAGAACACGTAACTGACATTCGAAAAATACCCTTTGGAATGCGGCGTGGAGGAGGCAATGTGTCTTGCCACAAGCAGGCAGGCTCTGTGTAGCTTGTTCGCCGCAGCCCCCTAGTGATGGGACTGAAACAGATATTGCAGCCCTCTTAACTACACCGAGATGATGGCTCACTTTCAAGGCGGTGTGCTTTGTATTCTCACGCTACAATCTCCTTCCACTGACACTTTCAGACGAGTGTAATGGCGCAAGAGGAGATAGTGACTAAGGCCAAAACAAACAACGCGCTGCCTTATAGGAGAGGGAACACACGCGGCCTCTCAAACTCGGGGAGAGGCAAATGTCACAAGCTGCAAAGCTTTCGTATAGTCATGTGGTAAGACAAAAAAAAAGTCAGGACTTGAGCACACATCTTAGGCGTGTCTTTACTCCTCTCGAATAGCGCCTACGTTTCCATGCTATGGATAGATGCCTATGAAACTTGTTACACCTCCCCCCCCCCCCTTTCATCACATGCTGCGCTGAGTTTCAGAACGTGAGGACACACAGGCTGGTGGCCGAGAACGTCACGTCACCATCGCTAAAAAAAGTATTCCCACAAATCAATACCAATTTTTAGGATTGTACGATCGCCTTGTCGCCCGTCCGACTGACTCATTGTTGAAAACAATTTTCCCAGAAATGGATACACTTATCAAGTTGAAATTTACGTCCCGTACTGAGGTCTACGGTCCCTTGGCGATATAATAAACGTTAGCTTCTAAACCCACGCAATCAAAAATTACGGTCATTTGTGCCACATATTTTTATATTCGCATAGTCACTCATCAAAACCTGTAGTGTATTTCCTATTGATCTACAGTGAGGAAACTTGGCAAGAAGTAAGGTTTCACAGCACAAGTAAGGGGAAAAATTCCAAAAATTGTTTATCTGTAATTACATCACACGAAATATTTTGTCATTTCATATCCGATGTCAAACTTGAAATTAAAACAATACGTTGCTGTGCGTTCAGGGTGACTGGGTCGCAATGGTACAAATCAGAATTCAGGCAAGGAATCATTTTATTGCTCATATCTGTGTGCAGTAAGCGCTCCTGGGTACCTGACTGATAAATTCCGAAACCCGTCATACTAGAATCAGTTATTCCTTGCCTAATGTTTGATTTTTACCATTGAGACCCAGTCAGCCTGAATGGAGAAATACTGATAATAATTGTCGTCTGCCTCCTGCATGACTGTCACATTTGCTTTACTGAAATTAAAACATTCTTGAAAATCTTTGAATCTCTGGGACCGACATCTTGCTAGTATCATCTACATCTACATCTACATTGATACTCCGCAAGCCACCCAACGGTGTGTGGCGGAGGGCACTTTACGTGCCACTGTCATTACCTCCCTTTCCTGTTCCAGTCGCGTATGGTTCGCGGGAAGAACGACTGTCTGAAAGCCTCCGTGCGCGCTCTAATCTCTCTAATTTTACATTCGTGATCTCCTCGGGAAGTATAAGTAGGGGGAAGCAATATATTCGATACCTCATCCAGAAACGCACCCTCTCGAAACCTGGCGAGCAAGCTACACCGCGATGCAGAGCGCCTCTCTTGCAGAGTCTGCCACTTGAGTTTATTAAACATCTCCGTAACGCTATCACGGTTACCAAATAACCCAGTGACGAAACGCGCCGCTCTTCTTTGGATCTTCTCTATCTCCTCCGTCAACCCGACCTGGTACGGATCCCACACTGATGAGCAATACTCAAGTATAGGTCGAACGAGTGTTTTGTAAGCCACCTCCTTTGTTGATGGACTACATTTTCTAAGCACTCTCCCAATGAATCTCAACCTGGTACCCGCCTTACCAACAATTAGTTTTATATGATCATTCCACTTCAAATCGTTCCGTACGCATACTCCCAGATATTTTACAGAAGTAACTGCTACCAGTGTTTGTTCCGCTATCATATAATCATACAATAAAGGATCCTTCTTTCTATGTATTCGCAATACATTACATTTGTCTATGTTAAGGGTCAGTTGCCACTCCCTGCACCAAGTGCCTATCCGCTGCAGATCTTCCTGTATTTCGCTACAATTTTCTAATGCAGCAACTTCTCTGTATACTACAGCATCATCCGCGAAAAGCCGCATGGAACTTCCGACACTATCTACTAAGTCATTTATATATATTGTGAAAAGCAATGGTCCCATAACACTCCCCTGTGGCACGCCAGAGGTTACTTTAACGTCTGTAGACGTCTCTCCATTGATAACAACATGCTGTGTTCTGTTTGCTAAAAACTCTTCAATCCAGCCACACAGCTGGTCTGATATTCCGTAGGCTCTTACTTTGTTTATCAGGCGACAGTGCGGAACTGTATCGAACGCCTTCCGGAAGTCAAGAAAAATAGCATCTACCTGGGAGCCTGTATCTAATATTTTCTGGGTCTCATGAACAAATAAGGCGAGTTGCAAAAATGGTCGGTATTCTCGATTCCCGGAATGGATTAACTGTCTACATACATAATGAAGTTTGCACAGATCCCTCAAAGTGAGAGCCCTACTCGCACGTGGCCAATTTTTGTTTATTCTGAGATATGAAATATCTGTCAACAAGTTGTCTCGAGCGCGGTACTTAGAAGTAACACGTGGCGTGTAACCAACGTCACATGACGTTATCGCTCATACCGACCTCGACGTCTGACTACCAGCCGGACACAGCACATATCTATCACTTAATTCTCAAGAATACCAACGGAGCTAAACAGTCATCGCAGGGACTACTGCTTGCTGCCGGACATTCAATACTTCCTCATGAGATGAGACAAATTCCTCCTCGGTCAGTATCACGGATTTGCCAGACATCCTTACCGTAATCTGCTTTAGGTCTTTGTCTGCTGTCCATATACTAAAACAAACAGTGCTTGATTTAACACTCACTGCCAGGGATCATCAGGGGCAGGGAAGCGGGGCCTTCCCAAGTTTCAAAGAGTGCACATCTGTTACACATGTCTAGCGAGCCGGTTTATTGCAGAGCGCCCACTTCAGAGGCAATCATACTGAAAAAGTCTGGTGTTACGCTGTAGCACATAAATCGACTAACAGGAACAAGAAACATAATCAGCATCCTCTACTCATCTAAGATACAATGAATGAGAAAATCTTAGCTGACATTTTTAGCGACATGGCCATCCTCAAGAAATATTTACACAGATGGATCTAAAAAAAAAAGACTGAGCAGGAAGTGCATTCGTAGATGGCAAAACTAAAAGAGGAGGCGGATTCGAGATCCCTGAAATAGGATCCATATTCACTGCAGAACTTACAGCGATTTTAGAGGACTTAAATACGCAAAAGAAGTTCAAGAAGAAACATTATTATCAAATTCACACTCTGTAGTGAAGCTGTTAAAATACTGCGAGGTCAACAACGCAAAAACTTACGTAGTATACCGCATTACAGAAGCATTTCAGGAGCTTTCCCACCTAAACAAAACAGCTAACATGTTTTAGGTGAAGGTGCACTGTGGGACAAAGATAAAAGTAGTCGCTACTTTGGCCAAGGAAGCTTTGTACACTGGTTCCGTGAAATATGATAGTCACATGACGATCTCCTACGACCATAATGATCAGAATCAGGTCCCGACGGAACGAAAGCCTCCACCGGTCTTCTGAAATCAAGGGAAGATATTGTGCCGCATTGCTAACTGATCTCCCATCACGTCCTTGGCACCAAAATTGCAAATACAGGAGTAACTTTATAGGGACAGTGAAGCGATTGCGATCAAATCACGGAAGATTCCAGCAACATCTCTACCGCCTGAACATGTTCCCATCATTTTCTTGTGAATGTCACAACTAGGAAGATGTTAAAGACATTTTCTTTGGCTGCGACAGAAGATATCAAGATCGTACGAAACCAATTCAGAAGAAAGGTCCTCTTTCTATGCTTTAACAACAGACATGCAATCCTTTCAGCGGCAGAAGACATAAAAGTATGTAAACTCCTATACGATTTTATAGTAGGACAAACAAGAATATTCTTAATTTTTTGATTACAATAACGTAAATTAATAGATACGAATGACTCATCAACCTTACTTCCATT
The DNA here is from genome assembly GCF_021461385.2 of Schistocerca piceifrons. Classification (NCBI taxonomy): domain Eukaryota; kingdom Metazoa; phylum Arthropoda; class Insecta; order Orthoptera; family Acrididae; genus Schistocerca; species Schistocerca piceifrons. Next base: position 249,504,878 of record NC_060141.1, on the reverse strand, counting down.
TTCATCAATGCATTTTAAATTTCTTATCTCATTGACTTAACTCTATATTTAATACTGTAATGGCTATTTGTCTTTTTAACGGTTTATGTTGTTATACATTTAAATGTTAAAATTTGTCTGATGCTGGCTGGCTATATGGGTGATGTCTAAAAGACATTACTGTATTTTTTCAAAAAAAATGTTATTCGAAGGAATTATAAATTGCGGCAACGAATGTAAAACCATACATTTCATAACGTTGTGATACCATTGCGCAGTGAGAAATTTTTCTCGACATGCGTATGTAAATGTGTGGATTGCAGCTTCTGAGCATCTGGATAGGGATCTCATCTTTACAGTGAGGAATGGGAGTTTCCGTTTGTCAAACAGCCGCTACGCTCTATCTGTGCTATTTTCCGCCATTCGAGGATGCTTTGCAGGAAAACGTGCTTTGTGCTTTCTGTAAATCTTATCTAATTTTGTACTTGTCATCCTTGCCGGGCTACTCAAGCAACAGTGGATTAAAAAGTTCTCAGAATTATACGAATGCATGGAGTCTCGGACATGGCCGAAAGAACAGACGCCACGCAGAATGCGCAGCAGTGAAACATTTTGATTCCTCTTCAATTGACATATAATTCTTAGAAATACTCATAAATGAAATTCACAGACTACAAACCGTTTTATGCGCGATACATTACTGTCTACAGTGTTACACTGGAGTTTGTTGAGCACTGGTTGAGTGCACCACTGCTATAAACCAAATTACGGATCATTCAGCTCTTCTTAGAACCGTTCAGTTTTATGAGACTTCCAAAGTTCATATGGACGGGGATAGACAGAAAGATTTCGGGAGAGACACCTGAATCTTGGAAGCTACTGCAGAATATAGAAATCTCCGGAGTTCTCTCTTCCTTCCTTCCACTCTGTAATTGGCATTGTCCTCCCACTTTGACTGTCAGTAGCACAGTCTCTGTAGCACTGCATAAACACTGGATATGCTCGTGTACTTATGGGCCTAATTCATTTTATTTTGTGTGTATTCGGTCGCCAGTTGCTAACGCGTCAGTAATTTTGCACCAGTCATGAATTTCATAGCAGCTATTACGTGAAAAACGCTCTTTATGTCGACAGCGTTATATGGTCTAAGACAGCAACGGATACCGGTTAAAAACAACAAAGGCCATATTACCTTTTACACTGATACAATCTGTGTTTCTTTGGTCTGTGGTGGATAGCTTTTTCATAAGTTTTTAATGCAAGATTGGCCCTTTTTGCGGACCTTTGTTGGAAATCTTGACTCCATTTTCGGTAGCTCGAAAGAATTCATGAACAGAAATGAATTTATTTTCAGTATATTGTCCGAAATTTCTTTCTGGGTGCACAAAGCTGTTGAAATGGGAGGAAAAAATAGTTTTTCTTGGACAAGCACATCTTTAACTTATGCAATTTACCTGGTTACCCATTCTGAAGATAACGCATAACAATAGCAAGAGTGATGATGATCTGTGGTAGCTTTCATTAAATACGTCGTTGGCCTTTCGATCACTTAGCATCCAACACGATGTCTGGCATCACCACAAAAGATAAAGCTGTCATCAATCCGAAGGTTGGTTTGAATACTTCAAGGTCTCATTAGCTATGGTCCTATTGTCGATGCCATGCTCTTGCCTTCTTCCCGCCTGTTGAACTGATTTACCAGCCAGTTATAGGGAAACTAAAGTTCAATGTGCATTCCAAACTGCGATGCAACTCGACGTTTTTCACATTGCCAGAGGAGAAAGAAAATGAATCAGACCCGAGATCTTTGAATAGGTAGTCTCTCATTCCATGTCTAAACCTCTCGCAATTGTATTACTTGTAATACAAGTAATACCCACGTGACAAGTATTACCAAGTGTCTACGATGCAAAATTAATCTCAGTGATTTTGGCCGTTCCCGCTCATATAGGGACAAGACATGGATTATTTTTTGTATCAAATCGGCTACAGTTGTATAACAATTGATTTGCCTTTCGCGCGCGACTAAAGTTTGCGCATGATACTTTCATTGTATCACAGAGCGATGAAGCTAAGTGGTTAAAAAATTGTACTCGCGTTCGATAGAAGTGGGGCTTCAATCCAAATTTAGGTTTTCCGTGCTTTACTGAATATATAAGGTGACAGCTGGAAAGTTTCCCTTGAACAGGCAACTCCCAGAATGGTTCCCTTTAAAGGAGGGATGCTTATTTCGTTCTCCATCGATGTTCATTCCATTCTTAGGCTTCCTAATAATCATCGTCGGGAAATTAAAGACTAATTTTCCTTCCTCCCTTCTCGTAAAAGACTGGACTGCTCTTTTCTAGCCTCGGCTAGGATCTAAAAGTTTTCATACGATGTTGTGTTGGTTTGTCTACTTCACGGCTAACAACTTCGTGTCATGGGAGAATGTAATATTTTATAAAAACTCGAGTGCTGTTCGTGTACGCGCTTAAAACTCTAGAATCTACCGCCTATAGTTTTTCAGGAGAAAATAAAACTAGGGTTATTATCTGATACCAGACAGACAGTACCTACATTTGTCAGAGGGATGTTACCGCTTTGAATAAGTGGCCTTCCACATGTCCCAGGAAACTCCTCGACCCCCATTATGTAAGTGGGTAGTTGTCAGTGCGAATCCAAACAATGTAACATTATGACCCGTGTGTGTGTGTGTGTGTGTGTGTGTGTGTGTGTGTCTGTGTCTGTGTCGGATGTTCGACGCCGTCGCCGTGCGTATCGTGTTAGAGGTCAAACGAGAGACACTGTGGCCTCAGAGACAACAGACCTTCATGAGGCAGAGTAGAAAGTGTTTACGCGCGCGCGGCTTCGATTTCTGCCACGCCCATGCTAGTCTAAGCTGGACTCCCCCTCCCTCCTACGACGCTGCTCAACGTTCCTCCTCCTCCTCCCCCCCCCCCCCTCCCCCCCCTCCTCTTTTAGCCGCTCAAGACACTCTCTAATTAGACGAATTTCCGCGTATCTTCCTGTCATGTTGCGCAAACAATATGTGACTCGTGATTGCATTGCTTCATACGGACTCAGACTACCAGGTTCGAAGAATTAAAAAATCCGACTCGAGCAGGCTGAAGATGATGAAAGCGCACAACAGTGGAATGCATATACTTCAGTGGGTTTTGAGACAGGTGCGAAACTGGCCGGACAGATGCAAAATCCCAGGAATTTTCTGAAATCACTTAAGGTTGTTCGAAAGGTACAGAGAAAACTATGCACATTACAAATAACTTGACTTCATGGAACGGTCGGACAAGTAAGTTCCTTTAGTGTGCCTGTGCAAAGTACGACATATTATTGTAACGGGTAGCAACGTTATTGGTAGATTTTAAATAATGTTTAAAGGAAGGAAGGAAGATTAGAGTTTAATTCGCGTCGACATCGAGGTCGCTAGAACCGGAGCACAAGCTCGGAATGTATCGAGAATGTGGAAGTAAATCGGCGGTGTCCTTTAGAAGGAATATTCCTGGCATTTAACGATTTAGGCAAATCACGGAAAACCTGAATTCGGATAGCGGGACGCGGATCTGAACCGTCGCCTTCCCCAACGCGAGTCCAGTGTGGCCTCACCTCGCTCGGTCAAAACTGCCTATTCAGTGCCAGAAATACGTAATAGTATTACACTATTACCCGTTTCTACCGTTCAGTGGCAACCAGCAGATCTAAAAACAAAGGAAAATGTAATAGGTTATTGTAGAAAGTAATAGAACTTACATAACCAAAGATGCACTGATAAATACCATAAACCGGTATACCAGTATATTCCACGCCGTACCATGCTGTATGTCATCTTTGGCAAGCTGGAGTAAACGGTTTGTGACTCGTCATAACTATAAGGTATTGTCAACAACCACCAGGTGCATGATAGGTTGTGCATTCTGTTCGCAGTCTGCTTAGTGCAATTCCTTTAGTTTTATTTTAAAATACATATACCAAGGTACAGAACTTTATCTTGAATATAAAGTTTTCACAGATTTAAGTTATTTATCTTTCATTTTTGTATGGACGTGACACATGAAAAGTGATGTGTGAGCAATTAAACCTGCCCAGTATTTGATGTTGCACCAAATTGCTTTCCAGAGACGAGTGCCCCGTAGCGCAAGATTACTACTCATGTATTTCATTAAGTGACGTGCTTCGCATCACAGACTATAAGCTAATGGGTTACATAGATATTGTTTATATTAACATATTTAAAACAACAGCAATAAGGCATCTACTTTCTCTTGAAAGCCATAACAGTTCTTTGCAGAAAAACCTGTTTTTATCAATAAAGTCGAAAGCATGTATTTAATAAAAATTTAGAAGTATTTGCATAATATCAAGTATTTTTCAAATATTTTTATTAAAGCCGCACGGCCATTATGTTAAACATAGAAGTTCAATATTTCACACAAAACATTTCGTGCAACATGTATAAAACAGAAATTCAAACATTATACAGTAATTGAACCAATATCTTTACCTCAAATGTTTCCACAGCAACTTAGGATATCGTAGTAAAAAAAGTTCTCCCTGAGTTACTTAGTCTTGTCATAGCAATATTAGCTACACAGACATCGGCGCAACACCACATTTTCAAGCAGAACTGTAGTAATTTCTGCTGTTAGTAGCGCAGATCTCGAGAAGCCGAATTGTGTTAGGGTACAGATTTACACAGCCAGAAAAAAAATCCAGAGAAAAAATCCAACATCCTCAAGGACAATGTCATTTTATTGACAAGCGAGGTGACAGGCAGTTCCTCATTGTAGGACTGCACGATACCAAATTCAGACCAAATTAAACACACGTCACATTAAAGGGTGCCGAAACAGTCGCACCAACACAGTGTGTCCTGCTCTGGCGACAGAGCAGGGTTTGTATTCTCGCATGCAAATGATCATAAAGATTGCTGATGGCTTCCTGCAACAGATTGTTCCAAGCATCGTGCACCTTTTGTTGCAGTTTGGTAATGGTTCTTACAGGCCCTAGAGGACGAGTAAGTTCCCGCTTTATCATGTCCCATACGTGGTTGACTGACGAAAGATCTGGTGATCTTGCTGGACAGGACAGCTGAAGAGTACGTTGCGCGGTAGCAGCAATATGTGGACGTGCATTACCATGCTGAAAAAGCGCATCAGCTGGTTACTTCATCCTGCAGAAACACCAAATGTGAGACCATGAAGCACCATGTCGTGGGCAAATGTTTGGAATAGGCAACTCAGAACTCTACGCCATACACATGTACGTCCATCACTCGCATGCAGACCGCACCTACTCTCGTCACTGAAGACAACAGAGCGCAATTTCAATCTCCCGTCAATTGTTTCACGACACCAGAGTAGCCATGCTTGGCGGTGTCGTGGTGTCAGTTACCCTGGGCATCGGCATACCTGATTTTACTCTTGCTTGAAGTAGACGGTTGCCAAAGGTACCTGTTGACAAAGCAGGTGCATCATGTGCCCGGATTTCATCTCTGGATGATCGGTCGGCGACCGCTGCTTGCACAATGTGTCGATCTTGTGCGTCTGTACTATGCGAACGTCTAGAACTTGGTCTATATGTGTAGAAAACTTCCACAGGCCACTACTGAAAGCAATGAGACGCCACAGATATATTCTGTCCAACATGTGCAGCAATCCGTAGATACGTACATCCAGTTTCCTGCAGACCAATAATGCCACCTCACTCAACCGACCGAAGCTGTTCAACAGGAGTACGTACTCGTTTGTGGGACATGGTTGAACCAAGAACGAATGTCGCTGTCACTGTTCACCACCAAACTCAACACTTTTACTGCCTGCAGGGACAAAATACAGGTTGCACAGACTGACTTCCTAATCGCCGATGAACGTGGCAAATGAATCAGTAACAGTACAACCCCCTCCCCGGTATGCACAGAGTAATGGCACCAGTCAACACAGTCCTTGAGAGTGTTGTATTTTTTTCCTGACAATGCATAATACTGGCGACAATTTGTAACCTCATGGACTGTTTTGGAAACCGAACAACTCCTCTGTAGGAATCTGCACGGATTCAACAAGCACTGCTCGTGTAAAACCCATTCCACACACAGAATGTGAAGACGCTGATAGTGGAGCCCAGGCAGAACACTGTTCTCTGCCTTCCAAAAAGCTTTCAATGCAGTTACATAGTAGTGAGATAGTAAACAAAACATGTGATTGCGGAATATCGGAGGAGGTTTAAGATTTCCCTGTAGGTTTCTTAATAAACATAGCTCAGCACATTTCAGTATAGAAGACCGTAATAAATGAAAGAAGAGTCGGGCGTGTCGCAGGGAAGAGTTACGTGACCACTACTATTAGAGATTTATACTCGTACAAATAACCTGATAGATCGTGTTGCTAATTCTCTGGTGCTTTTCTGACAGATATTCGTCAATGTAACCAAATATAATTCGTTTAAATAAGTGAAAAGTATTTCATACACCATCGCCGAGAAATTATTAATCAGTTAAAACTGTTATGTCTTGAGGTACGAATCCGGAATTACTTAAGCCGGAACGATCTCACAAACACTTGCCCGACGCATTCTTGAGCTTAGTCTTCAGTTTAGGAATCTTACAAATCTGATTTAAGGAGAGACACTGTGAAGATTCAAAGGAGGACACAGATACACTCATCATTAGTGAATATTCTTCACAGCAACTTGCTCTTATAGTTCTAAGAACACGATTTCGAATAAGGAACCAGAAACATCATGCTTCCTCCACAAATATCGCCCGTATTAGTTTTGACGGTAGAATTATAGACATTATGGTCATATGGTAAGCTGTAACTACAGTTCAACATATTTTACTGTAGGTTACTATTATTTATGTATTCGAAGTGCTGATATTAACCTTTAGGATACCAGTAAACATCACATATCTCGGCTGAAACTAAAATTTGCGCTTCTTTGCCATGCAGTGCAAGCAAAACTACAAAACGGCCTGTAGAATTATTGACTTTTAGTGGCTGTTTGTGTTAATTTACGCCCGCATCTCGTGGTCGTGCGGTAGCGTTCTCGCTTCCCACGCCCGGGTTCCCGGGTTCGATTCCCGGCGGGGTCAGGGATTTTCTCTGCCTCGTGATGGCTGGGTGTTGTGTGCTGTCCTTAGGTTAGTTAGGTTTAAGTAGTTCTAAGTTCTAGGGGACTGATGACCATCGATGTTAAGTCCCATAGTGCTCAGAGCCATTTTGTTAATTTACACACTATTGGGCAGAGACTTTTCGTCTGGAAATCTGTGTGGAAGTTCATCCATCTGCAGGTCGACTAAACTGGCACCTTTGCTAAACACAACGGAATAGGCTGGTTCTGTCTTCGGTGAACACATTTCAGAGGAATCACGCGACAACGCAACATCCCGCAGTTTTTATTTTGACACGAACTATTTCCAGACTCGCTGTGTCGTTTTGTTCTGGCAGGAGCGGCGGACCTACACATATTACACTGAGGGGAAAAGTCGTAACACCAAAAAATAATTAATGTAGAGTAATGAAATTTCGTGAATACATTTGACTATACAATATATGTAAGTGATTAACATTGCAAGACCATGCGTAAATGTAAGCGCGAGATAAAACATTGAGAATGTGAAATGCTGGTACATTAATAACCGGTATAACACGCAGGATGTTGAATGCAAGTACGCAAACGTGCATGCATTGTTGTTGTACAGGTGACGGATGTCAGTTTGCGGGACGTAGTTCCATGACTGTTGCACTTGGTCTGTCAATACAGGGACGGTTAATGCTGTTTGTGGATGACGCTGGAGTTGTCAGATCATGTCCCATAAGTGCTTGACTGGAGACAGATTAGTGGTCGAGCAGGCGGAGGCAACATGTCGACATCCTGTACAACTTGTTGAGTTACAACAGCGGTATGTCAGCAAGCGCTATCGTGTTGGAAAACGCAACGTGGAATGCTTTTCATGAATGGCAGCAGAACAGATCGAATTAAAAGACCGACGTACAAAACTGCAGTCAGGTTGCGTGGGATAACCACGAGACGGCTCCTACTGTCATATGAAATCGCACCTCAGACTATAACTCCAGATGTAGGTCCAGGGTGTCTATCAACGCAGACTGATTAGTTGCAGGCCCTCAACTGGCCTCCTCCTAACCAACACACAAGGCAGCACTGCTACCGAAGCAGAACCAGATTTCATCAGAAAACACCACAGATCTCCACCCCGCTCTCCAATGAGCTCTCGTTTGACTCCACTGAAGTCGCAAATGGTGGTTGCTTGGGGTCGGTGGAATGCAGGCTCGGAGCTGCCCTTGATGTAACACATTTGTAACAGTTAATTGTACCACTCCGGAGCAAATTGCTGCTGCAGATGCTGTTAAGATGTGCCACAGCCATACGCCGAACACGATGGTCTTCCCTCTCGGTAGAGCCTCGCTGCCGTCCAGGTCCCGGCTCTCTCGCGACTGTACATTTTCCTGACCACCGCTGCCAGCAATCATGTACAGTAGCTACATTCCTGCTAAGTCTTTCTGCAGTATCTCAGAAGGAACATCCAGCTTCTCGTAATTCTGTTACACGATCTTGTTCAAACTCAGTGAGGTGTTGATAATGGCGTCTTTGTCGCATTAAAGGCGTTCTTGGCTAATGTAATCACCACGTCCAACCTCAAAGATAACTAACGCTCACGACCTTTACAGTGTGTAGTTAAAGCAAACGTGATTTGCATCGTCATACAGGCCCTATTAGCGCCAGTCTACTGCGATTGGCATGAAATATGAATAGACATTATCCTTCAGATGAAGAAACAGGCCTACCAACTTTCGTTTATGTCGCGCAACTACTACTTGCGATTTTTTTTTCCGCAGTATATTTCTTGCTTTACATTTTTCTTTACCTTCCATACTTTCAGTACGGTAATTGAGAACTAAACAGCCTGTCAATTTCTCTAATCCAGTGAAGTATATCCTATATACCTTCTGCTATCTGTAAATTTCAGTGGTTCAGTGAATTAGAACAGCCTTTCCATGGGTCTTTTGCTCTAGTATCTACCTAAACTGCAATATGAAGGGCAGGCAAATAGGCAGTCGCCAAAGGTTACCGAGAAGTAGAACAAATGTATTTGAGCATTGTTATCCCTCGCGCCGGCATCCTGAGCTCTTGTTGGTTTTGTGCTTCTGGAGGACACACACACATGCGGTGCGTTTGCAGTAGCTTTAGTTACTGTAGTAAATTAAGAGATTGTGTAGCTCCTGCACTGTTTCCACGATAGATACGGAGATATTTTTCTTCGGTAAGGAACTGAAGGGAATTGCAGCCCATTTTGAATATTTATCCTCCATCTGAGAATATGAATTCAGGCCTTGCAGCAAGTAGCTTTGCACCACATTTCTGAGAGGAGCCGTGACTTTTTTCTTACCAAGAGGAGACGTTCATATATGTCACGACGCTTTCACAGATTTCCCGCCTCCCGGCTACATATATACATTCATAAATACACTAGTGGGAGTTTGGGTACTGAATTTTTTTGCATTTCTCAAGGAAGTAATATTTGAGGTGGAAGTTAATACACTAATAAAATTGTCAGTTATGTAGCTATAGTAAGAGCTCATCAACGAAATCCAAAACGTACGGTTTTAGGACTTGTTCCAGAGTTTAGTGTCGATAAATTTTGCGATTTTATCATAGTGCTCGCCGCGCTACAGGCCGAACACTCTTGAGTACATTTATTATTTCTGTTAATATAATTACACCTATTCAACAATTTCAATACAGCTATGAAACTTCGTTAAAAATCTAGTTCATCTTTGAGTTACGAAAGATTGAACATCAAAACAAGATGTAATAACGGTGGTCAAATAATAACCGATTTTTTCAAAATGTAACAAACGTGGTAGATTCGAATGAATAGAGGTCTATCTGCATAGTAACGTTTCAAGGTAGCCTACTGCAGGTAGCTTATCTAATGTTTCGATCATGGGACATCGATAGTATTTATACAGCACACGAGGAAGGACTCAAACCTCCGGCGGGAGGGGCTGCGTAATCCGTGACATCGCGCCTCAAACAGCACGGCCACTGCGCGCGGCAAGGCCACAATGGAAACCACCAGAGATACTTAAGTTTGATAACCCTGTGGCCGTTTCCATAGCTCTACCAACCACATTAATAAGAATTTCGAACCGACCTGTTGCAATTTAAGAATACGAGACGTATCGATATCCAGTAAACGCTGTTATAAACAAAGGAACAAATTCAGATGACGGTGTGCATTGCATATGATTTATTTCATAGTAAATTTACGTTAGCGTTACACACTGTAATCTTGATTATACAGACAAAAATATTTTTTTTCAGACAGTTTCCCAAACCAAATTTGTGATAAGATTGCGTGAGTAATACAATGGCACCTATGCTATAATACGGAATCCAATCAATCTGAATTACGTTGAATGCTGTTAATGGAGTTCGATGGTTGTTTTTATCCACCAAGAGCTGTTTTACCTATCGTAAGAAATGGAGGCTACCCAGATAGTAGCACTGTTGAGAAGGGAGACCTCGTCGGCCACTTCGTCCTTTGGCAACTGCAGTTCTGTATAATGACTGGTCAGGTATACTCTGGAAGGCAAGAATTGTGATCCTGACCTAGAAACGTACTTTGAAGCTCTGCCTCACCAGCTGCACGGTGATGTATCATTCAGATAAGTTACAAGAGACATAGATGATCGGGGAGACCTACAAATATCACGATTCCTAAGCAGTTAATATCATTTGTAACAAATTGTATTATGAAGCTGAGTTATTGTATGTTTTATACAATATGGTGGCTTATACAGGCTGATTGTCAGAAATAACAGAAAACAATCCTCAGGACGATAAAGACGAATAATGACTAAAGAAATTATCAACAGAAATACTAGAGGCCATTCGTAGAGACAGCGCCCTCAGTAGTACATGCCAATGCACGATACGACACCTCGAAATGTTCGATATGGTCTCGAAGCATCTACGCACACACGACAACATGCAATGCCGCACTCGTTTGAATGATCCAGTCTGCAACCAAGCAGCGTCACAGATAGAATGATTTCGTCCTTCCGGTTCCTGCATATCTGACTCTGGCTACGTATACATGACCCGTTTCACGCATCCTCTACAGATCCAAAACAAAAGCGCTGAGGTCTGCCGACAGAGTTCATCGCGCAGATTGATAGCCTCCCCCGAAACAGAGACTCTAACTTGGGACTCCCTATCAGCTCATATCAGCGCACATTCCGCTGCAGAATGAAAATTTCGTTCCGAAAATATCCCCCAGCTTGTGGCTAAGCCATGTCTCCACAATATCCTGTCTTCCAGGAGTGCTAGTTCTACAAAATCTGCAGGAGAGCTTCTGTGAAGTTTGGAAGGTAAGAGACGAGGTACTGGCGGAATTAAAGCTGTAAGGACTGGTCGTGAGTCGTTTTTGGTTAGCTCAGATGGTAGAGCTCTAGTTCGTGAAACTAAGAGGTCCCAAATTCGAATCTCGGTCCGGCATACAGTATAATCTGCCAGGAAGTTTCATACCAGCGCTTACTCCGCTGCAGAGTGAAAATTTCATTCTGGACACATGAACCTTCATACCGCCAAATTATCGGGTGGCTATAATTAAAGTGCAGCAACTCATGGCGGTCCAATGTGGGCTGTAATTATTGTATGGCAAGGAAATTTGGCAGATATGCTGATGCGGAACAGATATACACAGGAACAAAATTAGTTCCAATTTTGACCACCAGGTGCAAACTGGCGCTGTACAGTACCTCTTCGATGTCTCCGGTGACCATACTTAACAAATTCCCATTTGCTTGGCCTGTCCTGCATACGTCCCTTTCCTAATCCATTACGCATGGAAACAATTCTATATGTCTTTCCTGCGTTTAGAGCGCCAGACTTGCGCCTGATGGCCAAAATTGGAACCAATTTTTTTCCAACGTATAGCGGTTCCGCATGAACGCATTAGAACATCTACAAAGTTTCGCTGCCGTACGATAATTACGGCCCACACTAGACATCTGTGAGAAACTGCACTTTAATTATAACCACCCGGTACTTCTTCCAGCACCAAGGACAGTATAACCAGCAGAAGGTGTGGAACCCTTGTCAGGCGAAGAACCAATTCGAGAACTAGATCGTCAGTAACTCCTGTCTACACATTTATTTTGACGTTTGCCAGTTCATGGTCACAAGGATTATGCACAGCTCCAAATCAGTGTAGTTGGTGCCTTCTGGAATGTACTGCACAGAGTGCTGCATAGAATGGATAATACTGCATCTAACATGGAAATCATTCGTTTTCAGACGTATGTTCACTAACCTTTGTTAGTACCCTGATGTCTCAGTGAGAAACTTCGGGACCCAATACTTATCGCACCATCCATAAGAGTGTCAGATGGTTAGTGATGAGACTTTGTTACAGATTGTCCCTCTGCGCGAGTCACCGTGGCAAGTTGGCGATTGATCACGGGACTGTTTCGGCCGGGATTTAGAAAATGTTTAACATAAATTACCAACGATTCTTTTTCCAGGCTCTGTCTACGACAGGGACACCAACATATGTAGCACTGTTGAAATGCCCATATGCACCAAGTTAACCTGGTTGCGCGCTCCAGAAGAACAAGCTCCGAGCACTCTCTTCAACATTAAGCGAAATGACGTAGCTATAATAACCAAGGCGACGAACGTGAATATCACGAGAGGTGCATGGCGCTAGAGACACCCACAAAAGCTTCGGCTTTGTATGGACTACTTTTCAGACTCACTCTGTGGATAAAGTCCTATACCCGATACTGTTTCAGGCAGTGCACGTTGACATTCATTGGATGGAAGAAAACTGGCTCCCTTTAGTGAAGACAAGTGACTCATACTGAGCATTTTAGACTTCGTCTACTGTGATGATGAACGAACACGTGATAAAGGAAAAATTGTTTTTCCTCGGTGTGAAAATGTCTGAGAAACGGAAATGAACGAATGATTTTCGAGAAATACACAACAATGTTCAAATGGTTCAAAGCACTATGGGACTTCACATTTATGGTCATCAGTCCCCTAGAACTTAGAACTACTTAAACCTAACTAACCTAAGGACATCACACAACACCCAGTCATCACGAGGCATAGAAAATCCCTGACCCCGCCGGGAATCGAACCCGGGAACCCGGACGCGGGAAGCGAGAACGCTACCGCACGACCACGAGCTGCGGACACAACAATGTTTTGTGGACTGACGAGGTGAACTGTTTGAAGGTGAAAAGTGAAAGAAACCCCGACACAATCATAGTTATCTTTTCAGAATACTGCTTTCGACTGTCTCAAACGGCCATCTTCAGATCTAAACAAAAAAATCAAAGCCTTTACTCAATTTAAGACGTCACATGTAAAGTACGTTTTCCATTATAAAATAAAGAAATAGTACGCTGCTAGACAAAAAAATTGAAGCATCCGGAAGGGGAGGAGAGAACAAATCGAAGCTTGACATATTGAGAGGGTATGTGATGTTATTTTAGTGAATTCAGCACTGAGTTAAATTTATAAAGAATGACAGTATGAGCCCACATGTCAGCATGTCGTTGCGCCAGCTCTGGCTTGCACTGATTCGTTTGGAATGAGTTACGTTAAAGCCGTTGTCTCCTTCACTGAGGCAAGTTCGCCCACAACTGTTGTAACTGCTCCTTAATGTACTGGATACTGGCTCTAAGATGGAGTAACGTCCGAGTGGTCCCACACATGTTCTATAAGGGACAGAGCCAACGATTTTGCTGCCCAAGGGCGTACCTCAGCGTCACGAAGGCAGTTCATACACACACTTGCCATGTGTAGAAGGGCATTGTTCTGATGAAAAATGTTGTCGCATGAGAGGTAACACATGAGAACACTGGATGTCTGTGACATATCGTTGTGCCGTCAGAGCTCCCAGTCCCAAGCTGTCTAACGTCGGGCCACTGTCACATCCGGATACCTCATAAATCTGAGTATTGCACAATTCGATCAGATGGCCAAGTGGTGACGTGAAATGAAACCCATTTCAAACTGGTAGGCGCTAAAAATGGTCTCTCACAGAAGAACGCGGCATCTCCGTGTCCTTCACTAATCAGTCAAAATCTGTCACTGTTCACGTCTCTTATGTACCCTCACCAGGGTCGGTAACAACGCTAAAGAGGAACAACACTAATGCACTTTGTTGGCCGTTCTATCTGTTACAGAGAATTGCAGCTCCTCACTTACATACTTGCCAGTGGTGTGTATGTGTATGAAGTCTATTTGACGTCCACCTATATCATCTGGGTGCTTCACTTTTTTTTTTTCGGGTAGTGTAAAATTCTCATATCCAGTTGCTGCAGAGAACGGCCATGCGTTGCCACTATCGTAAAAAGTATTCTGCTACATTTTATATAAAATCGTGATGGTTACAAAAGCGATGATAATAAGTTTCGTGTGGTAAACCTGTTTAGTTACAATGAGAAGCATAAACATCGTATCTACAATTTCATCACTTTCTTATTAATATGAGTTTCATTTATTTTTACAATATAAATATTAGAAATATTGGTAAAATATATTGCAGAGTTGGCCAAGATTCACTAAAGGGCGCTTCCTCTTCGACTGTCGGTTTGTTTACATAGTTTCGCAGTCTCACACTTATGTAACCACCACTAGATGTCGAAAGTGGATGGGGTTTTGTTTTTCGCTGCTACTATATAAAATGTACCAGTATACTTTTACACTAGTGTCAACGCATGGCCCTCCTGTTCAGCAACTGGGTATGAGAATTTTATTATCTGTGTAATTTAAAATACTAAATGTGTTTGACATGTCATCTCAAATTATGTAAACACTTTTATTTTTAGATCTGAAAATTACCGTCTCAGACGTGGAAAGCGGTATTCTGAAAAGATAACTGTGACTGTCAGAAAATTAACGAAAGAAAAAGCATTTTAACTATTTTAGCAATGCCACTAGTCTTCAGTCGACAAATAGAAATGTCGTACTTTGTGAAAGAAACTCTCTTCCTAACAGCTCGTAAAGAACATGATTGGTGTCATGTAGATAGATATCAGAGATGTGATGGTACATGTGTCGACCACTGGTGGTGTGTAATCTTCCCTCCTACTTCATTGCACACAAACTGTGTAACACTACCTCTATCAGCCTTGATACACTCTGGAGTTTGTGTAAGCAGTGTGGTCAATGCGAACTGATAGCAACGTTCAGCGATAAGAGTTTACCCATTTGTAAGCGAAGAAATAAGCCTTGTCGTGCCAGTCCGCACCTTAGAGCATCATTGCTTTGAACCACCCTGAGGTGTATTGAGCTTATTGTCAAGTGTCTCACGTTCTCTCGTGAATGTAGCAACAAATTCATTGCGCAGAAGAGTAAATGATGCGGTCCTGCGTGACTACTGGGAGGTGCAGACGACTCGCACAAATGAGAAAAAATTCAGGTTGTGTGACAGAAGGAATGCAATTACTCAATTGGGACGTCACAGGAATTCCTAATAAAGTGCTGTGCTGAGACAATTAGAAACAAATGACATGATACCAAGTGATCGTAAACATATTACAAAACATTATACGTTAAACAAAAATTGCTTTTGCTATTACGACAACATTGCAAGTTCATTGGCTCAACAAAAGTAGTACTCTCATCCATAATAGACCAAACTGGACCGTCGTAACGGGATCACAATATAAACACAATCAGTTTGATATACATCAGCTTTTGCTAAAATGCGAACTGTGCCCCTCCCAGTTAAAACATCGTATTTCATTTCTTGAAAGATAATTTATAGCACGATACGCATTTGAATAATCAATTATAGCGTAGAAACGAAGCAGATATGAACAATTTCTGCAGGGAATGGAAATGTGTGAAAGCAACATTTTCGTTATTTCGTCGAGGGAAAGTACATTAAATATTCACTTTTTTATTGTACAAGTCGCTTTGATGATAAAATCGCTACGAATAAGCTCATACTGGTGAAATGCTTTGCGTGACAGTGTACTAACATTCATGCGCCAGAAGCCGCCATATGGTACGTCGTGTGGGGTACCTGCTACTAATATGGCCACTGCGTCTTTCTTTAACCATTCGTGTATGGTGTCTACGAGCCGTCATGTACTCTAATCTCCCTAACTGATGACGCTTGTGCGATATTAATGAATGGGTAATTTTGAGTCACCTGTTTGGCATATCCTAGTTAATTTAGCAGATAAAGTTAGCACACTGCACTTGCATTCGGGTCAAGTGATACTCCAGTCCACAAACGGCCATTCTGGTTTGTTTCCCTAAATCGAATACCTCTGCAGACGATGAATAGGTGGGAAAACGTGAACAGCTGATTCAGATTGTTTAGGGAGACAAAATTTGTGATGGTGCACTCCCATTCGACAGTAGGAAAACGAATAGAAAGAAAATCACAAGGAGAACGCGGACTGCGGGAAAGGAATGAAAGGGAATGCCACCTGCTGAGACTTGACACAGAGCACAATTTAGTCATTACTAACGCTTGGTTTCAGAAACATAACAGGAGGTGGTTGATGTGGAAGAGAGATGGAAAGACTATTCAGTTCCAGATATAATGTATAATGGTAAGACAGAAATTTCAAAAACAGATTTTAAACTGCAAAACATTGTCAGGGTAAGATGTGGACTCCGACCTCAAATTATTGTTTATAAATTGCAGATTACAACTGAAGAAATTTTAGAAAAGTTGGAAATTAAGGATATGGACCTGGATAAGTTGAAACAACCAGAGGTTGTTGAGAGTTTCAAAAGAAGCCGAATTTTCATCATCACAGTATCCATTTAGCTGCCAGTGCCTTTCACACTAGCCCTGCCGATAGTCTTCTGGTTGATGGTGGGATCCCTCACCTTTAGATTTGGCAGTTCTAGCTCCTGGTTTGCTATGCTACCACTACCCGCTCTTCCCCTGTTCACCCCTCCTATTCTATTCTTCTTGCAGCTTGATGCCATCACCTGCCCATTGTCTGCCCTTGGTTTGGTCTACTGGTCCTTGTCCTATTCCCCAAATTCTCTCCTGACCACTCCCCAATATGCCCCCCCCCCCCCAAATTAGTTCCTTGGCCACTGATTTGGATGGATTTCTTCCAAGGCTCAAAAGCCACCATCGCTCCAATGGTGTTCCATTGTTTGCTCCAAATGCTGTTATGGGAGTTTCAGGAGTCCATTGTTTTTTACCCTGATGGCCCTAAATCTGCCAATCATGTTGTGGGGTATCACTGGTAATGAACATGATGAACACATGCCGGGAAGCGGGGGATTGGGGGGGGGGGGGAGGTACCCACCCCCCATTCTCCATGATCCCTCCAGGGGCTGGATTTGCGACTTTACATCAAATCCTTTTTTGCTCAATTGTGGGCTGATTCTTGGGGGGGCTATCACCTTGTCTAATAAACTTCGCGCCACCAAGGAAACTCCCACCATGAGGCATTTTTCCCTCTGCCTTTCCCAGCGGGAATCTACCATTCTCTGCCGTCTTCATATTGGCGATACTATGTTGACAAACGGCTTTTTTTTTTTGCTCCACAATGAGCCACCCCTCCACCCTTTGTAACTGTGAGGCTCCCCTCACAGTGATCCTTATTTTGCTGGACTGCCACCAGCTTTTGACCCTTCACACTAAATACACCTCTCACCTTACTTGTCTCAGGTGTTAATGGACAAGCCTTGTATGGTTACATCTGTCCTCAGTTTTCTTCACAATAGTGGTTTGCACTCTCAGTCCATGATTTTTCCTGTGGAATTTGAGTTCCTAAGTCAGCATTGCAGTTGGTTATGGGTGCCTTCACCTTGTCTCCCCACAGGCCAACTTCTCCCCACATTTTAATTCTTTTTGTCCGGTCTGTTGTGCTGTTTTGTTTCCTCTTTTCTTGTGTCTCCTTCCTCTGATGTTGTCCCCATTGTATCGTGATAATGGTATGGTATGGGTATTGGGATGAGTTGGTGTGGTGCTGGTGCCCTACTGTGGATGGCATTTCTGGGGCACCCCTGCTCTTCCCATTTCCACCCACCCCCTTCTGTTCTTTTATCATCTGGCAGCCCTGACGTCCTTTTCCTTCTTTGCTTGCGCGTTATCCCTTTCCCTTGACTGGACTGTGCTGTTTGTGTTATTTCTCCCTTGATTACTACTATCGTTAATCATGGGACAGATTACCTCATTGTTCCGTCCCCTCCCTGAAATCAACCAACCAACCAACCAACCTTAAAGCTACTACACAGGGTAGAGAAAGGCAGTTAATGGACGCTCTAGAAGAAATTGACATTTATAGCGCCTTCAGTGAATAACCACAATACATACTCAATGAACAAACAAACCTCAGAAATAAACATTTTCTCGATTCTTTTAGAAGTTTAGTTGTGTGGTATGTACAATCCACTCAAATTGCAGCACATAAAATGGAATGTTTTCCAGTTTCGCTGACTAGTTATTCTTTGATGTACAGTTGTGCATATTACGTTGTTGTATCTGCCTGTATGTCTAAATCTTGTCAGTGCAGCGTATGAATGTCAAAAAACTACAGAATTGGTTGTACATACTGTTAACCTCACTGTAAATTGTTCTCATTACGTCGTATTATGTTTTGCAGAGGCCTGAGTGTCTTAATACCGAAATTGCAATTGCAAAATAAAATTCTAACTGCTGAAAGCAGAAAGAAATCCCTTAAAAATTTGTAGTAGCTGTGGACCCATGCTACAAGTAAATAATAAATAATAGTTGGAAAATACTGGCATGAGTTATCTACTGAAGTACTCTGGCCTGGATACACACTGATTTTTTTAGTAGGGGTTACATAAAGACGTTGTGTCCTCTCCTGAGGCAAGCTGGCCAACAGAAGGTGTAACTGGTCCTTGATATCCTGGTACTGGCGCTGGAACAGAACTGACGCCGAGCTGGTGTCTCACATGTTCTATCGGTAACAGCCCTGGGGATCGTGATGGCCATGGGAGTAGCTCACACAGTTATAGACAGACGTGCCATGTGGGACGAGGCTTATCCTTTTGAAAAATGGCACTACGATACTGTCGCACGAAGACGTTGAATATATATGACGTGTCATGCCGTCAGAGTTCCTTCAGCCACTGAAGTCATACCTGAGAGCTCCATAGACCATGCACAGTAACACTACTGTGACTTTCCCGAAACATTTGAAGAAGGGGACCTCTCCCCAGGTCACCGACATACTCGCCAATGGGCGGATCCGAGATTCATCGCTGAACACACTGAGACGTCATTCTTCAGCAGTCCCTACATCCCGATCACGCACACTCACAGCCGTCTGCGTTGTGGTGTTAGCGGCAGCCTACGCATGGGACAGTAATTCCCCAGTCCGGCTGCTGCTAGTCTCCGACACAGAATGTTGCATGTAGCCTGTCACTTATTCTCGAATGGCAGGCGCAAACGTCAAGGAGTTATGTGCTTATTGCACAGTACGGCGAGCCTCCCTTGTGGTGGTCACGTAGTCGATCAAAACCTTGACAAATTTCTTTGTCTTGCAGACTAACATCGGACCACTGTCACATCCGAACACTGTCACAAATCTGGACAATGCACGATACGATCAGCAGGCCAAACGCAGACCCACAACAAGGCCTCTTTCAAAATATCTCAGGTGCTGATAACTCTGGCTAACACGAGTACGCGGCATCTCCGTGACCTTCTCAGTAATTACTCAACATCTGAAGCTGTTCAGGAATCTTCTATATCCCGCCAGGCCTAGTAACAACACTAATGCACTTTGGTGGCATTCTACCTGTCACAGAGAGCTGTAATTCTATTCATTTACATATCCGCCAATGTTGAGTACGTGTACGAGGCTACATGGAGATCCGGCAATGTCTTTTGGCTGCTTCAGATTTTTTTAGGTGTCGTAGATAGGAAATGAGATTGGTCATAGCAATAAATGCGCTCCTGAGAAAGAGAAATTTGTTAACATCGAATACATATAGCACTGTTAGAAAATCATTTGTGAAGGGATTGATCTGGAATATAACATTATGAAGTGAAGCGTAGACGATGAACAGTACAGAGAAGTAGCGAACGTAAATTTTTGAAATGTAATGCTACAGTTGAACCGGGTTACTGATGTGGAGGTACTTGATCGAATTAGGAAGACAGGAAATTTATGGCACAGTTTGGGGAAAAGTAGGAATCTGTTGATAGGGTACGTTTCTGAGGTATCAAAGCATAGCTAATTTGGTAGTGGAAAGAAGTATGAGGAATAAAGGCTGTATTGGAAGACCATGGCTTGACTACAATAAGCGGGTTCAAATGGAAGTAGGTTGCAATAGTTCTGGAAGTATGAAGAGGCTTGCATAGGACAAACTAGCTTTGAGAGCTAACAATAATTCGTTTAAGAACCCTTGTATACTTTTTCGATCGTAATTTCAACAATAGCCCTTCTCGTATTGCATCACTTTTCTAACATGTGTGCTACTGGAGTTGTTGACAGTGCTTCAACTAACAATCCTTTCCCGTAGACTTAAGCAGCACACCTTGTTTTTGAAGAAGCTTCCACTGATACATATTTCATGCAGCACCCATGTTAATTGTTTTACCAACTAGTAAGGATAGAAACAGACTCGAATCGTTGACCTCCACTTCACGAGGCAGTAAAAAGGAAGGAATATTAGGTTTTGACGTCCGGTCACCGACATAGATATTCAAGACGGCAGACACCTAAACGATTTACAGAAATCACGGAAAAGTTGGATCTGGAGCAGTTTCTATTCGCACCAGCTAAGAGCAGTTATTAATCCACGCCACTATCTCCAGCAGTCAGCAAGGAAGATGTAATGGCATGAGGATGATTAGATATTTCTCGAAACCGGTCTCTTTTTTTTAGAAATAAATTATTTTTTGTGGTATAGACTTTTTATTGTGTTTTTGATTACATTTTAAAATCTGGATCTCCAGTCCAGTGTCTTACGCCGCCTCCCAGGTTCCATGAGACAGTGACGTTAACCCGACACCGCATACTTCTTAACCACCTCTGCATGCTTCTATTATGACATTTTGAAGTGAATAAAACATTCTAAATCTCTAGTTGAGACGCCTTCCAGTTTATTGAGTACAACATCAAATAATGAAAATTTATGTGTAAACGATGTTTTGTGTACCTGTTTCACAAACTGATGTCATTATTCTGATCGGCTACCTAACCTGCACATGTCCTTATTTTGACTGTAGATGTTCATTGTAGACTTCATATTAGATAAATAGTGCTTCGTCGGGAAAAAGGAAGGTGAGCATTCAGTCAACAGGCTGCGCAATCTTGTAGCTACTAGTAATGACGCGAAGATCTTACTGTCGTTCATGTCACCATCCATAAACGTGTTCATTATGCAATGTGCAACACCATTATTATATTCAATCCTACACCCTACAGAGATCATTACTACCACTCTAAGTGTGCCATTCTGAAAGCAGCATTTGGGCCAATTACAGTGGATTTAATGAACGACTGGGTTTCACAAGTATTACATTCAGTTTAAACACTTACTGAGTTTTATATTGTTTGGACTGACGTGGAACTGTATTATTCCACACTCATCGAGAACGCTGCAGTTTATGATCTTGTCTTTGTCCTCAGCAGTCACCCTCCATATCAATATGGTGTGTGAGGCAGCACTCGCCTTGTTCTGTCTGCAAAACTTCGGCAGTTATAACTCTCGTGTCGCTGTTTTCTCAGATGATTTTTTTTTCCCTGATGTAGCCAACGACTAGCAGTGTATTCCAAATTATTTAGCAGCCACCGCACTTTGGACATCCTGGACTGCACTGGTGTTGTAACATCCTCCCTCTGTATAGAATTAGGCGATACATTCCTTCCTGTTGCTGCGTACTAATTATGTAGAGTATATTGTCTTGGATGACGTTGCAGCAGCGAAGCACTGAACAACGCCTTTCCGCTCTTGACTGTGGCATCACCACTGTCGTCACCATCAAAATGTCTCAGATTTCTAATGTCCTCTATATTCAGTTATCGGAGCATGAATCGGCGCCATTCCATCTGTTTGGCTGTCTAGTTTCCCATCAGTGAATGTGCCACCTCTAGGAGAAACTCTTCAGTTCGATACCACGTGAACCCAATGGAACTGTAACTCGAGTCGCAGTAGACGCCATTTTCAACAAAGAAAATAGTCATCTTCTCACCTTGCCCTTCTATCGTCAATTTTGCAATGTAAACAGTCGAGTTCCTCCTTTATAGCCACGAATAGTCTCATACTAGTCACGTCAGTAAAGAAAGTACTACAAGCCACACAATTCCGCTTACACTTAACGTATCCTAGTGTTGTCAGAAGGGAGTACATGTTCCGACACCCTGCAGACACAGTTCTGCTTCGGCACGGATAACAGATGCACCACAGGGCGCAGCATCTGGAAATGTACTCCGAAGTTGAACTACGTGGAACAGTAAGATTTTTGCGGGCAAAACGTGTAAATTGCACACGGATTCACCGTGAAGTTCTGTGGTGTATGGACGAAATGCAATATCGCGTCCAGCCGTAATGAAATGACGCCAATAATTTGGTCAAGGCCGCACAGTTGCTGATCGTGAAGCAAGGCCATTGACATTGGCCACAGACGACAATATCCCGGCAGTTACGGAACTGGTTCGCAGCAATCAGAGGGATCATCGCGGACATTGTTCAGCAGATGACAATAGGTAGTGCTCATCCTATCGTCCGGAAGTGTCCGTAGTTTCGGAAGTTGTGCTCAAGACGGATTCCGCCATCACTATCACCTGCCAAGTCTCCATAAAGGGAAAAAGGCCTTCAAAATTGAGCAAAGGCCTTGTTCTTTTGCATGAAAATACAACACTCCACACGGCGGGCTCGACACAAGCTTTGTTTAAGTTTTCGATCCTCTATCATGGAGCCCAGGTATTGCACCATCGATTTCCATCTTTTCGGCAAGCTGAAACAAAGATAGTTTCCAATGACGAGAACGTTCACACAGCGCTTCTCGAATGGGTCCATGACGGTGAAGAGGATTTCAGTCGTCAGGGAATTGATTATTGGTAAGGACGTTCGGACCACTCGTTAAGGGTACTTCATGTATCTTTGTCTCTCTTAAGTGAAGTGCAGCAGTCAATAAAAATTATTTGGCTTGCCATAAAAACGTATGATTTACTTTTTGAAGTCCCCTCGTATACTACTTCCTCGTGCTTTTTGTAACTTTTGAATAAAAGCAGCCTGTAGTACCATTTCCATCAACACTCTATGAGTTTTAGGATTTGTTGTAACACTTCATTGGAAAAAGTTCTTTGTTATATCAGAAAATTCAAATCCTCGTATGAGGATTTGAATTTTCTCTCGGTGTTTATTTTGATAAAATAACTTTATCACATTCACGTAAATCAGTGGCAGAAAGTATGCTCACTCCGGATTCTGTATTCTTTCACGTAATGCAGCATTAATATAGACGTTTTTCAGGCCTTAACGTGTATAACCCAGAAAGTACCTGCACCTTGGAGACATTAGGGCAGAGAAGATGAATGTAAATTAGAACACGAGCAACATCATACGACATTTGATTTGATAAATCAGCCAGTCGAGTACTGGAATAAAACTACTGACTGTCTTAATTCTTGCATAAAAACAATCCGTGAAGTCAGTTCGCAGTACCAAAAGCTTAAAAATAGGACACTACAAATAAACATTTATTGTTGCAAGAAGATGAATTAGCAAGAGAAAGAGAAATCTGACGAAAAGGAGATAAGCCTTTCTAGAAATTTTATGAAACGATGGCTTCATATTTCTCTCAACTCATACACTTGCAGGATTACTCAGCAATTCACACTTAATTTGCAGAGATTCAGTGCACAAAGACAGTCAAGTATTCATTTATTTGTACAAGATTTAAAATTATTAACATTTTTGTTGCAACTTTTCGTGATGTGATTGTCGTTTTGCGATATTACAGGTGAAATCTTGCTGAGAGTATAAACAGCGACCAATAGTTTCCACTTTCACTAAGAAATAATCTATGTAATTAGTTACCATTTATCCATGGTTGACATGTTGACACCGACAATGTTACTACCTAAAATGCATCGCGCTGGGTTCTGCATTGAGAAAAGGGAGACGTGTGTGTGTGTGTGTGTGTGTGTGTGTGTGTGTGTGTGTGTGTGTGTGTGTGTGTGTACGTAATTCATTAGAGAACTTACCGGCCGTTGTGGACCTCGCGTAATAGGATGAGTGGCGATAACTCAGTTCTGTCAGTATCGTAGCACGCAGCCATTACGTAATGGTGCTACAGCTTCCGACTTCTGCACGCAACAACTTTGTCACGATAAGATCGAATACTTTTGCTTATGTCCTCTTTCTCCAGGTTGACCCGATCTAGGTCCCTACCATACTTTTAGCATACCTTCAAAATCTATTATTGTGAAGCGGACTGTAGATGGCTAATAATTACAATAATGCTGTGCAGTATTACTGCCGTCCTCCCTAGGCCGCCCAATAAGAATTCGCAATAATTGTTGTTCGGAATGTTGACGATAAAGACGCTGCTGCCGTAATAACTACTGAACTTCATTGCAACAGAAAAAAGGTACATGAAAAATTGGGTCAAGGAGAGTCAAAGATGAAAACTAGTTGAGAGAACTAGGTTGAACGAAAAAAAAATCATAACTTGTTGTATGTTGATGGACCGACATCTGACATATTACTGGAAACGAGTTGTCAACATACATAGGCGTCCTCAGTGATAGGCACTTGCCTGCCCCCCCCCTCTCCCCTCCTTGCCCCCTTGGAATCTGAAGTACGGTGTTTTTCAGGTTACCTTCCATTCAGAAGTCTGTTGCACGCAGCGACTGTTGTATTGACTTATAAATAATAGATTTCAGCTATCAGTCGTCCTTTTTAAATTTTATTGGCAGATCTAGATTTCAGCTAGAAACTAGCCATTCTCAATGCACTACCATTTTTGATCAATGCATGTAATGCCTGTTGGTCGGGCTTCATCCACAGTTCATTGAATACTAGTAGTATTCAATGTAATACTAGTAGTATTCAATGAACTGTGGATGAAGCCCGACCAATAGGCATTAATGAATTGATCAAAAATGATAGTGCATTGAGAATGGGTAGTTTCTAGCTGAAATCTAGATCTGCCAATAGAATGTAAAAAGGACGACTGATAGCTATTATTTACGGTGTTTTTATTCATTGCAAAATTCTTATACACGTCTAGAAGTGATTTCCCATAATTCCGCTAAACCTCTCGTTTAGCTAAATGTAGCATTATGTGGCTGACTGCAGTGAGACAATACTATGCCTTTAGCAACTGCTGTGTAATCGTTTGTTGTTTTAAGTATCGAAGCTATTTATGTGTAACAAATATTAAATGGTTAACTATCAGTTCTCTTGGATATAATGTTCCATAAAATTTAGTTCTTGTGGCATGACACGTCTAAAAACTAACCAACTCATTTACATCGAAAGTGGTAATGTTAGAGTCTTGTCGTCTACCCCCTCCCCCTCCCTCCCCGCATATCTGCATGATTTAAATTTACAAGTGCAGTTCCACCTTAAAAAATTGAGATATAGTAACGGAAACCTGTCGTGCCATGAAACAATGCGTGATGTATACACACACGTAAGTATCTATATATTCTTTTATTCATAATTTTGTATTATTTTTTTGAAACATCGTCCTTCGTGGGATTTCACTGTATTTTCTGAGCAACAAATGATATGATTCATTCGTAACATTTCTGTTTCTGTACTCATTTTCCCTAACCTCCCACAATGCTGGTAGTCATTTATACATTTCGATATATTCAAATCATAACGCCCTTTCGTCTTGTTCTGAACTTATTTTCAATACCGCAACAAAACGTACGGTTAACACACACACCTCCACAGTCTGTGGCGCAGGAAAGACTCGGAAGGATATGATCAAACCTGCCTAAAGACGGCACGATATTTCCGGGCAGCAAAAAATATTTCAAAAGTTTTTGATGTTCTCAATATTATTGCGCAACCTCCCAATGTCTGCAACAGCACCTATTCTTGGACTTCCTCTTCAGACTGAAACCGACATTCATGCATGGCTTTCCTTAGGTCTTCAAATAAGTGAAAGTCACATGGTGCAACACCCGAGGTGTACGGAGGACGTAACAGTGTTCCCCAACCAAATCACTGCAGCGTAGCCTTCATCTGATTGGCAGTGTGGCGGAGACCTTTATCGTGCAACTTACCGGAACTTGTACGAACAGTGTTAGATTTCTTTGGCGAGGGAGATCTGGTATGTTTCCACTGATAGCTTTGCCGTTTGCCTTTGGGCTCGAAATGGTGCCACCGCGTAAGGTCATGATGACCTCCTTATTCGACTGTACGGGCCCTCTCAGCCTACAGTTCTTCAAGCGTGGAACCACAATCAATGCGGGACGCTTTGAAGAAATTTTACAGAAACTGCGACGCGCCATAAAGTCACAACAACCAGCAATGCTGTCGGACGGAATCATCCTTTTGAACGATAACACACGCCCCCCACACTGGCAATTGGGCGAAGGCTACGCTGGAGCGATTTGGTTGGGAATCACTACAACATGCTCCTTACAGCCCGGCTCGTTCACGTTCTTTGGCGACCTGAAGAAACACATGTGTGAACATCGGTTTCAGTAGGACGAGAAAGTGCAAGAGTGAATGGGGTTGTGGATCCGTCAGCAGCCGACCGCATTCTACGAAACAGAAATTGATAGTCTTGTCTCCCAGTGGGATAAACGTTTTAACGCGTGTAGCGATTACTTTTGAATGGAGCTATTACGTGGTCCCGTTTTGGCGAATGTCCGTTTTTTTTTATTTTAGTTGAGAATCCCACTATTGTTGCCTCTCAGACGAATCAAAGAATTTGATGAATATTTAATCTGAGATACAAAGATATTAACAGAGAAGTACTGACTTTTCCTCCTTACCTTGAAGCCCCTTCGAAACGATTGTAGCGATACATGTCCTAGAGACATTTTCGCTCAGTCATTTATATAAATCTTAATTATAGGAGAACTATACTGTGATTTATTGGAAAACTCTTAGAATATGTACTTTCGGAAGGAACAAAAAGACACAACTCTCACCCGATCATTGCGTATGGTACCTCTATCTGAAATTCTTACAAATACGAGTATCAGAAGAGAGAAAGGTTCAAGGAAGAGCTGCACTATTCGTTATGGGTTTGTTTAATCAGAGAGGCAGTGCTGTAAAAATGCATGAAATGAACTCTGGTTGGAGACGCTAAAACGAACATGTTAATCAAACGATTGGGACTATTTTTCAAATTCTGTGAAATGGCCTTGGGAATGTAGTAAAGAAACATATTGATATCACATACATATTCAGTAATGATCACAATAAAACTAGGGAAACTGGAGTTCTTACAGAGTCACATAGCCAGTCGTTCAGAGACTGAGCGAGGTGGCACTATGGCCGAGACTTTACTCTCGCATTAGGGACGACGGCGGTTTAGATCCGCGTGTATTTGTTTGACTACAAGTGCATACATTTGCTTACTACTTCTTTTGCAGGGTCACAATACGAGGTGCGTATATTAAAGCGGCGCGTGTGCCTCTTCTCAGAGGTTGCAATGGCGAAGAAAACATCTTTGGAAACTAAAGCTCAGTAATAATTGCTCCGCATTTCGCCGCTTCTCCAAACAGAACGTTTATCTTATCGTCCTCGGCTCAGGCTGTACAACCAGTACTCCGGTTCTCCGGATAAGGCTTTGCTAATAGCGTCCGCTATCGTGCGATCTGTTCCAGCAAACACGCCGCAAATCCGCTGTACAGCATATAAGCTGCACCGTCGGATTACTTACATTGCCGTTGTAGCGGCTTTACAGACATTAGAACCACTGATTAAAGGCTCGAAGGTGCTTAACGACGGTCCTAGACCAGCCACTGCTTCCGAAGCATGCGGTTGATAACTTTATACAACAACAGTTATATTTGAAACAACACTTGCTTTGCACATGATGGTCAACATAGTTTTATAACTGCTATAGACCCGATCGACATAAGTTTTCTGGGTGTGTTTAGTGTGTCATAATGTATAAATCTAGACCCAGAAGAAGGCCGCTGCAACCGTGGCCGAAACGTTGGTTTTTTCTCCAGCAGCAATAGTTTTATACATTATGATGCGTACCACACCCAGAAAACTTTTATTTCCACTGACTCTGGCCGCGGAAGCCTACGCAGTTATGCTGTAGACCCGTTGGTGAATTTTTTTCAATTTATATTTTCACCGTTTTAAAGCGTAGTGTTTCCCAGATTTCTAATTTTTAAATATAAATGTGGCCTGTATTGTTACAATAGATAGTGCTAGTCAAAACTAGGGAAAAGTCCTGTAAACGTGTGTCTGCAAACTTCTACCTATAGATTCTGCAGGTGGTGCTCAGTGGGGTCACCACTCATTCTTACACATTTTTCTGCATTCCTTGAAGACTCACGAGGTCGTGCCCTCAGATGTCGTCACACGGAAGGAACACACGCTCCTGTAACGTGTGCACATTGTCGTCGAACGAGCGATGAACCGATACCGATGTTCCGATGTTTAAGGGACTGAGGTCAAGAGAACGGAGACGCTATACCACTGGAACTCGTCGACCAATAAATTCTCAATAAACGTTTTTGTTAATTGTGCATTGTAAAATGCTTGGATCCTCCTTGGCTAACTGTCCGCAAGATGGTAGAGTCGGAGCTGATCATACACTATCTGATCAAAAGTTTCTGGACATTGTTACTTAACATTAATATGGGGATGTGTCCATCCTGTCTTTATGATGGCTTGAAATCTGCTGAGGACACTTTCAGTGAGGTGTCCGAATGTGTGTGGAGGAATGACAGCCCATTCTTCCCCAAGAGCCGATACCAGAGAAGATAATAATGTTGGACGCTAGGGTCTGGAGCGTAATTGACAGTCTAAAACACCCCATAGGTGTTCCATTGGGTTAAGGTCGGGACTCTGGGCAGTCCAGTCCATTTCAGGAATGTTATTGTTTGCAAACCACTGCCTCACAGATTCTGCTTTCTGACAGGGTGCATTGGCATGCTGATAGAAACAACTATCGTCTCCGAAGTGCACAACACGGTAACATGTGTTCACATTCTTCCGCATTTAGCCTTTTCGTAAGTGCAATAAGGAGCCGTACCCTATCCAAGGAAAACGCTCTCATACTGTAACACCACCTCCTTCGTGTTTCAGTATTGGCACTCCACTGAAGGCAGGTAACATTCTCCAGGCATTCGCCAAACACAAAAACTTTAATCAGATTGCCACAAGGTATAGCGTGATGCATCGCTCGTTTCCATTCATTCAGTGTCCAGTGGCGTTGCTCTTTATGCTACCTCAAGCACCGCTTAGCATCGACGACAGAAATGCGTGGCTTACGAGTAGTTGCCACTATACCCCGTTCTTTTTAACTCCCTAAGCATAGTATTGTGATGTCTCAGCCGTAAGTAACTTTTCGCGACATCGTCAGGTGACGCGACAGCAGTGCTCTTAGCGCATAAAGTCAAAACTATAGCTTTCAGTGATGTTAATGTTTGTGGGGTAAGGAATCGATATGAATAGCTATGCCAACAAATTATACCTCAAAACACTCGTTTTTGACAGTACATTTAATGTTCACCACAGTTTCATGTGTTTACTTTTATTTATGCGTCATAAACATTGTTCGTTTACTTACTATATTTTACAACAACGAGCGATGCTTGCTTTAGACAAGGAACGCCTTCGGGCTGCAGACAGGGCTGTAAAGAGTCTAGAAATACAAGCAAGAGTAAACAGGAGGAGGAACAAGAGGAAGCTGGAGGAGTAGTTTGCAGAGGATGAAGATAATCCATCCTATGGACCTGGAATGCACTAAAAAGTTAATCCAATCTTTTTCGCTCGATTCCCAAAACTTTTATTTTCTCATACTAATTACATGTTTTCTAAGGATCTTCCAAACATATTTGTTTCAAACTTTCAGTAAATGTTATACAGTACCTTCTGCATAATTTAACACCGCCTTTTTCCAAAAAACTGTATTTTTGAATATATAAATAAAAAATTGCAAAAAAATGTTGTGAATTTTCATTACAATTGAAAAAAATCATCTTTAATAACTGAACTAAAATTTTGTAAAATCCCTGTGTTAAGTTGTAGCCCATATTCCAATAAATAATCTGTAAAAAGTTCAACTTCCTACCTCAAATACTTTGTGAGGAAAGATGTAATTTATAAGCGTTATTTTAACATTGCAAGTATAGGGCGTTCCGGAGCCCCTTAAACAATTTAGGGAAATCACGAAAAACCTGAAGCAGGATGGCCGAACGCGGGTTTGAACGGCCATCCTCCCGAATGCGAGTCCAGTGTGCTAACCACTGCGCTTCCCCCCTCGGTTTCAACTGAACGACCATTGTCTTGAAGTCGGAGTAGTACAAAGGTACACCATGCCATAAAATACAATGCCCTTAGTTTTCATGGTGGAAAATAAACAATATTTGCTTTTTTTCTATAGAGCTCTTACAAGAAAATTTCCGCTACTTGAGAGAGACCCCCATAAAAAACGAATGATCCTATGATCAATGATACGATTAATGAAACATTTGTAAGGACATGCTGAAGATATACTGTTAATAAACCATTTTAAAGAAATAATTTAGTTTCCACAAGAGACGGTAACATTTATTAGCTGTGTATCAAGTTTACGTTCTCGGTTACAAACGTTGCTCAGTGTGACGAGCATCTGCATCGACGACAACCTGTACCCGCATTAGAAATTGCTCTGCCGTTACTCGAAGCAACGGAGAACCATTTAACGTTCAGCGTCGTGGCGCAGCTCGTACACTGCTTGAAGATGGCACATAGAGTTCAGCATTTTGTCACGGCAACAGTAACTTAAAAAATTTGTGGCGCAATTGGCCCAGCCAAATCGCCTGTTAATTTGAAATTCCGAATCATGTTCTTTAATCCCGCTGCGGAAAGAGAACCCCTCTGTATTCCGTTAATGCGTCGATACCCGCGAAGAGCAGCAGCACTACTACTGCCGGCCGGTGTGGCCGTGCGGTTAAAGGCGCTTCAGTCTGGAACCGCGTGACCGCTCCGGTCGCAGGATCGAATCCTGCCTCGGGCATGGATGTGTGTGATGTCCTTAGGTTAGTTAGGTTTAAGTAGTTCTAAGTTCTAGGGGACTGATGACCACAGATGTTAAGTCCCATAGTGCTCAGAGCCACTACTACTGCTATTGTTTTGATAAAACAGTTTTACGAATAAAGCCCTGTTTACCTTGTCCATAACCATGTTGACTCTCTGCAACTGTAATGCACACTGATGCTTGTATTTCAAACCTACGTCGTCGTACCAGTACCTGCGCCTAACAGCAAGTCATGACGCTAACACTGGGAGAAATGCGGTCTTCACCAGGATGACTATACTCAGAAATAAATATGTAGACATGAAGAATAAAGAGGTAGAATTTTAATGGATTTTTAAGTGTTAAGAGGTTAAACATAAAAAATTCGGAGGTGATAGTTTTCAGTACGCCCTCGTTCATTATGAAAGTAAAAATTCTGTGACAAACATACAACACTGTGATTCTGTCTTGGTAACAAATGAGAGCTTATGAAAGCACAACAATAAGTAAGTCATATCAGTCACTGTTTATTTATCTCCACGACGCTTTTCAAAGGTTTAAACCCCCATCATCAGGTGGATTTACATTTTGTTACTATGACGTGTGTGTGTGTGTGTGTGTGTGTGTGTGTGTGTGTGTGTGTGTGCTTCGATTTTTTGGAGGAACTTGCGGCACTGTTTAGTAGAGAAACACTATTTCAGAACATAGTTTTGGGTTTCTTTTGACAAAAACGGTAAAAATAAAATAAGTAAAATAGAGTATCTATCGTGGTCACAGGTTCCTTTCACTGTCGTATCACATCCCATGTATACTGTCATATTTTGTAAACAAATATGGCGTCTGGAAACTATTAGGTGCATGGATCGTATAGCAGAAGAGAAAACGTTATCACAAAACGTTTGCATTTAAAAAGATGAGTAAGTCTGCAGGAGGAAAAACCTTTAACATAATTTCTTGAATATACACTCCTGGAAATTGAAATAAGAACACCGTGAATTCATTGTCCCAGGAAGGGGAAACTTTATTGACATATTCCTGGGGTCAGATACATCACATGATCACACTGACAGAACCACAGGCACATAGACACAGGCAACAGAGCATGCACAATGTCGGCACTAGTACAGTGTATATCCACCTTTCGCAGCAATGCAGGCCGCTATTCTCCCATGGAGACGATCGTAGAGATGCTGGATGTAGTCCTGTGGAACGGCTTGCCATGCCATTTCCACCTGGCGCCTCAGTTGGACCAGCGTTCGTGCTGGACGTGCAGACCGCGTGAGACGACGCTTCATCCAGTCCCAAACATGCTCAATGGGGGACAGATCCGGAGATCTTGCTGGCCAGGGTAGTAGACATACACCTTCTAGAGCACGTTGGGTGGCACGGGATACATGCGGACGTGCATTGTCCTGTTGGAACAGCAGGTTCCCTTTGCTGTCTAGGAATGGTAGAACGATGGGTTCGATGACGGTTTGGATGTACCATGCACTATTCAGTGTCCCCTCGACGATCACCAGTGGTGTACGGCCAGTGTAGGAGATCGCTCCCCACACCATGATGCCGGGTGTTGGCCCTGTGTGCCTCGCTCGTATGCAGTCCTGATTGTGGCGCTCACCTGCACGGCGCCAAACACGCATACGACCATCATTGGCACCAAGGCAGAAGCGACTCTCATCGCTGAAGACGACACGTCTCCATTCGTCCCTCCATTCACGCCTGTCGCGACACCACTGGAGGCGGGCTGCACGATGTTGGGGCGTGAGCGGAAGACGGCCTAACGGTGTGCGGGACCGTAGCCCAGCTTCATGGAGACGGTTGCGAATGGTCCTCGCCGATACCCCAGGAGCAACAGTGTCCCTAATTTGCTGGGAAGTGGCGGTGCGGTCCCCTACGGCACTGCGTAGGATCCTACGGTCTTGGCGTGCATCCGTGCGTCACTGCGGTCCGGTCCCAGGTCGACGGGCACGTGCACCTTCCGCCGACCACTGGCGACAACATCGATGTACTGTGGAGACCTCACGCCCCACGTGTTGAGCAATTCGGCGGTACGTCCACCCTGCCTCCCGCATGCCCACTATACGCCCTCGCTCGAAGTCCGTCAACTGCACATACGGTTCACGTCCACGCTGTCGCGGCATGCTACCAGTGTTAAAGACTGCGATGGAGCTCCGTATGCCACGGCAAACTGGCTGACACTGACGGCGGCGGTGCACAAATGCTGCGCAGCTAGCGCCATTCGACGGCCAACACCGCGGTTCCTGGTGTGTCCGCTGTGCCGTGCGTGTGATCGTTGCTTGTACAGCCCTCTCGCAGTGTCCGGAGCAAGTATGGTGGGTCTGACACACCGGTGTCAATGTGTTCTTTTTTCCATTTCCAGGAGTGTATCTTACTGTCAGAGGTTCAAATGGTTGAAATGGCTCTGAGCACGATGGGGCTTAACATCTATGGTCATTAGTCCCCTAGAACTTAGAACTATTTAAACCTAACCAACCTAAGGACATCACACAACACCCAGTCATCACGAGGCAGAGAAAATCCCTGACCCCGCCGGGAATCGAACCCGGAAACCCGGGCGCGGGAAGCGAGAACGCTATCGCACGACCACGAGCTGCGGACTACTGTCAGAGGAGGATTTCGTCTGTCGTCTCATCTGACGCGCGATTTCGTGTTCGAGACGTTGATATTCTCAAACTGTTCGTCTCAGTGAGTCAGTGAGTAACGAGATAACGCACACTGTACATGTTCGACTTGGACCACGTTGATAGTTTCTGGTGGCTGTGTGGTGTAAGGAATACGTCTCCGATTTCGTTACTCTTAATGTCTCTGTACTCCTGTTAATTCTCTCTCTCCTTGCAGTCGCCTGGCCCCCAGAAGGTGTAATATGGGTTAACAGAGTGCGTTTTATAGGGCAAAGAATTGTTTGAAACTTAATCTTATCTCTTTTCTGGACTAACAACAGTTCTGACTTAGAAACCGAACTTGGCGATCTTAATGCATTCACCTGACTTACAATATAATATTGCCCGTATACAAAAACAATGACATATCTTGGATGAAGGTAACAGATATTTACGCAACGCATATGGACGTTTAATTTGGTGGTGTCACTGATGCGTTTCGTCGATAGTAGCTGTTTGTAGGTAGATATTTGCTTACGAGGAAAAAATCAGCACATAGGTTTGAAAAGCGGCACGAACCAATGAACTACACACTCATTGATGGTTCCGTGATGGCAAGAACTGTTAACATACAAATAAGTAACCATGCGTAACTATCTTGGGACATAATAAAATAATACACACTGGAAACGTTATTCTTACAGTGTAAAATGACACCTTGTCTCTAGTAGAAGAAATTTTTTCTGGTATTTCACCGTTTTTAAAATCTCACTATTATCACAATATGTTTTGTGTGGCATTCCACTGAGCTACACCATTTGCAGCATTTTGCCTGCAGTAACTACATTCCGTATTAGTAATTACTTGCACAAGTTCTTCCTTAAATTTTCATTTTTAATTCTGCATGGACAGTTGTTCAGGTATTTTTGGAAGTAACTGGGTGTCGCAGCTTTGAGAAGATCCCGCTATATACGTTATCGGCAAACCAATAACCTTTGAAATCTCAGTAAATAGGAGGTGCCTAAACGTTAGTCAGCAGTGCTCATGCCACAGTTTATTATATATACTTGCAATTTGAATACTGTATGTGCAGTAATAATTATACTGATATAATAGTTCCTAAAGTATACTACGTACAAAGGATAAAGCTGTCCTCTAAATATTTGGTGAGGTGAAAGAAACGATAAATGACAGAAAAAAATCTTAGAAATGACTGCTGTTCAAATCACGCAGCTTCAGTTTGGTAGTCTGGCAGAGCAGCTGTTGGGCTTCACTGTACAATTCAATTGTACTCGCTTTACCAGCCGTAAAATACCACAAAGGAACATTTTATACACAGTCATTTTAAGACATTATTTAACAAACCGTTTTCTAATCCTTAATGCGCTGATAGCTACTAACATTTTTATTCAAGTCAAGCAGTACTACAAAAAACGCCAAATACGACAGTTTACCTTTAGAACTATGATATTTAATATGGTGTGTGAAATTTAAAGCTGTGTTGACGTATAGACATCCACAAAATTTCAGGCGAATTGCCGGATGTCAATAACCTACTGCAATGATATTTTGGAGCTTAATCTTCTAGTTAACTTTGAATCTACTGGCAACAGTTTCTCTCTCTCTCTCTCTCTCTCTCTCTCTCTCTCTCTCTCTCTCTCTCTCTCTCTCTCTCTCTCTCTCTTGCACGCATTTTCAACGGACTCTCCACGAGGGTCCCGTATTTTGTAATGTCAACACAAAATGCTTTGCCTACCAGTGATGGGTTGGTTTGCGGTGTGCCTCACTTTCCTGGTTGGCATGACTCGTTGTGGACTTGTCATCCTTTGTTATCGGGATTGCTGCAGTGGAGGCGCAGCACGTTGTTCATTGTGTCTTCACAAGCTGTGAACAAGGGATATCCTGAAGTCGCCACTCTTGGTTCGGAGGAGACCTGGAGTCTTACGCCGTGTCGCCAGTGGAGCCTGTTTCCCAGAGAGCAGATGTCGTCGTTGTTGGAGTTCGCACAGGCTGCGTAGAATTGTCGTTCCAGCTTCTTGTAACGGTTCTTTAGCGGCTGCACTTCTGCTAGCTGGTATAGCACATCCGTGGGGTAAGGCCAGAGTAGGCGGAGCGCTGCCCGAAGTGCACCATTTTGGATCGACTAGAGACGGCCGTTACGGGCACCGGCAGTATTGTTTCGCACAACTGCCCAATATTCCAGAAGACGTCTGATGAGACACTTGCATAGGACGATGTTGACGTAAGGTCGTAGCATTAAGGAGGAGCGAGGCACCGGGTATAGTTCCTTTAGACATCTCAGTGCCTTTCTCCGCACCTCGCTGATACCATCACGTAAGTCGCTGGTCGACAGATACTCCAAGATAACGAATAGTAGGATTCCAAGGAACTAAGGAGCCTCTGACGATGATCCGGCGGAGGGCCGATAGAATGTGCTTGCTGGTAACGACAATGTCCTGTGTTTTGTCAGCGTTGAACGCAAGACGCGATGTTATTGCAGATTGAGCGAGGTTGTCACTTGCGATGTGAAATATGAATAGTGCCATGTCAACCCAGGAAGGAGGTACACTTCTCGTGTTGTCTGAAGTTGAACTATGCCTAGACGGTCAATACCGCCAAGAAGGGCTCTCGACAAGGGAAGTGTCCAGGCGTCTCGGAGTGAACCAAAGCGATGTCGTTCAGACATGGAGGAGATACAGAAAGACATGAACTGTCGATGGCATGCCTCGCTCAGACCGCCCAAGGGCTATTACTGCAGTGGATGACCGCTACCTACGGATTGTGGCTCGGAGGAACCCTGATAGCCACGCCACCATGTTGAATAATGCTTTTCGTGCAGCCACAGGACGACTCAAACTGTGGGCAATAGGCTGCATGATGAACTTCACTCCCGACGTCTATGACGCGGTCCGTCTTTGCAACCACGACACCATGCAGCGCGATGCAGATGGGCCCAACATGCCGAATGGACCGCTCAGGATTGGCATCACGTTCTCTTCACCGATGAGTGTCGCATATGCGTTCAACCAGACAATCGTTGGACACGTGTTTGGAGGCAACCCGGTCAGGCTGAACGCCTTAGACACACTGTCCAGCGAGTGCAGCAAGGTGGAGGTTCCCTGCTATTTTGGGGTGGCATTATGTGGGGCCGACGTACGCCGCTGGCGGTCATGGAAGGCGCCATAATGGCTGTACGATACGTGAATGCCATCCTCCGCCCGATAGTGCAATCATATTGGCAGCATATTGGCGAGGCATTCGTCTTCATGGACGACAATTCGCGCCCCCATTGTGCACATCTTGTGGATAACTTCCTTCGGGATAACGACGTCGCTCGACTAGAGTACCCAGTACGTTCTCCAGACATGAACCCTATCGAATATGCTGGGATAGATTGAAAAGGGCTGTTTATGGACGATCACTCTGAGGGATCTATGCCAAATCGCCGTTGAGGAGTGGGACAATCTGGACCAGCAGTGCCTTGTTGAACTTGTGGATAGTATGCCACGACGAATACAGGCATGCATCGATGCAAGAGGATGTGCTACTGGGTGTTAGGTACTGGTATGTACAGTAACCTGGACCACCACCTCTGAAGGTCTCGCTGTATGGTGGTACAACATGCAATATGTGGTTTTCATGAGCAATATGTGGTTTTCATGAGCAATAAAAAGGGTGGAAATGATGTTTATGTTGATCTCTGTTCCAATTTTCTGTACAGGTTCCGGAACTCTCGGAACCGAGGTGATGTAAAACTTTTTTGATATGATATGTGTCTACGTAGAGCAAAGGTCTCAAAACGGAAACTTGTGGGATTCCAGTACGAATAGGACGGCGTGAGGATGTGCCGATGCCTGCACGTGCGTGGAATGTCCGGTGTTCAAGGAACCTTCTAATTAACTCCTATAGAGTAAAGTTTATATAAGAGGCCCTCATACCACACTAAGTCAAACGCTTTCTTGACGTCCAGGAGGATGGCGCATAAGTATTCTCTGCGATTTGCCGCTTCCACTGCCAGTCTGAGAAGTTTTTGCGACGTGGAGTGGCAGCTATGGAAATCAAATTCCGCACTGGGGAGCAGCTCCTCTATTAAAACCCTGCCGGCACATACGCACTGTAATCAGTTGTCAAAGCGCATACGTTGCTTGTGCGCATGCTCTTCTGCAACAAGTCTATGCGTTGCTGAATGAACTCTCCGTAGTGGAAGCTCGCCTCGCCTCGTCAAAGTCAGATCGACTGTTTTCAGGCGGTAAAAATGCAGAACGGCGCCGACTACGCAGGGAACGAAGTTTTCTATAACAAGATTCTATGCAGAATCCGACTGGAAACCGCTGCCCCGATTGATAAGAGCTTCAGGTAGTCGTATTTCTATTAATTTATTGATAATGGAGTCCCGGAAGTCTGAAGTACACAGATTTTGTTCCACTGCATTTCATCGAATGACCAGTAGCAGTACAGTGCTGAGCAAGAATTGAAAATGTCATAGAAAAACTTCGTGTTCTGCGTATCCGGCACCGTCTGCGATTTTACTGCATGAAGACGGTTCACCTTACAGCGATGAGGCGTGTTTTGATCAACGAAGTGCGCTTTCAACAGAGCATAAACTTGCAGCAGAAGCACATGGGCTCAAGCAACGCTTGCGCAGTAATAAGAAGTTACACCACGCATGCGCTGGTCAGATTTTGGAATATGGGAGATCGGTGTGCTATTGCACACCCGCTGAAGACTGGAAACGAGCTACAAATGACCCGTTCGGTAGAGCA
Organism: Schistocerca piceifrons; assembly: GCF_021461385.2. Taxonomy (NCBI): domain Eukaryota; kingdom Metazoa; phylum Arthropoda; class Insecta; order Orthoptera; family Acrididae; genus Schistocerca; species Schistocerca piceifrons. The sequence continues at coordinate 249,466,362 of NC_060141.1, read as the reverse complement.
TAAGCCTTTTCTTAACACTTTTACAACGCAAAATCGACTAATACAGGAAAACCTGGACGTCCGGAAAAGAGAGCACGAAATAATTAACCAAACGGCGGAACGAATAGCCGTACAAGAGAAGAGGACTGCACCTCAACTAACAACACCTAGCGAAGTGAATACCAAGGTAATGAATCTTGAAAACAACAAAGCACCTGGGCCGGATACGATAACAAATGAACAGCTCAAGAGACTTCTGAGTAAACCGCCCTATTGACTAGAATTTACAACTGCTATTTCCTGGAAAAATTGCAGCTGGCAGACGTCATTCCTATTCCAAAACGAAGGGAAGACGTAACTCAACATGCCAATCACAGATCGATCAGTTTAATTCATAATATTGAGAATTACGGAACTCGTCATGAAGACAACCTCGACCGCTGCTGTTTTTCTGGATGTGGGGCTGGCCTGTGATAAGGCCTGGCGTGAGAACTTTTTACGGAAGATAAGAGACCAAACAACGATCACAGACAAGTACATCAAAGACATAGCAATCTTTCTCTCCAGCAGAAAGATGTGAGTGCAAACTGAAGGCAACACATCGGAGATCAAACTTGTAGAGGCCGGAGTTCCGCAACGCTCGGTCTTGACACCAGTCTTGTTTACAGTTTGTCGACCACATGCCGGAAATTGCAAACGTTCAATTGGCACAGTTCGCTGACGACAATGCGCACTTTACCAGTGGACGCCACCAACACAACACCAACCGCAGAGGACAACAGATAGAACTGAACCTCACCACCGTGTGGTGCAGACATAAGAAACTTAAAATTAAACCCGGCCGTAACGACGACGATATAGTTTAGCATAAAACGTCCACAATTAGACAGCAACGTTACTATACAAGGGCAAGAGGTACCATGGAGATCAACTGTCAAGTATCTGGGACTCACACGGGATCGGCATCTTTCTTTTCATAGACACACGCAAGACCTCTGACATGCCGAGGGAACTGATGCCACCATTCCGTAATGGGAAGCTAAACATTTCAATGAAAGTTAGACACTACAAGACAAAGGTACTATCAAAAATCCTTTATGGGAGCACATCAAGGGGCATCGCTAGCAAGGTCCAAATACAGCACATCCAGGTACTGCAGAATAGAGTCCTTCATTGGATACGTATGGCTTCGCTTTACATGCGCATCCAGACACTGCATAAGGAGCTCGATATGGAACCTATTGTACAAAAGATCAAACTCGGGTCCACAAAAATTCACGAGAAATTAGACCAACTCAGAAATGTCATACGTCACATCCGAAATACCTCCAGAGCAAACCCTGCTATCGGTACGAGTCCCCAAGACACTATTTGATTAGGAAATCACAAATGAAACACTACTAATAACGAAACAAACTCTCGTAGGAGGGACTTACGGACTTGGGGCCCTTACAAAGACTCCCAAAATGCCATAAATAACGTAGTGAAATTTGACCCTTACCCTGTCACAGAGAAGCGGAGATCACTGAGGATGTGATGGGGCTTAAAAAGTACCATCGCTACTATACTGCACATTCGCAGATGGCACACTCCACTCTGCGTCGGAGTATCGTGCAGGCAAGTTACTAACACACGACAGTTCGCCAAAAATTTTATGGAACAATTAACATGGCGTGTTTTTGGGTGTTTGCCACGGGGAAGTCACAGCGATTAACGGCGTGTCTGTAGGAAGACGTGCTTAGTAACTATTAATGAATATTTTGTAACGGGCTGATTGCTCAGCAGTACACGATACAAACGGTTTAAATGAAAGTCGTTAGCTTTGCAGGCCTAGAGTTGAGAGCCACCTGAGCTGCGTTTGCTTCGGCCGGATGTGACGGCAGGTGAGGGAGGCACAGCTGACGCATTGCTGGGGAGGCGATGGCGATGAGAACACGGCAACAGACCCCGTGTCTGCGCGGCGAGCTTACGCTTGCCGTACTTTTCTTTTTCTTTGGGTTCAACCCAGGACAATTAACATATTTATTTGCCTCCAACCCAGGGCACACTAATGAAATTACTTAAGTCTTAACAGTTTACTGAAACATTAAACTTTATTTATTCAGTTGCATTTTTTTTACTAGACATGACATTTGTAGAAATGGTCTGTGTACAATGTGGGTTGGACAAAAAATTCATAGAACAGTTCTATCTAAATAATCTGGACTTTTCTGAACACATGTTTATTTCCCTTTCTCTTCATACTACCAAAAGTATTGTTAATGTAAAAGTATTGTAATCAGCAGTATAACAAACATACTTTTCTTCAGATTTGTATTTTTTCACACACTGCAAAGGATACTGACTCCTAATGTGAGCAGTTATATGTGACGCTTCATGAAAATTTATAGATTTAATAGTGAAGCCTGACGTTGTCAGGGAGGAGATGGCGGTCTTAATGTGGTTTATGAAACAAAATTTATTTGAAGTATGGGACTTTTAACGTCTAGACCGAAATTTTCCTATAACGAAGTATGAGAGCTGGTTTCGGTTGCTACCTGCAACCATTTTCAGATCTGTAAGCAAATCGAGGAAAAGTAGCCTAAGAAAAGTTCGTGTAATCAAGTAGGATATAAAAACACTCTATAAAATCTGAATAAAAAATATAATGGGGAACCAATTCGAATAGTAAAAGTGAACATTTCAGTGTATTACAAAATATGTTAATGCTTGCGTCTATAACCCGGCTTGCTTATGGTGACGTTTTTAAACTACGTACTGACATCGTCTTTGTATTTAAGAATGCACGTCATTGCATGACTACAGCTAATGAAGCTTTCCAATGCATAATCACCGCTTTTTTTACATTTTGAACGGTTTGTTATAAACATTTACGTATTTTGCACTACACTGCTAAATGGCTTTGTCAGATGTTCACTTTTACTATTAGAATTGACTCTCCATTATAAACTGCCTCAGCTGCAGTTACAGCAGATGTAGATTTTGGGTCACAACTTTTTAACCACTGTAGATGTGTCTGATACGTTCGTGTTTGGCAGGGTGACATGAAAAACTAGCCTCTTTAAATGCACAATCCTGATAAAAAGTCCAGTCTTCGGCTTTAATAAAAAAAAATTGTGTTTGGTGAAGAATTAGCACTAATAACACTATTGTTTTAGTTGTTTTCACGTGGTCGTCAGTATCACCCCTTCCTTTATATGCAGCAGAAAATTCTCAATAAATACAATTCGAAATAAACACGTTCACTGTTACTGTCGTTATACAATTTCAAAAACTTGTATTCCTGTTGCAGGGTAACATTAAGTTAACACGTTCTTTTAGCCACTGCCTAACGATGAAAGAAGAAAGGAATACAGATAAAATTAATGATATAAAACGCGTAGACGAATTACTTGACACGAAAATTGCCCTTGTTGTGGTGGCAGATGACAGCAGTAAGTGAGAAGCTGAGGCGGAACTGCTAGCCACGTCTCCCCATCGACGTCAGTGCCTGCCCCAAGATCGGTTGACAGAGGCACAGCCGTAACAGAATATTTAAAAACACGATGCCGAACATATAGATCTATAAATTTAAAAAAAAACTCGCCAGTCGTAAAATTTTCAAATTCTGAACTTTAACCCAGACTAAAAAAACAAGACTGTCCAAGCTAAACCCCGGACGTAATGAAAGCCAAGGCACACTGTTCGCATAGTTAATGACAACTGTTCATTGTAAAACGACTGGAAAACTAAGTAACCACTACGGAACAATCTCCAAACACGTACAACGTCTGGCGTCTGTTGATCAAATTGTATTTATTAATTTAATTACAGCATTCTCAAAGTTGATTCGGAAACGAAGAAGAAAGTTGTCAGCTGATGAGTGATAACGAGATTATCCAAGACATATTAAAAAATTTGAGAATGAAGAACAATTGGAAACTTTGCCAGTACAGACCGTACGGCATAAAGATGCTGTGAGTGTTTTTAACACATGTGTAACGTCGGCTGAGAAAAACGACGTAGAAACAGCTGATGTTTTAGTTTTAAGGAGGCTGCAAGAGAGAGCTTTAAAAATCTCTTTAATCTGGAAAAAAATCACTGAAGCCGATTGATGAATATGAACGTAAAAACTATTAAGACATCAAAAAGGATTGTTTTGGTTTTTCGATTAATATGTTTGTCGCTATAAATATGTACATAAAGTATTTTTAAGGCCATATAAATATTATATCATCGTACCGTCTCCAAAATCTCCAGAGTAAAGGAAGGTCATTTCTTTATTATTATACCAACTACTATGGCGAGAAAATTTTCGAGACTGGTGAGTCTGAGAGCTATGTTGCAAACACTTTTCTCCTTGCAAACGCCAACAAAACTTTCTGACACAAATTTTTCTTCTTGAGGAACTTTTTGACCAATGGCACGAACTCTTCGTGAAACCACTCACTGAACAATTCCCGTGTCATCCAAGCTTTCTTTTGGTGTTTGTATTTGTCTGGTAGTCGTTTTGCATTTTTGAACGCCCTAGGATCTTTTGATTTTCCTATGACAAGCAGCTCAAGTTTGTGCGTTGCACTAGCATTAGAGCATGGCATATATGCCTATCTTTAGACATTTTTTCTGCCAGAAGCACTTGCCGCTGCTTTGTGTACGAATGTTTTCTTGGGCAAAAGACTCCGCTTTCGTCCGCGTTATAAATCTGATCATGACAAAGATTAAACTCTTCTCAAGTTTTATTGAATTTGTACTGCTCTACAGCTTCGAAGTCAAGAGAGTTTTTCTCCTGGTGTGGTTAGTAAGCAGATAAAAAACCTTTTTTTAAACGCATCAAGCCATCCGGTGCTTGCGCGGCAATCATGTTTTTTCACAATTTCTTTACAGAAAAATCTGTTTTTCTTGGATAAGAGCCCCTGAAACTGGAGTGTATTTTCTACGTTTCTGAAGAAACCAAGTGTGCAAAGTGTCTTCAGTTAATGAGTATTCACCAGTGTTTATAACATTCCTGTCACTGGTTTGTGCTGTTCAAATTGTACACAAACTTTCAAATTGTACACAAACTCCTCAATCCCCCCTGCGGGTCCGGGGATTAGAATAGGCCCGAGGTATTCCTGCCTGTCGTAAGAGGCGACTAAAAGGAGTCCCTCCCCCTCACGGGGGTAGTTAGCGCCTGCGTCCGGAGACGGACGGTTCCACGACCTATATTTGCGGTCATTTTGGTTTTTCACTTCTTCTGGTTTCTTCCTTCCTTTGGTTGGTTCCTTTCTTTGTTCTTCTCGTTCTTCTTCATCTCACTGTCTTCCTTACTCTTTCCCTTGCCTTCTTCTCCTTGCCTTCTTCTCCTTGCCTTCTCTGGTCTCCGCCTCGGCGTTTGAGACAGTCTGTCCTCTCTCTCTCTCTCTCTCTCTCTCTCTCTCTCTCTCTCTCTTCTTTTCCCTCTTCTTCCTTCCTCCCTGTGCGCGCCTGAAGGCCGACCCACGCGTTCGCACGCGTAGCCGGTGACGGGGTAACGCGTAATTCCCCGCCCTGGGTAGACAAGTAAGGCACGCACGTACCCCCTGGTAAAGGCCAGGCCCAGGGAGGGGTGATTGCCTGAGCTGATACCTTCTGACCATGCCGATTGGTCCCTCCGTCTGTTTCTCGGGAGGTGTGACCTGAGGTGTAAACATTCACCAAGGCGGGAGTGCCCACTGAGAGGGTCCCCACAAAGAAGGAGCGCGCCATCGGAGACGCTGGCAATCATGGGGGATTCCTCCGCAATGGATTTCTCTTCTTCTTCTCTCTCGGCTTCTGCCCACAAACGGAAACTTGACCAGCCACCAGTGACAAAAGTACTACCGCCTGCCCCACAGTTCCTCGTAGTTTCTCGATCTGAGGACGGCAAGGAATTTTCCTCTGTCAACCCTTTCGTTATCCAGAAGGGCGTAGATGCCATAACCGGATCTGTCAAGTCTTGTACCAGGTTGCGTAATGGTACCTTGTTACTAGAAACTGAGAGCGCCTTTCAGGCACAAAAACTGCTTCGGGCCACACTCCTGTACACATTCCCTGTCCGGGTGGAGGCTCACCGCACATTGAATTCATCTCGTGGTGTGGTATATACTCGATCACTCGACGGATTGACTGACGAGGAGATTCAGTCTTTCCTCGCTGAGCAGGGCGTGACGGCTGTCCATAGGGTCATGAAAAAGGTCAACAATGACCTTGTACCGACCCGGACACTTTTCTTGACCTTTGATAGTGTTCAGCTGCCGTCGCATATCAAAGCGGGCTATGAGGTTATTTCTGTTCGCCCCTATGTCCCGACACCTACGCGCTGCTACCAGTGTCAGCGTTTTAATCACACTCGCCAGTCTTGTTCCAATGCGGCTAAATGTGTCACTTGTGGCAGGGATGCCCATGAGGGTGACTGTCCACCTCCGTCTCCTCGTTGTGTGAACTGTCAGGGCGACCATGCAGCGTCCTCCCACGACTGTTCCATCTACAAGGAAGTCGACGTCTCCTCTTCCTCCCGTCACCCTTCAGACACAAGCACCTTCATCAGCTTCTGCCAAGACGAAGACCCAGAAGTCAGATGCACGTGCCTTCAAGAAGGAACCGTCCCGTGCAGACTTCCTACGTACCTCGAACGCCCAGCCGTCGACCAGTACTTCCACTAAACGACCTTCCAAGAAGGCTCATAGGAAGCACAGTTCTCCTTCTCCGCCACGGCGCATTTCTTCTCCTGCGCCACCCAGCGGTTGCCGCCCCAGGCCGTCATCCGTTTCGCCTGGCCGCACCGCTGGTAGCCAAACATGTGGCCGTTCACCCGCAGAGGAAGCTCCCCCTCCCGGCCATCTTAACAAGATGGTCGATTAACCTATAGAACCAATGGACGATGACTGTCCGCCTACTGATAGCGGCGGCAGTGCTCGCTCGAAGCCAGGCCCTCAGCGGCCTTCGAGGTGACCCCTTCTTTCATCTTCCTTTTCTTCTCACGATGGCACTTATTCACTGGAATATTCCCAGCATTCGCTCCAACCGAGAGGACTTAAAGTTGCTACTCCGCTTGCACCGTCCGCTCGTCGTAGCCCTCCAGGAAACGAAGCTACGCCCATGCGATCAAATTACCTTGGCACACTACACCTCTGTGCGTTTTGACCTACCCCCTGTGGTAGGTATTCCGGCTCATGGAGGGGTTATGTTGCTGGTCCGGGATGATATTTACTACGATCCCATCACATTGCACACCGGCCTGCAGGCAGTTGCCGTCCGAATTACTCTCCCCACTTTTACATTTTCCATTTGTACCGTTTACACTCCATCGTCGTCTGCCGTTACCAGGGCAGATATGATGCAAATTATTGCTCAGCTACCCGCACCATTTTTGTTAACTGGAGACTTCAATGCCCACCATCCCCTTTGGGGCTCTCCAGCATCCTGCCCGAGGGGCTCCCTGTTAGCAGACCTTTTCAACCAGCTCAATCTTGTCCACCTCAATACTGGCACCCCTACTTTTCTTTCGGACACATCTCACACCTATTCCCATTTAGACCTCTCTATATGTACTACCCAACTTGCACGCCGGTTTGAGTGGTATGCACTTTCTGATACATATTCGAGCGACCACTTCCCGTGTGTTATCCATCTCCTGCATCATACCCCCACTCCGTGCTCAACTAGTTGGAACATCTCCAAAGCAGACTGGGGGCTCTTCTCTTCCAGGGCGACCTTTCAGGATCAAACCTTCACAAGCTGCGATAGTCAGGTTGCACACCTCACGGAAGTCATTCTCACTGCTGCTGAATATTCCATCCCTCACACTACTTCTTCTCCACGTCGCGTACCGGTCCCCTGGTGGACCGCAGCATGTACAGACGCTTTACGTGCTCGTCGACATGCTTTACGCACCTTTAAACGCCACCCTACAGTGGCGAATTGTATCAATTATACACGATTACGTGCGCAGTGTCGTCGTATTATTAAAGAAAGCAAGAAAGCCAGCTGGGCTGCTTTCACAAGCACCTTCAACAGTTTTACTCCTTCTTCTGTTGTCTGGGGTAGCCTGCGCCGGCTATCTGGCACTAAGGTCCACTCACCAGTTTCTGGCTTGACGGTCGCGAATGACGTCCTTGTGGCCCCTGAGGATGTCTCCAATGCCTTCGGCCGCTTTTTCGCAGAGGTTTCGAGCTCCGCTCATTACCACCCTGCCTCCCTCCCCCGAAAACAGGCAGAGGAGGCTAGGCCACCTAACTTCCGCTCCTCGAATCGTGAAAGTTATAATGCCCCATTCACCATGCGGGAACTCGAAAATGCTCTTGCCCGGTCACGGTCCTCCGCTCCAGGGCCTGATTCTATTCATATTCAGATGCTGAAGAACCTTTCTCCTGCGGATAAAGGTTTCCTTCTTCGTACTTATAATCGCATCTGGATTGAGGGACATTTCCCGCATGCTGGCGCGAGTCTATTGTTGTACCGATTCCTAAGCCGGGGAAGGACAAGCACTTGCCTTCCAGTTATCGACCCATCTCGCTTACCAGCTGGGTCTGTAAGGTGATGGAGCGAATGGTTAACTCTCGTTTGGTTTGGCTGCTCGAATCTCGACGCCTACTTACCAATGTACAATGTGGATTTCGTAGGCGCCGCTCTGCTGTTGACCATCTGGTTACCTTGTCGACCTTCATTATGAATAACTTCTCGCGGAAGCGTCCGACCGCGGCTGTGTTCTTTGATTTGGAGAAGGCTTACGACACCTGTTGGAGGGCGGGCATTCTCCGCACCATGCATACATGGGGCCTTCGCGGTCGCCTCCCGCTTTTTATTCGTTCCTTTTTAATGGATCGACAGTTCAGGGTACGTGTGGGTTCTGTCCTGTCAGACACCTTTCGCCAGGAGAATGGGGTGCCACAGGGCTCAGTTTTGAGCGTCGCTCTCTTCGCCATAGCGATCAATCCAATAATGGATTGCCTCTCAGCTGATGTATCAGGCTCTCTTTTCGTGGACAATTTTACCATCTATTGCAGCGCGCAGCGTACATGTTTCCTGGAGCGCTGTCTTCAGCGTTCTCTTGACCGTCTTTACTCCTGGAGTGTCGCCAATGGCTTCCGTTTTTCTGCCGAGAAGACGGTCTGTATTAACTTCTCCCACCGTCCTTACGACTCGGTCCCGTTGCTCTCCCATTTGTGGAGACAACAAAATTTTTAGGTCTTACATTTGACAGGAAACTTAGCTGGTCTCCACTTGTCATATTTGGCTGCCCGTTGTACCCGTTCTCTAAATGTCCTCCGTGTTCTCAGTGGTATGTCGTGGGGAGCGGATCGAACCGTCTTACTTCGCCTAGATTGGTCGATCGTCCGCTCCAAGCTGGATTATGGGAGCTTCGTATACTCCTCTGCATGGCCGTCCGTCTTACGCCGCCTCAACTCCATACAACATCGGGGTTTACGTCTTGCGATCGGAGCGTTTTATACTAGTCCCGTCGAGAGTCTTCATGCTGAAGCCGGTGAATTGCCACTCACCTACCGGCGCGATATACTGCTTTGTCGGTATGCCTGTCGACTACTGTCAATGCCCGACCACCCGTCTTATCGCTCCTTTCTTGACGACTCTCTCGGCCGTCAATACGGGTTATATGTCTCTGCCCTGCTACCCCCTGGAGTTCGCTTTCGTCGCCTCCTTCAACACCTTGATTTTTCACTCCCTGCAACCTTTAGAGTGGGCGAGAGCCACACGCCACCTTGGCTCCAGGCTCAGGTTCGCGTTCACCTTGACCTCAGCACGCTCCCAAAGGAGGTTACCCCCGGTTCGGTATACCACTCCCGTTTTGTCGAACTTCGTTCGAAGTTCATTAATATGACCTTCATTTATACAGATGGCTCTAAGACCAATGACGGGGTCGGGTGTTCTTTTATTGTCGGGGCACAAAGTTTCAAATACCGGCTCCATGGCCATTGTTCGGTCTTCAAAGCTGAGCTCTTTGCCCTCTACCAGGCTGTTCTTTACATCTGCCGCGACCGACATTCTGCTTGTGTCATCTGCTCCGATTCCCTGAGCGCCATCCAGAGCCTCAGTGATCCGTATCCGGTTCACCCTTTCGTGCACCGGATCCAACGCTCTCTTCAGCAGCTGGTGGACGACGGTTCTCCGGTTAGCTTTATGTGGGTTCCTGGCCATGTCGGTATCCCTGGGAACGAAGCTGCAGATGCCGCGGCCCAGGCTGCGGTCCTCCAGCCTCGGACAGCTTCTTGTTGTGTCCCTTCATCAGATTGTAGCAGGGTCATTTGTCGGCGCATTTTATCACTGTGGCATGCCGATTGGGCTGCACTTACGGACAACAAGCTTCGGGCCTTGAAACCTTTTCCCGCGGCTTGGACGTCCTCCTCACGCCCTTCTCGGCGGGAGGAGGTAGTTTTGGCCCGGTTACGAATTGGACACTGTCGGTTCAGCAATCGCCATCCGCTGACGGCTGCGCCGGCGCCGTTCTGCCCATGTGGGCAATTGCTGACGGTCCGCCACATTTTAACGTCCTGTCCGGATTTTAATACACTGCGTCTTGATCTTGGCCTGCCATGTACTCTAGATGCCATTTTAGCGGATGACCCAGGAGCAGCTGCTCGCGTTCTTCGTTTTATCAACTTGACAAACCTGTCTAAGGACATTTGATTATGCTGTTTTTTTAATCCTATGCCTGTCAATCTGTCTTTTATCGTGTTTTCCCTTTTAGTTTGTTGTTTTAAACTTGTGCCTCGCGGTGCATTCCTAACGTAGTCTGGGCGCTAATGACCATTGAAGTTGTGCGCCCTAAAACCACAAAAAAAACTCAATTTTATCACAACTATTCTTACTGTCATAAATGGTAGCACACCCAATAACATAAAATGAAGCTAAATCGTTAACGTTTTCTGCTTTGTTTAATTTTTTAAGGATTTCTGATTTTTTAGGCACAGTCAATGTCTTGTGCTTACGTTTTTCACTAATTACTGGAGATATATTGTAGAAAAAATGCGAAACACTCACTAATACTATCACGATCAAGTTAAGGCAAGTATTCATTCGATCGCAGAGTGTACGCAATAATCAACAATTGGTGACTGAATACGTAATGCTTACTAAAATGTTCACTTGGAGTGGCCCCACCCGTCCACGTCACGTGACCTCGGCCCGTTGTGTCGGCTACTGGACGTGCCGGACTGGCGAGACTCTACATTATCGAGACTCTACTGTATTTCATAATGAATGGCAGTAAAATGAACAACAAGAAAGCTGTAATTTGTGTTTCTTTGTCATAAACGGTTTCGCTGCATTAAAACAACGTCCTCAGGTGAACTATATAAAAATTTAAAACATACTTACAACAATATCATATTAGCGCACCAATGCCCCCCCCCCCCCCCCCCCCCTCAACGTTCGTAGTCAAAAATCAAGCCTCTGAAGAGGGCAAGTATTTAAAATAAATAAAACAGGGCATCGGGGCGAATAGTGGGGTGGCGCACTACGACAAAAACCGTACATAACTGCAATGAGTGAAAACGAAAAACATAAATAAGGGGAAATCAAAACTGGTGCCTCCAGCGAGTAAAATAATAAATGGTTTTTCTCGTAGTGTACCACCGCACTATTCGCCTTGATGTCCTGTTTTGTTTACTTTGACGACTCTCCCTCTTCAGATGTTTGATTTTTGACTACGAATATTGGGGGCCTCTTGGTGCGGCAATGTAATATTGTAAGAACGCTTTAATTATGATTTTCTCTGCCTATTTAAATCCTATACATAGGGTCTGTAAAAATATTTAAAACGTTTTCCTTAAAAGACTCGAAAATTTAAATTTTTAAAAATTTTTTGAAACATTCTTTTGGTATTTTCATCATATGTATTACATGAGATCCTTTCCTTCTTATGTAGTTCACCTGAGGACGCTGTTTCAGTGCAGCGAAACCGGTTGTGACAATAAAGAAATCACCAATTACAGTTGTCTTCGCGCTCATTGCTTCCATTCATTATGAAGTTAAACAGCTGTGGCTGCCCGATTAAGAAGTTCTGTGTTTTTTAACCATGCGCCTGCTGACTCAACAATGAAGACGTTCTTATCCGGGAAGGACAGTTTTTTCGTTCGCAATGACAAAATCTGAGGATCAGGTAGATAATGAATCTAATGAGGCAGACATGGCATTTTCTTCCTTGCTATGTCCGGAAATAAAGCCAAAACGGACGCAGACTGGCACCATAGTAATGCAGAGTACAAGTGTAGAAGCAGAGCAAACTGCGAGCAGAGGAGATGAAAAGGCTTACACGGCAAGTGTGTAGAGGGTGAAAAATAATAGGTGAATAACACACGATGGCGATAAAAGAAACAGGGGAACGGCTTCCCAGTGCTCCATGTTGCATACGACGCCCCCTCCTGCGGCCCTCGACCTTAAAAAATGGTGGTTCCGGGAAGGGGCAGAGGAGAGAGGGGGGGGAGGAGTGGGGAGACAAGGAGCCGCTGGGAACCACTGGTGTCTGGTATCTGCGGCGGCAACAGTCCGCTGGCTGCCGGGCCACGCTGCGTGGTGAGTTGTCGCTGCCATTACACAGTGTGTAAGAGTCCTGTAGTTACGCACGCTGCACTTACACCTGCTGTCGGAATTCAAGTTGAGACATTCACGAACAGTCGATATAGTAGCAGGCATCTGCGTAATTGTTCTGTAATTCATACTTAAGCTTTTAGAAGAGGGTGGATACGGCCACCTTCAAACTATTTCACTACTGTTCCAATTTCGAATGACATGCGGGAAAAATGAACACCTCAATCTTCCTATGCGAGCCCTAGCTACCCTCATTTTATCACGATGGTCATGTAAGTGGGAGCCAACAAAATATTTTGGTGTTCGGAGGAGAAAGTTTTGACTCGCTTATCATACACGGACACACTCCCCAGTATTTCGTGGTAATATGAAACAACATGTCCTCCCTTGAACTTTCTTGGTGCCCTCCGTCAACCCCATCAGGTAAGGTTCCCACACACGCAGCAATACTGCAGAACGAGACGAACAACCGTTGTGTAGACAGTTTCTTTAGCAGATTTTTTGCATCTTCTAAGTGTTCTGCCAACAAAACAGCCTTCCTCATAATGTTTTCTGTGCGATAGATACAATTTAAGTTGTTCACACTCGTAATTCCTAGATATTTTATTGAATCGACAAATTTTAAATTTGTTTCATTCATCGTGTAATCGAAATTTAGCGGATTTTTTGTTTTTTACTTGTCTGGAGGGCCTCACACTTTTTATTGTTCTGGATCAGTTGCCATCATGCAGATATCTTATCAAAATTATTTTGTAATTCATTTTTCTGATGACTTTATTTGATGGTAAACGACGGCATCATCTGGAAACAATCCAAGAGAGCTGCTCAGATTGTCTCTTAAATCGTTTATGCAGATTGCGAACAGCAGAAGTTCTATAAAACTTCGTTGAGGAAGCCCAGATATAACTTTGATGTCACTAGATGACCTCTCTTCAATTATTACGAACTATGATCTTTCAATCACACTTACGTTTATTGAAATAACGTGTATATATTAAAACGATGCCACTGAGGATATCTTCTGCCTGCGGACGCTGGACGAAATGTCTTCCCGATATGTATATTGTTTCTTATGGAATGATTATCTAGTATACGAGTAGCAAGCTAAAATCCACCACATATTTGCAACCCTTCATGTAATAAAATTATCTATGTCCTTTGCTTGGAATTTCACGCTTGAAAGTTTTTCGCTCTGATACCCGAGCTTCAGTTAATAGCAGCAACTCGTGTTCTTCTATTTTAAAACACTCCCTGACAATTAATTGCATATTTAATGAAGTTGTATCGCTGGTCCTGGACCAGGTACAGTCCGTAAATTAAAAATCAGATTCACTATTAAAATACAACTATTTCCATACTCATGATATTGCAGGACCTGTGTTCAGAAGTACGATGAAATGTTCCTCGAGATATGAATGCTTGTCTGCATATCCGAAGGAACAGGCTCTGTGTCAACTACAGCCGTTATGAAATATAGTCGCAGTTGCAAATATGGACAACCATCAGCTGTATAATGGAATGACGACAACGAAAATTTGTTCCGGTTCGGAACTCGAACCCGGATTTCCCGCTTTTCGCGAGTTGTCATCTTACAATTAGGCTGTCTGAGCACGCTTCACTGTCAGATTCAAATTTCCATATGTCGTCTACCATTAGTCTACAACCTGCACTCTTACATTCATTATGTGTATTTCTAGCACAGGGGAGATATTTTGACTCAGTCACTTGCCCAGTGTCGGTGGATAAATTCATGGTTGATGACAAATGGAAGTTTGAGCTTGGACATGAAACGTACTCCGATAGTCTAATGGTAAAACGATCTCTCGCAATAAGCGGGAAATGCAGTTTCGAGTCCCGGTTTGGTACAAATTTTCATTGTCGTCATTTCATTATACAGCTGACGGTTGCCCACATTCGCAACTAAGAGTACATTTCATGTACTTCCATACTCTACAAACTACTATGAAGTGCAAAACTGGAGGTACTTCCCCCTGTCCTTCATATTACGCTTACCGTCAGTTCCATCGCGTATGGAGCGCAGAAAAAATGGCTGCTTAATTTACCCTGTGCGCGCTGTAATTAGTGTATTCTTGCCTTCACGGCACCTACGGGGTTGATACATACGGGGCAGTAGTATATTCCTAATTTCACTCAAGGTTGGTCAATGAAACTTTGTAAGTAGGTTTCCGCGGAATAGTTGACATCTTCAAGCGTCTTAGTTCTGTTGTTTCAGCATTTCCGTGATGCTGTTCACTGGGTCAAAGTAGCGACCATTCGTGGTGCACTTTGGCGAATACGTACACACACTCAGTGTAAGTACGAGGGAAGGTGAACGGTATTCTGCTTGGCACAGGGATAAGAGTTCATGTAACTAAATTTTGTCTTTATTGCGTTGAAACATTTTTCCCAATAACGTAAATCAAAAGTCAGATTTTCAGCTGACTGATAGAGCTTGTGCGGTACGGTATCGGACGATCGGCGGTCAAAGATTAATGAAATAAATGATAAAACAGGCACATCAAAGATGAGAACAAGTTGTGAAAGATAAGTGACACATTTGTTGGATGCTGAATAAAAGCAAATGCGAGGAAGAATTCTTGAAGAATGTTTGGTCTGTTTAACGAAGAATTCAGCTGATTTTTGCGCAGGCTTGTTATTGTGCATGAGGCGTTGGCGCACCGTTATGTGCCAGAGACGAAACCGCAATCAAACTAGCTATAGACTTTATCTATCGCAAAAGTGTTGGCCAGTGTTCTCTGGGATGCAGAATGGTTTCCTGTTATTGTTTGATTACTGCGTGCACCATTGTCTGGACCAACAGGATAAAGAAAAACGTGCAAAGAACAACGATTTTTTTTTTCTCATTTGGATCACTAATCTTCTGATCGGTTCGATGCGACCCTCCACGACTTCCTCTGCTGTGCCAACTACTTCATCTCACAGCAACATTCACGCCCAACGTCCTCAGTTATTTGTTGCTTACATTCCAACCAGCGGAAAAATGCTCCTATTGGAGCACAAAAAAATTGAATATATTCCTGTTTATTTAAAAGACACTGACTGAAAAGTGGGGAACCATCTGCGTCATTCTACGAGGGTAAGTCAATTATCATCCGCAAAGTAGTTACAAAATTTTATTGTAATCAAATAGGAAAATTTCAAGAACATCATTTTTCGACATAGTCTCCTTGCATTTCAACGCGCTTGTCCCATCGTTGTACTAGCTTCCTGCTGCCCTCATAGAAGAAGGTTCTCGGCTGAGCTGCGAGCCAGGAATGCACCGCTTCTTTTACTGCTTCGTCCGAGGCAAATCGACGGCCCCTTAATGCCTATTCGAGTGGACCAAACAAGTGATAGTCAGAAGGGGCAAGATCGGGACTATATGGAGGATGATCCAGTACTTCAAATTTTAGTTTGTGGAGCGTTTCAGCAATGTGGGCAGCAGTATGCGAACGGGAATTGTCGTGCAACAACACAACACCTTTTGACAGCAATCCTCGGCGTTTGCCTCGAATTGCTGGCTTTAGCCTGGCAGTAAGCATCTCACTGTAACGTACACTGTTTATTGTTGTGCCCCTTTCCCCATAAAGTTCCAGTAATGGACCTTGTGCGTCCCAAAAAACCGTAAGCATCAGTTTTCTGCGGACGGTCGGGCCTTGAACTTTTTCTTGCACGGCGAATTTGGACGTTTCCATTCCATACTCTGCCGTTTACTCTCCGGCTAGTAATGATGGATCCATGTTTCGTCACCAGTAATGATTCTGTCTAAGAAGTTGTCCCCTTCCTTGCCATAGCGATCCAAATGTTTTTTGCAGATGTCCAAGCGCGCTTGTTGATGCAACTGTGTGAGTTGTTTTGAGACACATCTTGCACAAACTTTATGAAGCCCAAGTTTGTTGTGGATGATTTCGTAGGCAGAACCGTGACTGATTTGCAGACGATGTGCCACTTCGTCAATAGTTAATCGTCTGTCCAAGAGAATCATTTCACGTGATCGCTCAATGGTTTCTTCATTTGTGACGGTAAACGGTCGTCCGGCTCCTCCATCGTTGTTCAAATGGCTCTGAGCACTATGGGACTTAACATCTGAGGTCATCAGTCCCCTAGAACTTAGAACTACTTAAACCTAACTAACCTAAGGACATTACACACAGCTGACATTTAGGTTGGTTTTGATAACTAAGAACCAGTAATTATAATACCAAGTATCTCACTCCTGACCTTAACTTTACATTGACGCTTATGTTCCACCTGCCTAAGCAATCGTGTTTTCTCGCTAGACCAATAATGAATGTTCTTTGTATCCAGCTGTCTTTTGTTTGTGGAAGAACTTATAGGTGAAAAGAAAATGGTGGTGGTAGTTCTGGTTGGAGAGGATTTGCTGTTGTGCCTACTGACGGAACTGTGCACGATTCTGGAAATCGTTTCTGTGCGATTCTTGGCGTAAATGTGCGTGATAAGGATGGAAATTGTGATGTATTGGATTGCTATGTACACTGGTTTTATAAATGGCAAGCAGCCGTGTTCTCAAGTGTGGATTCGCTGAAACAGAAGCGAGAACAGTAACTTGGGAGCCTCGTCCGTGTGAGGCTTACGACGATTGCGTTGCCTTGGGTTGAAATTTCCCGTTTCCTGAGTCATCACAACAAGATGCGGTAACACCCGTCTGGAAGGCCGGTTCATGTCAGGACATCGCTTTCTGTAGAGTTTCTCTTCCTAAGTAACATGAGCCTACTTTCAACCACAATAAAAGTAATGATGATGCAGTTTTTAATAAAGAACTGCCTTTTCTGTGCGCAAAATATAGTTTAAAAGTACTAGGGAACTTTACTACAGTACCTGTCATGTGAATACGAAAGTATTATTGCAGTTACCATTCTGCCAATTTTCCTTCTCCACAGACGAATAGCATTTCCATCTTCCGCTCGTTGGTTTGGATTGTACTCACATAAACCCTCAACTGAAGATAGTTGACTGAATGACTGGTGTGTATTTTTCATATTTCTCCATTTGTTGGTTGTCAACTCCAGACAATTGACCAGATGTATTACTCTGGGTACTTACACTGTGTACTAGTTTAGGAGAGTTAATGTCCATTTTGTGTCACGTTTTTAATAATGCCATATTTTCGTGGGAACGGTACACAGTGATACGTTTTTGAACAGTCCTGAGGAGAGGAAGTAAATTACCGAATAAAAAGCATAGGTTTCTTTTTAAATTAGACGTACTGCTCATCATATCCTAGTAATGAACAAAGTTAAAAGTATGGCACAAGCTGATTAATGTCCCCTCGTACTTAAACAACATTTGTTTGACACATTCTAGCCGGTCGGAGTGGCCGAGCGGTTGTAGGCGCTACAGTCTGGAACCGAGCGACCGCTACAGTCGCAGGTTCGAATCTTGCCTCGAGCATGGATGTGTGTGATGTCCTTAGGTTAGTTAGGTTTAAGTAGCTCTAAGTTCTAGGGGACTGATGACCTCAGAAGTTAAGTCCCATAATGCTCAGAGCTATTTGAACGATTTTTGACACACTTTTTTTAATTTTTCTTCTGGACAAAAAGTTATTGGTGTGGTCAAGATAAATACGACACATTGTTTATGTGTAACTCTTTGTGTCCCAAATCTGTTGTCTGTTAATGCATTGTCGTAGCAATTACATGAATATTGCGACAGATTTGCATTGTTCCTCAACTACCGACAAGTAGTTTCAACAGAAAGAATGCCGCATGGTGGTATGATATCCAATACGTGTTCAGCCTCTGAGGTATGTACTGGTAACTCGTATAGTCATGACAGCCATCTCTGGTACACTACAGAACCAGCATCTGTCGGGGGAGATCTGTCCGGTTTTCCAGTCTAGGGAGTGCACCTTTGTCCCTGTGGGGGTCGCCGGGTAGTTGAGCCCTTCAGCAGACACGTTGCTTGTAGACTGCCGCATGTTGGGGGGCCACAAAAAGAATGAGCGATGGAAAAGTTCAAATGGCTCTAGCACTATGGGACTTAGCTGCTGTGGACATCAGTCCCCTAGAACTTAGAACTACTTAAACCTAACTAACCTAACGACTCACACACATCCATGCCCGAGGCAGGATTCGAACTTGCGACCGTAGCGATCGCGCGGTTCCAGACTGTAGCGCCTAGAACCGCTCGGCGACTCCGGCCGGCGATGGAAAAGTGACTTAACTTTTCCGCGCTCAATTTGCGTTAAAATATTTGTGCAATTTTTGTTATTACTGACAACAGTGACTACTCGTATGTCATGTTTTATAAGAGTTAACATTCATGGAATGTACAATCATGCACACAATACAACAATAATCGTAGCAGTTACGACCTTCTAGGGTCCCTAGTGAATCGCCAATGCTTACAAAATGGCAAGAGATGGATTTTGAGGCTTCAAGGGAAACGGACGCCAGACTAGAACCGTACCGAGGTAATTCTGCGCCCCTGGTAGAACTGCAAAATCTGCGCGCTTCCCGTCCCACTCCCTGCGGAACTACCTTCTAACATTTTTTCTTCGCAGATTTATCAAATTTTATAATTTTGGAAGTAAGTTTAATAGAAATGAAGCATTATTTAAAATATTAATGAAATATAATGATGAAAAGTATTGTATTCAATAAATTAATGTGGCACTGTAGCAATTACAAATTGTATATACTTTCCAAAAAACTGAAATTAAAAGAATGTGTTACTGTTTATGAAAATTACTGTACATCGATTTTAGTTCAAATGGTTCAAATGGCTCTGAGCACTATGCAACTTAACTTCTGAGGTCATCAGTTGCCTAGAACTTAGAACTAATTAAACCTAACTAACCTAAGGACATCACAAACATCAGTGCCGGTCGCTCGGTTCCAGACTGTAGCGCCTAGAACCGCACGGCCACTCCGGCCGGCATCAATTTTAGTGTTAAGTATAATAAAGAACAGATTTCATTCGCATCTTCCAAATTATTAATAGCCATCTCTCAGCAGAAATCGGCAAAAAGCGCTAGCCTTTGGTCAAACAGCATATCTGCTTCAGCATCCATCAGGGTGACGCAGTTCAATGCAGCTCGTGCAAATATAAAGGAAATGCAGTGAAATCAACGGGAACAAAGAACTGAAATGGACTTAACATTTATTTACAATGAAAAATACATTTCTAGAAGATGTTGAAAGTGACCCCTTGCAACATCAATACACAACTGTGCACGTCTATGGATAGTCAGATACACCCGGCGTAAAGTTCTGATATCGATGGCGGCAACTTGACGACTGATGTCTTTCAGTTCTTGTATTGTGTGCGGATTTTTTTTTATAGACACTTTCTCTAAAGTGTCCCCACAGAAAAAAAACAGCATGTTCTTAGATCTGGCGAACGTGGTGGCCAAAAGTGTTTGCTGCAGTTCGTTCCTCAGCGCAGAGTACATGGACTCGTTCCAGGGATACCTTAGAAGTGTGGCATGTTGCCCCATCTTCCTGAAAGAAGCAGTATAGTCTTTCATATTCAGGGACTTGAGCACAAAAAGTATCAAAAATTTCCATATAAGCAGCCGTGTTGATGGCAGTGTCAGAAAATATCGGTCCAATGTTGCGAGTTCCTGTTACACCGCACCGAACGCCAATTTTTTCATCATGGAGTGGTTGCTGACACGCAATGTTAGGGTTCTGTGAATTCTCATTAACGGAAAGATCAAGCCATGCCTCATCACTCATGATGTAATGGAAATAGTCTAATAAACAATCACTGATGTTATTCAAAAGCACTGTGCAGTAATCTAACGTTTCTGACTGTCATCCTCACGTAATTTCTGCACAACCGTCACACCACATGGCTTCAAAAAAAAGACTTTCCAATATCCGCTAGCAGCTCCTCCTGCTCACATGCGACTGTTGAGCCAATTTATGTTTAGCCTTCTACGGGCTCTGAATAGTTCTTTGGCGAATGTCTGCAGTAACGTCTGGCGTGCGAACTGAAGGAATTCTTTGCCGTTTTACGTTTTCACAGATCCGTAGTTGCCCCAATTTTTATACAGACTCTGTATTGCTCTCTTTGCTGGTAGTCCTATCCGGATACATGACCCCGAAAATTTCGCCTGTTTCCTTAATAGAACTTGTTTTCACATATTAAGGGCTTATTTTAATAGTGGTACAAGTCCATTTTTGTTCATATTGAGATACAGAGTCCTAAAGTTAAATGAGCGCTGAAAAATCTGCAGCTCAGATACCAGAAATATTCAAGCACATGGCTTCTTGCTAGAGATGAACCTTTCTTTCTGTTTGTTTGGCTCATTAATTTCAGAAGCATTATAGACAGAAAAGTGGAGGTAATGTACTTGTACCACTATTGAAATAAGCCCTTCATATGTTTCCGCAATTTCAGTTCTTTCTTCTATAGAGTAAGTCATTTTGCAAACCGCAAAGAGAAACATCTAACTTTTCCGATGAAATAAACACAAATGCTGACAGAAACATGCTAACCATTGATTACTGCATAAAACTGCCCACTATTGTAGCTGTTTACTCCTATTTCTAAAGTCGAAATATTGTATTCGCATTCAAAGGGAAGGCGGGCGACTTTTAACTGCGCCAGCCTATGAAATACCGCAGCGAAATAGCAGCAAGGACTCCATTGTTGAATATGGCGAACTGTGGAAACCAAGCTTGGTGTTATCACATAAATAATATTAGCGATACGCGCCTGTTCGGTAGTAGTAACTTTTTTTATTAGGCTATTTGGACAAAATGTTACTGTGACGACAGTGAGCATTTACATTCGCGGACCGAGGATAAGGCGGCTTCTCGTAACAGACCATAGTTACAGGAGGGTTTGCGGAACATCCATTCCTCTTCC
Organism: Schistocerca piceifrons; assembly: GCF_021461385.2. NCBI lineage: Eukaryota > Metazoa > Arthropoda > Insecta > Orthoptera > Acrididae > Schistocerca > Schistocerca piceifrons. Next base: position 249,445,023 of record NC_060141.1, on the reverse strand, counting down.
TATTTCTTAACTCTTCTTTCTTTTTGCAATCACTTTTTGCGCCCTCTCTGCGGCTGCGACTTAGACAGAGGGCCTGTCTCACCACCCCAATTGGCATGATAATATGCCGAACATCTATCCTTTTCAATGAGAACTCTGTCTAAGAACTAAGACAAAGCTTTTCTTGGAGAGACGCGGTATAAGTTGCTCACACATGACATACCGTTACGACATTCCGGGCACTGAAAGTAAGTTACTGGATACATGAAAGATACTTACTGTTTAGCAGGAAATGGTGTACACCAGGAGAGGTATACCATTCGTGGAAGGAGCGTGGGTGTACCATTGCTTGCTCTGTCTGATCACAAATGTCCAGGATTGACCATTAGATGTCAACCGTACTTGCTTTTATACACGCATCAAAAAAAGTTTTGTATCACCTCGGTTCCGAGAGTTCCAGTACCTGTACAGAAAATTCGAATAGAGATCAACATAAACAACATATCCGTCCTTTTTATTGCTCATGAAAACCACATATTGCATGTTGTACCACCATACAGCGAGACCTACAGAGGTAGTGGTCCACGTTACTGTACATACCACTATTTCTAATACCCAGTAGCACGTCCTCTTGCATTGATGCATGCCTGTATTCGTCGTGGCATACTATCCACAAGTTCAACAAGCCACTGTTGGTCCACATTGTCCCACTCTTCAACGGCGATTCGGCGTAGATCCCTCAGAGTGATTGGTGGATCACGTCGTCCATAAACAGCCCTTTTCAATCCGTCCCAGGCATGTTCGATAGGGTTTATGTCAGGAGAACATACTGGGCACTCTAGAAGAGCGATTTCGTTATGCTGAAGGAAATCATTCACAAGACGTGCACAGGGGGGGCGCGAATTGTCGTCCATGAAGACGAATGCCTCGCCAATATGCTGCCGATATGGTTGCATTATCGGGCGGAGGATTGCATTCACGTATCGTACAGCCGTTATGGCGCCTTCCATGACCGCCAGCGGCGTACGTCGGCCCCACATAATGCCACCCCAAAATAGCAGGGAACCTCCAATTTGCTGCACTCTCTGGAAAATGTGTCTAAGGCATTCAGCCTGACCGGATTGCCTCCAAACACGTCTCCGACGATTGTCTGCTTGAAGGCAAATGCGACACTCATCGGCGAAGAGAACATGATGCCAATCCTGAGCGGTCCATTCGGCATGTTGTTGGGCCCATCTACATCGCGCTGCATGGTGTCGTGGTTGCAAAGATGGACTTCGCCATGGACGTCAGGAATGAAGTTGCGCATCATGCAGCCTATTGCGCACAGTTTGTCGTAACACGACGTCCTGTAGCTGCACGAAAAGCATTATTCAACATGGTGGCGTTGCTGTCAGAGTTCCTCCGAGTCATAATCCGTACGTAGCGGTCATCCACTGCAGTAGTAGCGGCCTAATCGAGGCATGTCATCGACAGTTCCTGTCCCACTGTATCTCCTCCATGTCCGAACAAAATCGCTTTGGTTCACTCCGAGACGCCTGGACACTTCCCTTGTTGAGAGCCCTTCCTGGCACAAAGTAACAATGCGGACGCGATCAGGCCCCGGTATTACCCGTCTAGGCATGATTGAACTACAGACTACACGAGCCGTGTACCTCCTTCCTGGTAGAACAACTGGAATTGATTGGCTGTCGGACCCCTTTCGTCTAATAGGTGCTGTTCATGCATGGTTGTTAACATCTTTGGACGGGTTTAATGACATCTCTGAACAGTCAAAGGGACTGTCTGTGATACTTTATCCACAGTCAACGTCTATCTTCAGGAGTTCTGGGAACTGGGGTGAGGCAAAACTTTTTTGATGTGTATGTTTGTAAATGGAGTCAGTGAGATTAAATGTAAAACAAAGAGATAGGCTAACGAGGACTGTCAAACTCTGCGGAAAACTCAAATCCGCTAAGATGGAAAGTACAGCTGTATGCAAGATTATTTAGGGAAGTCACCTCCAACAAAATCAAAAATTGTAGATAAACATTCCACTGACCCAAGGGAGGGGTCACAGTGTTTGGTTCTAACGCGGCACCAGTCCTCTGCTCTCCCTTTGGCTACTGACCTCAAGCAGTTGCAGTTGATATTTATTTGTGTCATATGATCACTGTTTGCTCGCTGTGCAACACGTTGCACCTACACAAGATGCAATAGACTCTGATGCTCTCACAAATCTTGTAGAACAGCTCGCATGATCATTTCTCCTCCTAGGAGGCTTCAATGTCCATCATGTCTTGTGGGTCTTGACCTCTACTTGGCCTTGGGGTTGGGTGTTGGAGAGCCTCATGATGTCTCACGAACTGTGTATCCTCGACACAGGTACTCACACTCATTTCTGTACTGCTACTGGGTCATTCTCAGCCATTGACTTCTCTTTCTGCCCTCCCACCCTTGCAGACTATGTTCAGTGAGAGGTCATTGATGACCTTCATTCCAGTGACCACTTCCCACTCCGTATTCACCTACTGGATGGAGCAGTACCTGAAGAGAAGCCACCAAAATGGGTGATCAGCAGGGCTAACTGGATGCTGTTCAGCTAGCTGGCTGTGTTTCAACAATGCGGCAGCATCCAAGGGTTGGTGGAGCTCATCACATGAGTGATCCATCATGTCGCCGACCTATCCATCACAAAGTCCTCAGGTAATCTTAAGAGGCGATCTGTCCCTTGGTGGACAGATGAGTGCCATTCAGCAATCTGGGACGATCATGTGGCTCTTAGACATTTTAAATGCCGACTGACAGCAGACAACCTCAGATCCTTTCGAGTCAAGAGGGCCAAGGCTCAACGTGTTATTAAGGAGAGTAAGGAAAGGTTATGGACTCCACCAATTGTTTCACTTCTTCTGCAAAAGTATGGGAATTTATTCAGAGGATTTCCAGTAAATGCAGTCGTGTACCAATAGCAGCAGTGCTGAAACAGGGGTGTCTCGAAACAACACCTAGAGACATAGCTCAGACGCTGGCGAGCATTTTGTAAAAACTACCGCCAAGATCCGGCGTTTCGTCGTTACTGTGCGACTGTAGAAAGGGGGAAGTTGGACTTCAGATCCAACAGTTCTGAGGCCTACAACTCTCGTTTCTCCATTTGGGAGCTCAAATCAGCACTGACTGAAACTCCTGACACTACACCTGGTCACGACCAGATGTGATTCTGCATGCTTAAACATTTGCCAGTGGCTTCAAAGGAAATCCTCCTCAAATGTTTTAATCTCATGTGGCAGACGGGCAACTTCTCCAACACGTGGAGGAAGGCAATTCTGACACCTCTCCTCAAACCAGGAAAGGACCATACATGTGCCAGTAGTTATCGGAGTATTGCCTTAACGAGCTGTGCAGGAAAGACCATGGTTAACTGTCGTCTGTTCTGGTTGTTAGAAACCACACAACTCCTTAGCTGCTCTCTGTGTTGATTCCTGAGATTTCAGTCAATTGTTGACAACCTGACCCTGCTAGAGACAGCTATTTGGCAGGATTTCCTTTGTACACATCTCTGTGTCAGCATATTCTTTGATACCAGTAATGCCATGCAGTACTACTTGCAGGCACTGTATTCTCTCACAATTACATTAATGGGGCTTTCGTGGCCACCACCTCATCTTCATATGGTCTTTCCTGTCTCAACGGGTTTTTAGGACCCAATTTGGTAATGCACTGTCAGATTGACTTGAGCAGGAGAATGGTGTCCCTCAGGGCAGTGTTTTAAGAGTTACCCTCTTTGACATAGCCATAAACAGTATCACGTATATAAGGATTCCTGTGCAGTGCTCCTTATTGGTGGATGATTTTTCTGTTTTCTGTTCCCTCTCTTCCTTTTCAACAGTAAGCCATCAGTTACAACATACATTGTGCAGGTTAGAGGAGTGGGCTGAAAAGACGGGGACTCAGTTTTCATCAGCCAAGTGTGTTTGTGTTCATTTTAATCATCATGTTTTTAATTTACCTGTCTTACATGTTAGGGACACCGTCCTACACTTTAGAGACTCAGTGAGGTTTTGGGCCTTGTTTTTGACTGCAAATTATCGTGGTTACACCACCTGAGAGATCTGAAAGCCAGAACCCTGAAGGCATTGATCATGAAGTGCCTTAGCCACAGGTCTTGGGGAGTGGACAGTGGATGTATCCTACAGTTTTATAGGCTTTCGTGCATTTGTGGTTGGACTATGTGTGCATAGTGTAAAGATCATCAAGAGTTTCTTGTTTAAAGATCATTGACATTGTTGACCATGAGGGGACTCAGCTAGCCATGGGTGCTTGTAGAGCCAGCCCCATACTGAGTCTCTGTGCTGAGGCTCTGCCATTCACGATCTGGCAGCAGCTCCTCATGGTGCATCGGTATGTACGTAAATTCCTCACAGCTCCGATTTCACCTGCATACCATACTGTTGATTAGATTAGATTAGATTAGATTAGATTAGATTAGATTAATACTAGTTCCATGGATCATGAATACGATATTTCGTAATGATGTGGAACGAGTCGAATTTTCCAATACATGACATAATTAGGTTAATTTAACAACATACTTAAGTTAATAAAACAATTTTTTTGTGTTTTTTGTTTTTCTTTATTTTTTGTTTTTCTTTATTTTTATTTTTATTTTTTTTATTTTATTTTTTTTATTATTTTTTTTTAATATTTTTTTTTTAATATTTTTGTTTTTTTTTCCTTTTTTTCTTAATTTATATCTAAAAATTCCTCTATGGAGTAGAAGGAGTTGTCATTCAGAAATTCTTTTAATTTCTTCTTAAATACTTGTTGGTTATCTGTCAGACTTTTGATACTATTTGGTAAGTGACCAAAAACTTTAGTGCCAGTATAATTCACCCCTTTCTGTGCCAAAGTTAGATTTAATCTTGAATAGTGAAGATCGTCCTTTCTCCTAGTATTGTAGTTATGCACACTGCTATTACTTTTGAATTGGGTTTGGTTGTTAATAACAAATTTCATAAGAGAGTATATATACTGAGAAGCTACTGTCAATATCCCTAGATCCTTAAATAAATGTCGGCAGGATGTTCTTGGGTGGACTCCAGCTATTATTCTGATTACACGCTTTTGTGCAATAAATACTTTATTCCTTAGTGATGAATTACCCCAAAATATGATGCCATATGAAAGCAATGAGTGAAAATAGGCGTAGTAAGCTAATTTACTAAGATGTTTATCACCAAAATTTGCAATGACCCTTATTGCATAAGTAGCTGAACTCAAACGTTTCAGCAGATCATCAATGTGTTTCTTCCAATTTAATCTCTCATCAATGGACATACCTAAAAATTTGGAATATTCTACCTTAGCTATATGCTTCTGATTAAGGTCTATATTTATTAATGGCGTCATACCATTCACTGTACGGAACTGTATGTACTGTGTCTTATCAAAATTCAGTGAGAGTCCACCAATGGAATGCCTTTCCCCCAACCATCCATGAGCCACAACGCTGTTTGGGATCTGCATGCAGTGTGTGTTGGAGTCAGTCAACATGGAGCAAGTACAACACCAAATCCAGGGGTTCCATTGTCTGCCACCTTGGCTGCTGTAGGGGCCTAGCATAATTTTAGATTTAGTGCAGTGCAGAAAACATTGCACTCCTGCTTCTGTTTTTAATGTGATGTTTTGCAATATTTTATATGAGCACCATAACAATGTAGCTGTCTTTAAGGGTGGGTCCAAGCAAGGGAACTTCATTGGTTACTCTGTTGTTTTCCTGGATCATGTATTCAAGGTCAGAATGCCTCAAGAATTTACTGTCTTCAATGCAGAATTATATGTGATCTTGCAGGCACTGGAACAGATGAGACATTCTTCCAGTGCTAAATTTCTTGTCTGTTCAGATTCTCCGAGTGCCCTTCACTCTCTACAACATTTGTACCCAGCAGACAAAGTCATCCAGAATATCAGGACACACTCCTCCAACTACAACTGGGGAAGGAGGTGTCTTTCTGCTGGGTACCAGACTATATGAGTATTTCAGAGAATGAAAGGACAGATCTAGCACCCAAGGAGTCATGTCATGACCCTAAGTTCTTTCAGTGTGCCATCTCCGTGCATGCTATAACCTTGCTGTTGAGGTACAAAGCCATGCGTTGATGGGAAGATGAGTGGCTGGAAGTGACTGACAATAAGCTCCACGTATCAAAGCCCACAACTCAGCCATGACAAACTTCTTTCCAGCCTTGTAGAAAGGATGAGGTCCTTCTTATTCATCTTTCCATAGGCCATAGTCCTATGATGCATAATTTCTTACTCCTGTGAGAAGACCCTCCAATGTGGGGTGCTTGTGGTGTACAGATAACTGTGCACAACATTTTATTGGATTGTATAGTATTATCCAACCAGCAAGCTGCTGCAGATTTGTCACAGAATCTTCCCACTATTTTAAGTGATGTTCAAATGAATGCGGTTTGAGTTTTAAAGTTTTATGAACTGCCCATGATTTTTAACAAAATTTCCTCATTCATTTGTTTCAATAAGTGTAAGGACACTGATGACCCCGCTGTTAAGCACCCATGAAAAAGAGAGAGAGAGAGAGAGAGAGAGAGAGAGAGAGAGAGAGAGAGAGAGAGAGAGAGAGACAAAACAGAAGTAATATCTGGCATTCAACAAGGAGGTATTACAGGCCTTCTGCATTTCCAGATGTATGTTAATGATGTAGGAGACAATCTGAGCAGCCGTCTTAGATTGGTTCTAGATGATGCTGTCAATTGCCATCTTGTAAAGTTATCAGATGATCAAAACCAAATGCAAAAAGATTTAGACAAGATATCTGTATGGTGTGAAAGTGAAAATTTACTCTATATAATGTGTGTTGAAGTCATGCATATGAGTACTAGGAGTCCTCTAAATTTTGGTTACATCATAAATCACACAAATCTAAAGGCTGTAAATTCAACCAAATACTTAGGATTACAATTACAAACAGTTTAGACTGGAATGATCACATAGGTAATCTTGAGGGAAAGTAAACAAAAGTCTGTGATTTATTGCCAGAACGCTTAGAAAATGCAACAAATTCGTTAAAGAGAATGCTTACAGTAAGCTTGTCCGCCCTCTTCTGGGGTACTGCTATACTGTGTGGGATTTGCATCAGATAGGATTGATGGAGGACATCAAAAAAGTCCAGAGAAAGGCAGCTTGTTTTATATTATCATGAAATAGGGGAGATTCTTCCGTGGAGGTGGTGGTGGTGGTGGTGGTGGTGGTGGTTAGTGTTTAACGTCCCGTCGACAACGAGGTCATTAGAGACGGAGCGCAAGCTCGGGTTAGGGAAGGATTGGGAAGGAAATTGGCCGTGCCCTTTCAAAGGAACCATCCCGGCATTTGCCTGAAACGATTTAGGGAAATCATGGAAAACCTAAATCAGGATGGCTGGAGACGGGATTGAACCGTCGTCCTCCCGAATGCGAGTCCAGTGTGCTAACCACTGTCTTCTGTGGATATGAAAGACAAATTGGCCTGGCAATCGTTAAAAAAAAAGGCATATGTAATTGCAGAAGGACCTTATTATGAAAGTTCAATCAGAAATTTCCCCTCAGTGTGAAAACATTTTTTTGGCACCCACCTACATAGGGAGAAATGATCATCATAAAATAAGATAAATCAGAGCTTGCCCAGAAAGATTCAAGTGTTCATTTTTCCTGTGCCCTGTTCAAGAGTGGAATGGTAGAGAAATAGCATGAAGGTGGTTTGATGAACCCTATGCCATATACATAATTATGAATTGCAAAATAATAATATAGATGTAGATAGAGGTGTAGATGTACTTAGAACGGGTTGTTCAGAACAGAATGAATTCTCATTCAACAATGGAATGTGTGCTGATATGAAACTTCCTGGCAAGTTAAAACAGTGTGTCAGACCTAGAAACAAACCTGGGACCTTTTCTTTGGAAGAAGTAAAGCTGTTTGGATGGGTCATGAGTCATGCTTGGGTAGCTCAGTGGTAGAGCCCTTGCCCACAAAAGGCAAAAGTATCAGGCTCAAATCCCAATCCAGCACACAGTTTTATCCTGCCTGGAAGTTTGGTTGTCCAGACATCCACTCATGAGGCAGTAATAGTAACTATGATTACCAAAGTACAAATGGTGACTGAAACAAGTAGAAGGATTTATTTGTTCAATAAGCTACACAAAGAGTAACTTGAAATATTTATCTCCAGGTTATTGACCAAGCACTGAATGGAACAGTTTGTGATGGGAGAGATCATGCAAGGTATATAGCCTCTATAAAGAAACTTCTAAAGAAATAGAGACTGCTGCACAGTAATTGTAGAAAATGTCAGAGCACTAAAGATAGATAGAAGCTAGCAGAAACACTCAAGTTAGCAAACATGCAATCCACAAAGTCTTAGATGACTAAAATAGTAGAATCTTATTGAAAAACCTCTACAAAAACCAAAGAAATACTGGTTGTCCATAACGAGACACTAAAGTTTGTGTCCAGATACCTACGGGTGACACAGGAACTGTAATTTATGATAGCAAAGCATAAGTGGAAATGATGCACCATATTTTCAAATGTTCCTGTATAAGAAAAATCTGAGAGTGCTGTCTCATTCTCAGTTTAGTTCTTGCACCACTACAAAGATGAGTGATAAAAGTATTAGTGTCATTGATGTTGAGAAACAACAGAAACCACTGAAACTGAACAAAGCTCCAGGTCCTGACAGAATCTCTATCAGATTCTAAACAAGTTCGGTACCAGATCTGGCTCCTCTTTTAAAAATAATGTACTGTAGTTCACTCAAACAGAAAGACTGTGCTCACCAGTCGAAAGAAAGCGTAGATGGAAACTGTTATGAGAAAGTCTACTGACAGATTAGATTAGATTAGTTTTTCGTTCCATAGATCCGTGTTGAGGAGATCCTCGTGGATGTGGAACATGTCACTTTTTTTAAAGCTGAAATAACAATACTAATAGTATGAATATATACAATACATCATTTCTTTCTATTAAAAAATTCGTCAATGGAGTAGAAGGAGTTGGCTGCTAGTAAGTCTTTCAGGCTCCTTTTAAACTGATCTTTATTGGTAACTAAATTTTTTATGTTTGCTGGCAAATTATTGAAGATGAGTGTTCCTGAGTAGTGAACCCTTTTTTTAACTAAAGTAAGTGCTTTTAAGTCCTTGTACAGATCATGTTTGTTCCTGGTATTGTATGTATGAACTGAGCTGTTTGTTGGAAAAAGAGATATATTATTTAGGACAAATTTCATTAAGGAGTAAATATACTGAGCGGCAATAGTTAGTAAACCCAATTCTTTGAAGAGGTTTTTACAGGATGTCCGTGAATTTACTCCACAAATAATACATATTACATGCTTTTGGACTCTGAAAACTTTTGTTTGACTTGAAGAGTTATCCCAAAATATTATACCATATGACATTATGGAATGAAAGTAGGCAAAGTATGCAAGCTTTTTCACCTTTATGTCACCTATGTCTGCTAACACTCGAATTGCAAATACAGATTTGTTAAGACATTTCTGCAGTTCTGTGGTGTGATCCTCCCAACTGAATTTATTATCAAGTTGTAATCCCAGGAATTTAAGACTGCCAACCTCTTCTATCTGCTCTTCTTCATACTTTATGCACATGCTGGGTGGAAACGTCTTACAGGTTCTGAATTGCATATAGTGAGTCTTTTCGAAGTTTAATGTCAGTGAGTTAGCTTTAAACCATTTATTAATATCCATGAAAATATCATTAGCAGATCTTTCTAGAACTACACTCGACATACTATTTATTGCAATACTTGTGTCATCTGCAAACAAAACGAACTCTGCTTCTGGCAGTGTAACTGATAAGAGATCATTAATGTACACAAGAAAAAGCAATGGCCCTAAGATGGATCCTTGTGGGACACCCCATGTAATTTCATCCCATTCTGTTGATGACTGATGACTTGATTCACTAGTCCCTTGCACTGACACCCTTTGTTTCCTATTAGTGAGGTATGACTTGAACTATTTTGCAGCACTGCTCGTTACACCATAGAATTCTAATTTATTTAAAAGGATGTTGCAGTTTACACAATCAAATGCCTTTGACAAATCACAGAAAATACCTGCTGCTTGTAACTTGTTATTTAATGAACTAAGTACATTTTCACTGTAGATGTAAATAGCCTTTTTGATATCAGAACCCTTCAGAAATCCAAACTGTGTTCTTGATAATATGTTATTTGTGGTCAGAAAGTTTCAAGAGTCATCTTTAAGTGACAACTCTATGAATATACAAGAATCTCCTATACATCTCTCCCATAGTGATCATTAGAACAAGATTAGATTAATTACATAACATACAAAAGCATTTACGCAATCATTCTTTCTGCAGTCCATGTGTGAATGGAACAGGAAAAAGCTCAATAACTGGTACAATGGGACATACCATGTGCCATGCACTTCACAGTGGTTTTCAGAGCATAGATATAGATGCCACACCTGTCAACAAAAAGGTGTGCAGGAGCGAACAACACAAAATTACTGTCCAATATATTTATCAGCCATCTGTTGTAGAATCTTAGAAAATATACTGAGTTCACAACTGTACCTTGAGCAGAAAGTCTTTGCCATATAGCATGGCTTCCACAAATGTGACTCATGCAAAATCCAACTTGCATATTTCTCACATGTCATCCTGAAAGCCATGAATCAAGGCATGCAGTCAGGCAGATGCAGTATTCATTGAGTTCTGGGAATCATTTAACTAAGTAACATACCAATGCTTAGTAACACAAGTACATAGAGTACCAAAAAGATTTGTGACTGGATTGAAGATGCCACAATGAAATGTTTTGGGATTCATGTCATTCATATTGTATATTAATGACCAGAAAGACAGTAATAATGATAATGCAGGCTTAGTTACAATTTGCTCGACTGTGTGGGACCCATACCAAATAGCAATCTTCTAGGATGGGTTTACCAGAGTTTTCTAAGCAAACTCCTTCGTACCCTGACTACATTTTCTCAGTACTAATATACTGGAGTCTGCCACCAGCTTTACCCTTAACTATCAACTACCCTATTAATAACTGACAAAATGAGGGGAGAGAAAAATATTCAAGAAAGGAAAAGAATACTGACACTATAAGTCAACAGGAAGTGCAAGGAAGTGAAAGCAAAATGGTTGCAGGAAAAATATGAAGAAATAAAAAACGAAATGGTAGTCAGCACAGATTCAGCATATGAAAAGTCACAATACCTTTTGGTGCACCTAAAATAAGATAACAGTATATGATGTTTAATTTCTAAATTTGAAGAATATGTTTTGGAGTAAAAACTTATTCAGACAGTGAATTTTTAAATTTCTTTCACTCAGTGCTAGAGACTGACATATTACATGTCAGCTAATTGGATCTTGATGTCCACATCACCCATCGAAAGTGAACTATTCTGTCTCTCTTTCGTACTTAATAAGAACACAGTATCTTTGTTAAAGGAACATGAAAAGAAGCTCAATTGGCAGTCAAATAAAACACTAACAAAACAACAGAATATAGAATATAGTGGAACTCATCCGGGGGAGGGAAGGGGGGGGGGGGAGCATTTGCATGAATGTTTCTGCAACCCTCATCAAAAAACCTGTATTTAGTTGTAGCACTAACTCTGTTTGAATGAAAGTAAAGTCATTTTGCACTGTCTGTTGGGAGACCCTGAAGGGCAGTTTCAGCTGCCTAATTGGAAATGTTTTTCCTAGCCCACACACACAATGTATTTAAGTGTGTCTATGTAGGTGACTGTAATGTGTGTATGTGATGTGGAGGTTGGTGTTGGATGCTGATGATAGATGAAGGGAAAGGGTGCAACCCACTGCTGGCACATTGCCTAATCCTCTCAAATAGCACCAAAGGGGTGCTGAGCTCAGTGTCTCCCTCTGGCAGATAGATCACAACCAACAGTATCACATGCCCTCACTCCTACAGAGAAGTTTGGAATTTAATCCAGGATATTGATGCCAAGACCAGCTGTTAGGGTCCTTATGCCATCACCTCTCCTCTACTTTGCCTTAAAGACAAAAGGAAAGTAGCTAACACAACATGGTTTATCTCTCCCCTCCCCCTCCCCTTCCCCATCACAACCCCCTCCACTCCCAGGTGATTGCCCACTCGAGTGCCAGCCTCTTCTAATGTTGCTCAACTTCAGTGATCTGATGAAACCATTGAATTCAATGGGGCAACACACTTGGCAGTGTTCTTGAGAATATCCATTTATGAATGTTGAAAAAAGAATCTTATGTTCATGATTGAAATTATTATTATTATAATTATAATAATTATTATTATTATAATTATAATAATAATTATTATTATAATTATAATAATTATTATTATTATAACTGTAACGTTTGCTATAGGAAAAGACTCCAAACAAACTGTTCAGAATATTCTTTGTGTGTTCTTTCCTCCTTCAAATGACTTTATCTACACTCTTCAAATACTCTTTCTGCTGTTCAGTTACTATTCTTTACACAATAACCTCCACAGTATCATAGAATATTATATGAATTTGTGTGATGTACAGCATATATTATACTGTGTGACTATTTTTCAATAACAGGATGCTTGAATAAACATCACAATGAAGTTTGCCGAGCACTTGGCAGCTCATATTACTCCAGAATGGCGAAAGCAGTACATCAGCTATGAGGTCAGTTCCTTACATTAATATTATCATTCTTTACATGGTGATGGATGCTCAGTTTGCTAAGTACTACTTTGCTTGACAGTATATAAATAGTTTTCTTTTTTTAAGGTGTTAGTTGTTGGTCTACACTTTCAAATATATCTCACAACATTCTGTGGGACATTCAGAGCAGCTAGAGTTTAAATGTTGGCATTTTCTTGCAGGAAATGAAAATGATGCTCTATAACACCGTAGAGGAAGCACCTTCAGCAGAACTTGTGGAGCCTGAGGTTCTCACAAGGCATTTTGCCAATTTTGATGATCACTTTTTCCAGTACTGTGACAATGAACTGAAGAAAATCAATACTTTCTATTCTGGTAATAACAAAATAGTGATTTGTATTCTCATCTTGTTTCTCTGAAAGAAAAATGAAAGAAATTGTCAGCCATGTGTTTTTTATTTGCAGAAAAATTAGCTGAAGCAACACGAAAATTTGCTGCATTACAGAGTGAACTCAAAACAGCTGCACTTGTAGATGGCAAAGTCAGCAAATCAGTCTTCAGGTCAAGTGAAGCTAAGCCTAGTCTTCCTGCAAGGAAAGTACAAGAGCTGAAGCTTGCATTTAGTGAATTTTACCTAAGCTTGATCCTCCTGCAAAACTATCAGACTTTGAATTTCACAGGATTTCGGAAGATCCTCAAAAAACACGATAAGGTGAGTAACACTGTGCTGTTTCTCAAAATGTGTGACTTTTGGTATAATATAATGAAATCAGACTGTCAGAAAATATTTACGCCTGTGGTACTGAGTGCTCTCTTTAAAAAGAATGCATTTACTTTCTGTCTATAATAACATGTTTATTTATATTTAAGGATCTGTACCATTTTATGAAATAATGTGCAATGTTACAGATGAAAAGTCAAACACCATCATTAAACAGAATATTTTATAGTTTTCGGTTATCATTACTTTACTAAAGTTTAACATTTTTAATTGCTCTAAAAATAAGTTCCTCAAAGGAAGCTAAATTTACATTTTAAAAAACTATCTATTTTTATTTACAATTCTTTTTGCAATAACAGTGTTGCTATATATGTAAGTATAAACAAATAACAGAACATGTCCTTTGTAAAAGTTGTTTTTTGTCCCTCAATGTAATCTTTAAAATTCCACACACATATTGTAGCTTTTGAGTGTATATTTAAAAGTAATAACATCAAATGCTTAACATATTTACAGTAGGTATGTCGTGTCATTCAGAGAAAAATCTTAAGGGACCAAATATAGAGACCAGGAAAGTTTAGGCACTAACTCATATTACATTTCAGGCAATTTGGCTATTATGACAATGAAAGTGACAGTTTGTGCAGTCTGTCGGCAACTTTTGTGGGTTAGCATTCAGTACTCTGAGCACAGTTCCTCATTTAAACTGCCAACAAGAGTTATAAAACATTTCCTGGCAATTGTTTTAAAAATTAGTGACCAAAGGGTGGAAAGGACAAGAGAACTCGAATCATACATGATGGATCACACACACTGACACAGGGAAACGGTGATCAAGTTTACAATGTTTATTGACCAATGAAAGAAACGTCTGCTTCAATGATAATAACAAAATCACCATTGCAGTGTCTCACAGGTGTGAAGACTTGTCAGTGTGGTGATTCCAGAATCTGACAAAGTAAAACAATTAGTATCTTCATAGACAAATACACTTGTATGGAAAATATTCTAAGTCCAAATAAGCTATCCATGATAACACCAAGCATATGAACAGAAAAATCTATCCTGGATACAATCTGATTGCACCAAGGGAACAACAATGAAGGCTGAATACAGTGGCATTGGTTCCTACGATGGGCTTTGTGAGTGTCGTAAGATGATGGGGTGAATAGTACCCACTTGAGGGCTAGGAGAGGCTCTCAAAGCTGGAAGAACTGACTTGTGTAGCTCTGGAGCCAACCTTTACAGTGGTCAGTGGCAGAATACTCACATCACTATTTTCTAGTCGTGTGTGTGTGTGGCAGATGTGAATAGTTCCTTTGGAAGAGGCAGCCTCTACTAGCGCTGGAACTACGACCTGGCATCTGTCCATTACTGCAATGGAGCGAGTCCATGCTGCTGAGGTGTGCATGGACTATGTAGGCTGCAGACTTGGTTGAGCTGCCCAGAAGGTTGCCGATCACTTTTGTGAAGATCGCCAGTATAGCAATAGGCAGATCGAATAATGTCACTTGGAACATGAGGAGACTCAAATCTAAATAAATGGAACTGGAAAGAAAGCTGAAGAAGGAAATGTACCAGTTGCAATCCCAACAAAAACAAAGAAAAATGTAAATGAATCAAAGAACTGAATGATTACATCATTAGGTTACCAAAGTACAAATATATGTCCCTGAAGAGACAAAGATAGAAGAGACTGATAACCTGCAAACATCTGCTATGAAAGATTAATATTATGAAAAGGATAGACTTCTACTCACAGTAATAATTACACTTTGAGTCACAGAAAGGCACAATGAAAAGACTGTTACACATTGAGCTGTCAGCCAAAGCCTTCTCCTTCAGAAAAGAAGAAGGCTTTGGCTGAAAGCTCAATTTGTAATCGTCCTTTTGTTGTGATTGTCTCCACTCAATGTGCCATCTTTATGGTGAGTAGCAGTCTCCCTTTTCACAATATTGTTGACGTTCCAAACTGGACTTTCCATTGTTAGATTAATAATACAAACACTTAATGCTATGGACAGTTTTATTGCAACATAGACGTTCAAGGAGGGTCATTACAAAAACAATGGCAATGAAGCTAAACAGTTTAGTTGCATGAATCACAAATATCTTCTTTTGGAGAAGGGATATTTACAAGTATACATTATTTTCTAATAAATGACAAGCTCAAGATTCGATTCAGAGATGCACAGATTTTTAAGGATTTTTTAAAAGATGTGGCAGTAAGGCCTACTAACAGTAAAAGGTGTCCCGTTCCATAAAAACATGGGAGAACTGCCGGATGTCAGTAACATCCTGCCACGATATTTTGGCGCAGAGTTTTCTGGCCATCTTCAGGTGAGTACCACTTTAGTAGTACTGGTGAGTACGCGCTGAGCTCTGTCCTTTTTTTTTGGGGGGGGGGGGGGGGGGGGGAGGAGGATAACGGAATAACCATGAAGCTCAACAACACTGTCCACCAGATAGATGTAGAGCGTGAAGTGCAAGTGCACTTACTACAACAAGAAAGCATAGCAAGTTTGAAGGAATATTTACTGGAAAAGGTTGCCAAAATTACTTGGAGATGATGTGCAAGCATGTAGGTAAGATGTAATCGAAGCCCTCAGGAAAAAGAACAACATAAGAAGCATAAATTATCTGTTTATCTGAATACAGAAAATTGGAGAACCACTAAAAAAACACACACACACAATTCAGAATATACAGAATAGAAAGAAAAAAGAATATGCCAAAAAAGTAATTAAAGCATCACAACACACATGGGACAAATTTGTAGGTCAAATGGAGTAAACATCTTAACAAGGGTAAAAAGGGAACAGAAATAACATATGTGACACACAAAGATGCTACACCTTGTTAATTATCATCAGTGCTGGTAAGGTAGTAAAATAATTGATGCATGGAAAAAAGAGAAGTATTATCTTTGTTCAAGAAAGGTAAGTTTAATGACCATTAAAAAGCAGAAGTATGTGTTCTCAACACTTAATATAGTAATAAATATCAAACTTAAAACAATTTCTGAAATTCTTGTTGATGTGAACATGCTGAACCTATGAAGGGACTATCAACTAAAGACTGTGCTTCTTCTACAAAAGATAATTGTGACAACATTATGAGTCAAGTTACATTCACACATACATTTTACAAAATTCATAAATGAATTGGATAATGTAAACAGAAATAAACTTTCAACTGCAAAGAAAAGTAATGGTTATCCTAGAAAATTAATAAAAGCTATAAGACTCCTATACAGCTAATAGAAGATTTTATAAGATCAAGCATAATAAAAAATGATGAAATTTTAATAACCGAAAGAAAAGACCACATTGGTGTGGTCATAAATATAATCATGAGACAATATTTGAGGAGAACTGTACCAGGCATGAGGCCTGGAGAAAGACGGCATGATGTTTATGAGAAACAGATATATGAAGATATTGGCAGAGATGTACAAATGTTAACATTGTTATAAGCCAAGAACTGGGTATATGTATAGTAATCTGGACAGAGGCTTACATATAACCATGTCTGGGTCGCTGGAGTAAGTAACTAATGATTAATTTAAGATTGTGCCCCATCAACCACATAATATTAAAAAATAAGACCAGGCAAGAAAAGAGTACAGTATTATAAAACTATCAATCTTCCAGCAATCCTATGTGATATTTTTGGGTGCATGGAAGAAACTGTAGATGTAATAAACGCTGCAGAAATGAAATTATGAGAAGAAAATGCAGGTATGGCAAGAAATAAAAGCAGAACCAATCAAATTTATAATAGTGAAGTATTGCAGCAACTGGTATGAGCACATCTGATAGACAGACAACATAACTTTCCAAATTAGGATTTGCCTACAGACTGACCAGTATAAAAGATGTAGAGTGTATCACTTCAAAAACATGGTTATGAATTTAGCTAACAAAACTTCCCAGACAATTTCTTGGTGCTCACATCAATGCGCAGATCACTGCATTGATAAATGTTTTGTGTTAGAACTATAATAAAGTATGCATGTTTTACTTATCATGATGGATGAAGGCTGATGGCAAGACAGGATTCTAAGGAAGCCATAACAAAATTTACTTCAAAAGCACAAATCTGTCTAATCCATAATACTTCATGCACAATACCATGCTATTTGTTTATTGGTGATTATCTTGTCAGACTACAGTTTTCAACCACACACACAGCCTACTGTGAAGCATTACACAGCATCTTCTTACCTAGGTGTCCACACTGTATTAAATTTTTTTGCCCACGTGTAGTTGTCTCTGTCACTTTTGATTTCTTCTTCCCTCACTTTCTTTCTATGACCACTATGCTTTACCTAATCTTTTATTCCTTGATCACCATCCAGCTTTGCTCACTGTCATTACGGCCACTCTTCTTCCTCTTTCTAATTATGAACTGGATTCACAAAATTAACAACCTTGTTAGATAGTCTTATCTAATATGCACTTTGAATTGATTTAATAGTAGCCAGTTAACAGGTAAGATAAAATGTCCAGCATAGAGCAAAACTAGGATGTTAGAATCAATGTGTACATATACTGCAGCCTACTCACTGTGTAAGATACTATGCTGTCTGATTTCCCTACAATATAAATTATCTTTTCCATCTTTTCTTGGCAAAATATGACATTTTATTCTGTAAAATGAACAGAACCTAACTTGCCATATCTGAGTCCTTATGACAACCAACAAAACCTTTTCCTTTCTCAGCTCAATCCCAGATTGCCATGTGACTTTAGTTAAAAAATGTTACTGGATATGGAATTCTAAAGATGTACATAGGACAGTTTCTTACCAACTGATGACAGCCACAGAATACATCCCATGGTAAGGAGTGCCACCTTTACCAAATTTATTGAAGATTTATTGTAAATATTAAAAATGAAATTTCTTGGCATTATGGTACTTCGATTTGCCTCAAAAATAAAAATGGAACACTTTTTGTACAATAAAACTTTCTAACAAATTTATTTGTGCTGATAATATCTCTGTCATTATACTGTCACTTCATTGTAGCTGCTATCAGTTGACTCTGGAGCAAGATGGAGACAGGAAAATGTGGAAACATCACACATATACACCAACAAAGATATTGATCGATTAATCACAGAAACAGAAGGAACTGTGACTCTGGAACTAGAGGGTGGTGATCGACAGAGAGCTATGAAACGACTGCGTGTACCACCTCTTGGAGAGCAACGAAGCCCCTGGATTACTTTCAAAGTGGGTCTCTTCTCCGGCTCCTTCATAGTGCTTTTTCTTGCTGTTGTGCTTTCAGGTTGGAATAATTTTCAGTTCTCATAAAACTGTAATAATCTATAAATACAAAATCTAAATAGTACTTTATTTTATGAAAAGCAAGTTAAAAACCACTGAGATGCAAGATTAGCACACATCCCAAAACATTCAGTCCATTATTGCAAATGAAAATCACATTTTTATTGAAACTTTAAACAACAACCTAGTGCAGACAAGCACTTATCAATTCAAAATAAAAGCAATGAATACTACACATTTCTCTCAGTGTGTTACTGTAATTTTTTATTTATTTTTTTATTTTTTAATGCAAAATATTAGCAGGGAATATATTAGATAGACACTATCAAAGTATTGTGCCATATCTCTTAACTGAACCCATGGTGGAGACATTTATTTGGCTTCTTGCAAATACCAGTAAATGTGGTATAATGTGTACAGAATCATTTAAATTTTTCTTACAGCTTGGCAGTAGGGCTGTTAATGGTTAATATATGTGCTCTTTGACTGCTACAACAAGTTTATTATCAAACCAAACAGCACGAGACTGGAAATTTTTGAATCATTGCTATTTGACTAGCTAATATAATGTGCCAAGTCAAACATTTTGTGTGTGTGACCTGGTAGCCTTACTCTATGAAACTACTGAGGATACCGAATAAAACAATCATTTATAAATAATAGTGGGACACATGCAAAATGTACTGATAAGCCAATAAAATCTTAAATTCAAGAATTAGCATTTTTACAGTTGGGCATAGTATGGAGAAAGTGATTCTCAAACAATTAATATCATAAGAAATTAACCATAACACTAATTCCTATGGCAGATATCAGTTATCAGTAGACAATGACTAACTATTAAGAAACTAAAAGAAGATGTAGGATTTAGGGAAGGAAACAAAACAGAAGAGGGAGTAAAAAAGCAAAACAAAAGAGCAACATAGGTTTGAACTTTAAATAACTAAGTAAACAAGATCAAAAAATTAGTAATCCCCAGGAGACATCTCACTAATAGCACCTACCACCACCTTGATAGTGGTATCAGTTCAGAAAGGGAGAGAGCCCTCAAGTCTCTTCAGGAATACCATATCTGGATGAATCCACCATGGATGATTAGCTATGAAATGGTGGGGATATTGATTGCTCCATTTCACCTGCTATTTCGAATGGTACCCAGACATTTTCTGTGGGGTCATGACCAGCTAATTTTGTGGACCCGACAATATGCAACAGGGCACCTGAGTGTTTGTCACACCTGGAACATGTATGTACAGCACTGGGAACATGGTAGTTTTTATCTTGGATGATGGAATGTATTCAGTAACACTATTAGTAAAGCTATAGTGAAGATCTAGAAGGAAGGGCAGTACTTGGTCATTGAGAATGGTAAAATAAACACCTGCTTCACATTCATGGTAACATGAAGGAGTGGGCCCAAGTCATTGCAGAAAAATACCCTGAAAACATTGCAGAACCACTACCAGGTTGAGCTACTTATACATTCTCCACACATCATGATTTAAATGCCTTATTGGGCAGTTAGTGCACTTGATGCCTTGTATCATTTGAAAAGAGGTAAAATTGTGACCAGTCAGGCAACATTGCATATGTTCAAGTCAGCTACTGATCAGTTTCTGAATTGTTTGGTCCACTGATGCAGAGAGCAAGGGCTATTGTGAGGTACCTATCTTCAAATGTCCAATGAATGCTTTTCCCTTTGCAGTGTCCACTCAGATAGTGGTTGAAATGAACCTCTTATCACTATCAGCAACAATTCCTTTACACTTGAAATCAGTTGCAGTTGTCAAGGTGTGACACACATCTCCAGTCCACTGTTCTTAAGCCATGCTACAAGGCTGTGTGTGATACACAATTCCTTGTAGAAATGTTGACCAGTTTGCACTGATACAGCAGCAAATTAGATAACTTAATTTACAGTATGGTCAGGGGTATGCCCTAACATGCTGGCTCCTGTCTGCCATTCACTCAGTTCTCCACATTGACCTATCTTACCAGCCTAACTCTGCAGAATTAACTGGCCCATCTCACCACTTTGACACCATGAGTTGAGTTGATTTTGGAAGGAGACCAAACTGCAAGGTCATCAGTCCCATCGGATTAGGGAATGAGGGGGAAGGAAGTTGGCCATGCCCTTTCAAAGGAACCATCCCAGCATTTGCCTGAAGCGATTTAGGGAAATCACAGAAAACCTAAATCAGGATGGCCAGACACAGGATTGAACCATTGTCCTGAATGCGAGTCCAGTGTGCTAACCACTGTGCCACCTCACTCGGTAAACACCATGACTTATGTCAGCAATGGAGGTGCCATGACTCCCTGGTACAAATTCTACTCTACACACAACACCCCAAAGCGACCAGAGTGCTCACTTAAGGAGTGTCTAATAACTTATCTGAATAACTTGTGTGTAGAGAAGTTTTGTCTTTTGTGCGTGTGTGTGGGAGGGGGAGGGGGTGGGGGTTGGGGTGGAAGCGGAAGGTTGCGGGAGGCAGCAATTTTTTTTTTTTTTTTTTTGTGTGTGTGTGTGTGTGTGTGTGTGTGTGTGTGTGTGTGTGTGTGTGTGTGTGTGTGTGTGTGTGTGTGTGTGTGTCCCCTTCCAATGTTGCCCAATTGAGATAGAAGGAATGATTAAAAAGTTTCCAATCAAAGGAGAAGTCTGTAACTACATGCTGCACCTACTCATCCAACAGGAATAATTGATCCCTCAAGGCCTTTTTCTAAGGGACTGATGGCATGATATTCACATGGGGAGGGATCAGGACAATAGGTCAGGTGCTAGAGTCTCCCAGTGGAAGCTAGCCTCCCAGATCCACCAGTGTCTTCTATCCAATCGTGACCTGCATGGAACCTGGCACACCGGTCCACAGTGGTGGTTTTTGACAAAAATCCCGACTCATACAAATTTTTCATTCTCCAGTGAATGTCTACTGGCATCTACCCTTTGGCAGGCAAGAAAAGACTAACAGCACACTGGTCCTGTTTACTCACAAGTGCTAATAACGTTGGCATAGTTCACATTTCCCATATGCATGTCGGAAAGAATTGAATGACATACTAATCCCTTGCCTGCATGTCAATGCATATATACCCTCATCAGAGTCATGCTACATTGCATATATGCTGCAGCAATGCACTCAAATGGAAACTTTTTGATCAACAACTATATTTCATCATTTTAGTGACTGCAATGACAATAGGTCATTAGACTCTAAGTTCCTTCCTCAGCATCCTTTATTTGCTCCTATGCCTCATCCTCTATTTATTAACACCTATAAATAGGATTTTTTCCTGCTATTTTCTGATGATTTTTTTCTGTTGTAAAATAGTTTCAAAAAGAAATTGATTTATTGGAGTTTAATGTCCAGTCAACAATGAGCTTATTCAAACTGAATAGAATCTTGGAAATAATGAAATTGGTCATGTCATTTTCGAGGCAACTATCCCAGCATTCATCTTAACTGTTTGACGAAAACCTAAACCTGGCTAGCCAGAGTTTTAACCTTGTTGTGAGTCCCTTGGGTAATCATAGCCCCATCTCGTTCAATTTTAGGTTTTTAGTCAGTTAGCCTAATAGTGTTCTCATGATGTGACCACAAGAGAGATTTGGCTAAAGAATCCATTTTTGAAAAAGAAATGTGAAATAACATTAGTGCAATAAGACTGCAAGCATTTCTACACATGCCCTATGAAAACAAAATACTTGAATATGGCAGCCTTATTGGGCTGTGAAAGGTGAGTGTGGCAATCATGTTAAACACACCTTTCGTGTAGTGTGTGTGTGTTTTCTGACCAATGTAGGCTTTGCCATGCTGACAAGGTATTTTGTAAGATTCCAGCCATCTGCAATCCCATCCCAGCATTCTTTACTGAACCAAGAACGTGGAAATATTTGTAGGTGGCCAGAACATTACATTGACATAATGTTTCCCTAGGAATCTGCCTAATTTCGACGAAATATTGCTGACATTTGCAAGGAATGCCCTGGACCTGAACCACTCCTTCTCCTCTTGCTCGTGTGGGTGGTCACATTTCTTTCTCCTTAAAGCCATGCTGATGTGATGTGGAGAATATCCATTATCTTTGAACACAGACTGTAGGTGTTCCAATTCCTTTCCAAGGTTGTCTTTATCAGACACAACATGTGCTTGGTGCACCATTGTTTGAAGGGTGTCCATAGTTTCTGACATGCGATGGCAGCTAGATGCCTGCAAATTGAGATCTGTGTGTGTGGGCTTGTAGTAGACAGGTTGCCCCATTTCCATCTGACCAACATGTTCAGAAATGGCAGACAGCCACCCTTCTCCATATCCATTGTGAATTGGGTATTCTCATGGGGTGAATTCAGGTTCTGCAAAAAATGTGACAGTTCTTCTTTACCATGGGGCCAAACTACAAAAATATCATCCACATATCATAGGGAGACTTTTGGTTTAAGTTCAGCCATATCAAGTGCCCTCTCTACAAAGTCATCCACAAGAGTTTTCTACCAGAAGGGAGAAAGGAGTACCCATGGCAACACCATCAATGTGATCAAATTTTCACTCTTGAATAGAAAGTAGATTGAGAAAAAGGCATGATGACATAATGGAAGACCTTCTTTGTGGATCTTCAGAAGACCGTATGAACTTGGTGGAACAGAGCTGTGAGGTCTTAATCTTTTTGCAACTTCTGCAGAACAAAAGAAGAATTCAACAGTACTGTCATTTTCCTTTCTAATCTTCTTGTGAGGTCTTTACCAATCTTCTGGTACTTGGGTCATTCCAAGATCCACAAAGGAGGTCTTCCATTACCTGCTATTGTGAGCAATATCGGTGCTCTGACATATTACTTAGGTAGGCATCTTGCTCTCTACTGATACCTTCTGTGGGGAAAGTCTCACATCATGTTTGCAACTCTGGTAAGTAGACTGAGGTCACATCAACTCAGTGAATTGGACTTATTAGTAAGATTTGATGTAATCTGTCTCTTCACTAGGGGTTCTCTCACGGATTCACTGTCACTCACCAGCAGTAAGTTCATAGCTGACATAACAGTGGTGTTTCGTAATGACCTTTTTTTAATTCATCATGACCTTTTTTTATTTCATCATGACATTTCCTTAACCTACTTTTTATTGAACAGTGAATATTTTGAACAAAGTGACAGTGTTGTCATAGGTAGTCCTCTCTCCCCTCTGGTAGCAAAGTCTTTTTTGGAAGATTTTGAGGGAAGGACACCAATTCAACCAAACTTAAACCAAAAGGCGTCTCATGATACATAGATGATACTTTTGTAGTGTGGCTCCATGGTGAGGAAGACCTGTCATTTTTTTTTTTTTTTTTTTTTTTGCAGCATTTGAATTCAATCCACAAGAATATCCAGTTTACAATGGACATGGAGAAGGACAGCTGTCTCCCATTTCTGCACATCTAGGTCAGTCAGAAAATGGATGAATCCTTGAGGCATTCCATCTACTGTAAATCCACACATACAGACCTGGATTTGCAGGCATCTGACTACCATGACCCCTCACAACCTATGGACATCCATCATATGGTGGGTACATGTAGTGTCTGATAGGCACAAGAGCTGAAACACCTACAATTTATGTTCAAAGATAATGGATATTCTCCACATCATGTAAGCATTGCCTTAAACAAGAAGAAACATGACCAGCCACATGAGCAAGAGGAGGAGTAGTGGTTCAAGTCCAGGGCATTCCTCCCATATGTTGACAATATTTTGTTGAAATCAGGCAAGTTCCTAAGGAAACATTATGCCAAAGCAGCCTACAATGACATGCCCTTCTCAGTTTGGTAAAGGATGATCCTGGATTGGAGATGGCTGGAATCTGCAGAATACCTTGTCAGTGTCGTGTGGCATAGCCTAAATTGGTCACACACACACACACACACACACACACACACACACTCTCTCTCTCTCTCTCTCTCTCTCTCTCTCTCTCTCTCTCTCTCTATGTGAAAGGTGCAGTACTTGCCTTTTGCAGCCCAGTAAGTCTCCCATATTCAAGCACTGTTTTGCTGTAGGGAATTCTATGAGTTGTTCTGCCACAGAAATCTTGGCGTTGATTCAGTTATTAAGGAATGAGTGGAAATACATTTGGTGGAAGATCTTATTAGTCATGATGGCAGCTTTCAACTGGATAGGGTAGGAGGCCTATTGATTTCTTAATAGCTACAGAAAAAAAACATTTAGTGACAATTAATTTATTAATTTTACACGTGAATTTTTACTCTGTAAGCACTCATTCCAAGAGAGTATGTATGTAGTATCACCATTACAAATGAACCTGTGCACCATAGATAGAACAACATTCTAAGAGGGTACGAAACTCAACAGAGGTCACTCATGTAAAGGGAACTTTCATGCCTGTGTCTCTGCACTAATTTATGGTAGAGAATTAACATTGTGAACCAGCAATCTCCAGTGCGAAACACTCATCTGAAGACAGTTGAATGGTTGTGAACTGAAATACAATGGCAAGAAGTTAGCATCATCCATTTGCAATCCCAAAACTTCATGGAATAGTCCAGTATTTCATTCACACTTTGTATTTGGAAGTGACATGTTTACAAAATATGCAAATGTCAAATTAAGAACTTTGTCATATACTCCTTTTTCCCAATCTGTGCAATTATACTAAACACCAAAGCATCCCATGGACTTTTATAATTCTTTCTAAATAAATTCTCCCAGTACAGACCCTCTTCTACCTTGCTTTCAAAGATCTTCTCGGATATTTTTGCACAATAACATACAAAACTGTATGAAAATCACATCTTTGTTCCATTGTGCACAGAGATTTGAGAAGACTGAAGAAAGGAAGATACAGGACAGAACAGAAAGGACCTGATGAGAAAAGAAGCATAGCTTTGGACCACAAAGGTTCATAATGGACCTAATTTATGAAATAAGACAATTACAAGATCACTATTAGAAGTATGGATGATGTGGTAGCTTTCCTCAGTGTAGAAGATACATATGATAGTATATGCAAAAGGAAAGTGTGGAAACTTTAAAGAACAATAGGGTGGGCAATTACTGGCTTGGTGCATAAGTTCATAGTATGAGGCCTGTTCAGAAAGTAAGCTCCGATTGATTGCCAAATTGAAACCACAGTGAACATCAGAAATGTTTTACTTGTAACAATTAGCTACACCTTTCAGCTACTTCTCTACGTAGTCGACGTTCTGACTTAGACTTTTGTCATAGCATTGTACCAACTTTTCAATAGCCTCATCATAGAAGGCAGCCGCCAGTGCTTTCCGCCAATTCTCCACGCTGGCCTACACCTCGTTGTCTGTGTCAAAATGTCTTTAAAGACAGCGGTTCATGTGACCAGAGATGAAACTCAGGGGGAGACAATTGCGGACTGTATTGTGGGTAATCTCACATTTCCATTTGAAAATGATGCAGGAGCATCTTCATTGCCCCTGCAGAATGCGGCTGAGAATTGTCTTGGAGAAGAAACAGCACGACAGTTATGTAATGTTAGCTGCATAGCTTCAGGCGAAATTTCTCACCAGGCCCTCGTACTTGGCGGCAGACACTATTTTCTAGACATCTTTACGCACTCACTGCGAGCTCAGAAATGAGAAGAGCGACGTGATGCTAACTGGGGTTATACTAGAGACACTACCCAACACATCTGTGCAGAGCTTTATCGGATTTTCATAGTCGTTTCCATTTCGCGACCGATCGGAGCTTACTTTCTGAACGCCCCTCGTATTTTTTCATAAGTTTAATAAACAGAACAGATATGCTTAACAGAGATATTACTCATCTGTAATATATTCTCATTCACTATTTACAACAGTCTGTAAATGCTGGGGTAACTTTCTGATTCTGTGATTGCAGAAATCATGTGGTTTTGAGGCAAAGAACTTGTTGAGCCATGTTCAGAGCACATTTTCATCTACAAAAGAAGTTCCTTGAAGGTTGTTTGATAGAGAGCAGAAAAGGTGAAATCTGAAGGTGCAAGATCAGGTGAAGAAGGTTGCTTGGAATGACTTTCAAACCCAGTCCTTGTATACTTTTAAAAAAAAATTTTTATCAGTCTAGCAGAATGCCAGTGGGCATTATCTTGGAGTAGCTACACTTCATACAGTCTTTCCTGTCATTGTTCTTGGACTGCATCTGCAAGACATCTCAAATGATGACAATAAATGTCAGCAGTGATGGTTACACTTAGGGGAAGCAATTCGTAGTACACTACTCTTCCACCATATGCACATCTTTTGTGGATGTGTGCAGATCTTTGTATGTGGAATTGCTGCTTAGTTTGGGCTCAATCAATCCTTTATTTTCCTTATGTTAGCATGAAGACACCATTTATCATCACCAGAAACAATACAGGATAGGAATGGTTGGTGTTGTTCATGAGCCAATTGATGTTGAGCACTCAGGGATGCACAAACGGCTAGCTGACAATTTTTTGTGATTTTGGCTTAGAGCAGGAGGTACCAACACAACCAAATCTTGAACCTTCCCCACTGGATAAAATACCACATAATAGTGGAATGCTCACAGTTCATCATATTTGACAGTTCTTGAGTACAATGATATGGATCATTGTGAATTAATGTGTTTAAGCAATCTTCTTCAAACTATGAAGATCTTCCTGAAACTGGAGAGTCATATCAAGATGACCCTCATTAAAGCCCTTTCTCTTGCCATGTTCTGTCTAGTGGCACTATCCCCATCCCATACATCACCAAATGTTTCTTGCTGCTTCCACAGCTATCACCCCTCTTTTGAACTCAAACAGAAAAATATGTCTGAAATGTTCTGATCTCTCCAATTGGCACTCCATTTTCTTGTGTCCACGTCCCCACTCACTATCTCCAAATGACAAAATGACAATCTGTTAACTCAAATAGCACCAGTGAACTACAAATAAAAATGACAATCAATAAAAAAAACCTATAGCAACCAGATTACCAATGTGCAAAACAAAAATGCTATGAACTTGTGCACCAATTTAATTGATCACATGGAAAGTAAGAGGTGTGCAGAGGAAATCCAAGCTGCATAAATGTTGGGCTAGGAGAGAAGATATTAGCTGTAGCAGAGAAATGAGCTAAAATAAGTAAGTGCTCTATCACCATTGCTTTTCATCACAGTAATGGATGAAATGTTGCCAAGAGTGGCAGGACAGATTGGAAAAGGAAATGTGAAAGCAATGTTGTTTCATTGTTTTGTTAAGGGTTGAACATCCACTACTTCATATAATGTTTGAATTGAATTGAATTGAATTTTATTATTGTAGAGAGCTCACAGGTTATCTGAGGTGTTAGAAGTGTCAATATAATTACAGTACACACATGTTCACAATACAAAAAAATTACTAATTGCTATATGGTAGTTGCATTTCAGGGAGAGCATATGGGAATGATTGACAGGAATGGGGGAAAGAAATACAGGAGAAGAAGAATGGGTAGCTTCGAGGACTGAAGTAGTGAAGGCAGCAGAGGGTCAAGTAGGTAAAAAGACAAGGGCTAG
This sequence comes from Schistocerca piceifrons, assembly GCF_021461385.2. Taxonomy (NCBI): domain Eukaryota; kingdom Metazoa; phylum Arthropoda; class Insecta; order Orthoptera; family Acrididae; genus Schistocerca; species Schistocerca piceifrons. The sequence goes on along the minus strand of NC_060141.1, from coordinate 249,416,855 downwards.
TAGAAATCATTGGATAGCAGAAGAAATATTGAATTTAATTGATGAAAGGACAAAATATAAAAATGCATTAAATGAAGCAGGCAAAAAGGAATACAAATTCTCAAAAATGAGATCGACAGGAAGTGCAAAATGGCTAAGCAGGGATGGCTAGAGGACAAATGTAAGGATGTAGAGACACACATCACTAGGTGTAAGATAGATACTGCCTACAGGAAAATTAGATAGACCTTTGGAGACAAGAGAGCCACTTGTATGAATATCAAGAGCTCAGATGGAAACCCTGTTCTAAGCAAAGAGGGGAAAGCAGAAAGGTGGAAGCAGTATATAGAGGGTCTATACAAGGGTGATGTACTTGAGGACAATATTATGGAAATGGAAGAGGATATAGATGAAGATGAAATGGGAGATATGATACTGCATGAAGAGTTTGACAGAGCACTGAAAGACCTAAGTCGAAACAAGGCCCCAGGAGTAGACAACATTCCATTAGAACTCCTGACAGCCATGGGAGAGCCAGCCCTGAGAAAACTCTACCATCTGGTGAGCAAGATGTACGAGACAGGTGAAATACCATTAGACTTCAAGAAGAATATAATTATTTCAATCTCAAAGAAAGCAGGTGATGACAGATGTGAAAATTACCAAACTATCAGTTTAGTTAGTCACAGCTGCAAAATACTAATGCGAATTGCATAAAGATGAGTGGAAAAACTGGTAGAAGCCGAACTCAGGGAAGGTCATTTTGGAAGATCATTTTAGATTGTGTAAAAATATTGGAACATGTGAGGCAATATTGAGCCTACAACTTATATAAGAAGATAGATTGAGGAAAGGCAAACCTATGTTTCTAGTATTTGTAGACTTAGAGAAAGCTTTTGACAATGTTGACTGGAATACTCTCTTTCAAATTCTGAAGGTGACAGGGGTAAAATACAGGGAGAGAAGGGCTATTTACAATCTGTGCAGAAACCAGAAGGTAGTTATAAGAGTTGAGGGACATGAAAGGGAAGCAGTGGTTGGGAAGGGAGTGAGATAGGGTTATAACCTATCCCCGATGTTATTTAATCTGTATATTGAGCAAGCAGTAAAGGAAACAAAAGAAAAATTTGGAGTAGGAATTAAAATCCACGGAGAAGAAAAAAAACTTTGAGGTTCGCCGATGACATTGTGATTCCGTCAGAGACAGCAAAGGGCCTGGAAGAGTAGTTGAACGGAATGGACAGTGTCTTGAAAGGAGGATATAAGATGAACATCAACAAAAGCAAAACAAGAATAATGGAATGTAGTCAAATTAATTCAGGTGATGTTGAGGGAATTAGATTAGGAAATGAGACGCTTAAAGTAGTAGATGAGTTTTGCTATTTGGGGAGCAAAATAACTGATGATGGTTGAAGTAGAGAGGGTATAAAGTGTAGACTGGCAATGGGAAGGAAAGTGTTTCTGAAGAAGAGAAATTTTTTAACATCGAGTATAGATGTAAGTGTCAGGAAGTCGTTTCTGAAAGTATTTGTATGGAGTGTAGCCGTGTATGGAAGTGAAACATGGACGATAAATAGTTTGGACAAGAAGAGAATAGAAGCTTTCAAAATGTGATGCTACACAAGAATTCTGAAGATTAGATGGGTAGAGCACATAACTAATGAGGATGTATTGACTAGAATTGGGGAGAAGAGAAGTTTGTGGCACAACTTGACTAGAAGAAGGGATCGGTTGGTAGGATATGTTCGGAGGCATCGAGGGATCACTAGTTTACTATTGGAGGGCAGCGTGGAGGGTAAAAATTTTAGAGAGATACCAAGAGATGAATACACTAAGCAGATTCAGAAGGATGTAGGTTACAGTAGGTACTGGGAGATGAAGAAGCTTGCACAGGATAGAGTAGCATGGAGAGCTGCATCAAAACAGCCCCTGGACTGAAGACCACAACAACAACAACAACAACAACAACAACAACTGCAGTTGATATTATGAGTATGGGTATTGTGGTAGCTTTTCTCAATGTAGGAAACACAATAGGAAAGAATATTTACAAAATTACAATAAAGTCTGCATTTTGTTACTGTTCACTTATCTATTACTTCCACTTGTGCCAACTGTGGGAAGCGCCACTCCCCCTGCTCACCCTTCTACCCATTTTCCATAAGGAGTGGTGAATAATGGAAATCAAAAACCTGGGCAGGTTCACCTATCAAGATGCAAAGAGAAAATACAAATGCCTTAATCCTGTTCCAATGACTGCATCCTATGCTGTGACTATGACTCCGCTGCCCCCGTTGGAGACGGCTGTCCCTGCAGTTGTTAAACCCCCAGTGGGCCCTCAGGGCTGCCCTGACTCTTCCCCCATGTCCATGATGGGGGACACTGCTTCTTCTGGACACTGGACACCAACCCTCAAATTGACGGGGATATCGGAGGCCCCCCACCAGAGGTAAGCCAGCCTCCTCCAGTTTCTCTCGTGCAGAAAGGGTCCCTTGGAAGTCTAACTTCTAAGGCATCCTCCAGCATGACAGCTGACATCAGTGAGTGACTCAAGGAGCCTTGAGTGGCAGATTGAAGAGTTTTCTGCTCTTCGTCTGTCCCTGACCCCCCCCCCCCCCCCCCCCTCCTGCGACTCCCTCCCAGGTTGCTTCAAAGGAGCAGCATGGGGAAGGGAAGAAGAAGAAGAGGAAGAGGAAGAAGAAGAAGAAGAAGAAGAGGAAGAAGCTGGGTAAGAAGGAAGAGGTTCAGGTTGTCTCTGTGTCACCTGTTCTTACCAGCTCTGCATCTGAGTATGATTTGCAGATTTTGGTGTCCCCCAATGACCTTAATCTCGCCCCCACCTCAGACGTAATGGTTCTCAACTTAGGCTCTCCTTCAGTGGCAGTAGATGACCTGGTGGCATAATTTGCCTCCTCAGTCCCATGCCTTTTTCAGCTGCAGACAATGTCATTCTCCAGTGGAATTGCAGCTGTTTTCTCCACCACCTTGCTGAGCTCCCACAACTTATCAGCTTTCACCCTTTCTTCTGCATTGCTCTCCAGGAAACTTGAATTCCGGTGATGCAAACCCCCACCCTCTATGGCTATCAGGGTTATTATAAGAATTGAGCAATTTATGCAAGGATATCTGGTGGAGTCTGCGTCTACATCCTTAACTCTCTTTACAGTGAGTGTGTACCTCTTCAAACGCCTTTAGAGGCTGTCGCTGTTAGGGTGTGGATGCCTCAAGCTGTTACTGTTTGCAGTATCTATCTTCCACTGGATGGTGATGTCCCACAACATGTACTGGCTGTGCTGATAGCCCAACTGCCACCAACTTTTCTGTTACTGGGCAACTTAAACACCCATAAACCTTTGTGGGATGGGTTGGTGGCAACAGGACGAGGCACTGTCACAGAACAAGTGTTGGCACAGCTCAACCTTACCCTCTTAAATAATGATGCCTCCACCCATTTCAGTGTGGCGCATGGCACATACTCAGTCAACGACCTTTCAGTCTGCAGCCCTGGCCTTCTACCATTTGTCCAATGGAGTGTGCAGTAGTGAAAACTTTCCGATCTTCCTGTCACTGCCACAGCGTCACTCTTCTGTGTGCCTCCCAAGGTGGGCTTTGAATAAGGCTGACTGGAACTCGTTCGCCTTCATTGCCACTATTGAGCCTCTTTCTCATGATGCCATTGATGTGGTGGTTCACATGATAACCACCAGCATCGTTTCTGCAGCAGAATCTGCAATTCTCTGTTCTTCCTGGTCCCCTCGGTGGAGGATTGTGCCTTGGTGGTCGCCGTAGATCGCTGAGGTGATTAGAGATTGCAGACGGGCCCTCCAATGTCATAAGTAGCACCCATCACTTGAACACCACCTTACCTTGAAGCAGGTCCGTGCCCGAGTCCATCACCTAATTCGCCAATGGAAACAGGAGTGCTGGGGAAGGTATGTCTCCACCATTGGCATCCGTACCTCTCCATCACAGGTTTGGACTATGGTTAGGTGACACTCTGGATATCAGACCCCTGTCAGTGTACCTGGGCTTTCCCTGAATGGAGCAGTCTGTACTGACTCAGACATGATTCCAGAACTCTTAGCAGAGCATTATGCTGAGAGTTCCGCTTCTATGAATTACCCGCTGGCCTTCCACTCACTGAAAGAGTGGTTGGAACATTGGAACCTTTCATTCCGTACATGCCACCCTGAATCGTACAATGCTTCATTCAGTGAGTGGGAATTCCAAAGTGCCTATCCGCTTGCCCTGATACAGCTCCTGGGCCGGACCACATCCACTATCAGATGCTCAAACACCTCTCGGTGGACTGCCAGTGACACCTTCTCGACCTTTTCAACCATATCTGGGTTGAGGGTGAATTCGCATCACAATGGCGAGAAAGCATCATCATACCAATGTTGAAACCACTGGAGGTGGACAGCTACCATCCCATTAGCCTTAGAAACGTCCTGTCCAAGTTGCTCAAATGCATGGTGAGCTGGGGCCTTCTGGCTCCATCTCAGGGTGGGTTCCGTAAGGGCCACTCTACCACCAATAATGTGGTCTGCCTGGAGTCTGCCATCCGTACGGCAATTGCCCACTGTCAGCATCTGGTTGCCGTCTTCTTTGACATGCGGAAGGTATACGATACAACATGGTGACATCACATCCTCACCACACTTCATGGGTGGGGTCTTGTACTATGAGGTGTCAAAACCAAAGGTGCTCTTTATCAAACACAATTAATGCGTTTGAGCAGAGCATTAAAAGACAAATGATCACAATACAGTGAGAGGCGTGATAAAGTGATTTTGCAGCATGACAATGCTCGACCCCACGTTGCAAAAGAGGTCAAAACATACTTGGAAATGTTAAAATGGGAAGTTCTACCCCACCCATCATCGTATTCTCCAGACATCACTCCCTCTGACTATCACCTGTTTAGATCAATGGCGCTTGGCTGGCTGACCAACACATCCAATCTCATGAAGAAGTCACAATTGGATCAATTCCTGGATCGCTTGAAAAGATGAACAATTTTTTACATAGGATTCATACACTTCCAGAAAGATGGGAGTAAGTAGTGGCCAGCAATGGAAAATACTTTGAATGATACATGTGTAAGCAATTTGTTTCATTAAAGCCTCAAATGTTGGGGAAAAAACAGCAGAAGCAAAGTTTTACGACTTGTACCTTTGCACCAAGACTAGTGTATTTAAGTAACATGTGACTAAACATCAAATGCTGTGGTGTGATGAAACAATGTTTTTTGTTTAAAACTGTGATGTATACAATACAACATGCAAAGTATAATTGTTTAATATTTGTAATACTTACATCCTATTTTTGTCATTGCAGCAATTTTCCATAATGGTGGATCTGATAACCTGAAGACTGCTTTTAAGCTGTATCGAGGTCCACTCCTGATCATAGAATTTTTATTTCTGATGGGCATAAATGTGTATGGTTGGCGATCTTCTGGGGTCAATCATGTACTTATTTTTGAACTTGATCCTCGAAATCATCTTTCTGAACAGCATTTGATGGAGCTGGCTGCTATATTTGGAGTTGTTTGGACCTTAAGTGTACTGAGCTTTTTATACAGTGAATCTCTTAGTATACCACCCTATGTAAATCCACTGTCTCTTATTATTTTAATGGTTGTGTTCTTGGTTAACCCTGTGAGGACATTCAGATATGAGGCCAGGCTGTGGACTATGAAAGTTCTGGTGAGTAGCAATTTGACAAAGATGATAATTATGCTATAGTTACTTTTAATGTAATGGACACCTATCTTCTGCGATATAAAGTATAATTCTGAGAAACAATTACAAATAGTGTTGTCTGATCACACAGTAGCATCTGTTTCTGTGACCTGTTGTAAGCTTTGTACTGATAAAAAATATGTCTTCTAAACATGCATTGGTCATGCAGTTTAACAATACTACAGAGCTGTTCTTGACCATCGGTCTTCAATTATGTCCTCCTCCTTCTCTCTGATGATATTCAGTGGAAAGTTAACAACCTGCACTCTTTCAGGGAGAACAACTTCTGAAAGAAACCAGTGCTAGCTAAAAATATCTGAAGTCATGAGACCATTCTATCATGCCTGTATTAGACAAGAGATTTAGTTCACCAAACTTAAGGACACATTTAATGTAACAGACAACTAGAGGTGTGGGGTGACTATATGCAACACATGAAATAATTCCAAAGCAATATCCAAATAATGTTAAAGAACAAAAGCACACAACAATTATGAGAAGCAATCCAATTAACAAACACCAAGTTCCCATAAGAAAGCACATATTCAAGCTGACCTCAGATCATAGTAAAATCTTGTTTGACCATCTTGTTTGGATGTGCCCAGGTCTATGGTACACCTAGACAGTGTTAGTATTCATACTTTTCAACTGACTAACTAAATCATTATTCCCCTCAAATTTGTGTACATATTTCAAACTTGAAATCCACTACTAAATAAAGGCATCCTTCCTAGTTTTCTGGAAACTGGACTCCTGTTTCTTTACCACTCAGGTACAAATATTATTAGCCAGCTTCATTTTTCCACTAATTAAATAAAAACTAAGTAAAATAAAATTTTTAAAAATCTTGCTGCTCTTGCTCTTAACTTCTGTTTCATACTCAGCATTTTTGTAACTTATTGGTATTTAGAGACTGCTGTCAACTGTTCATATATTAAAGCAGTGAAATTTATTTAATAAGAGTACTAAAGTTAATCATAATTTATATCCCTGAGTCTAAATTTCTGATTAATTATAGAAGGGTTGGCTAATAAGGCATTTCTTTATTTTATTTTACTTTACTTTATTTTTGAATATCTAAGGAATTCCAATTTCCTGCCTTGAGGCCCAGGGCAGTCTGTGAAGACTTTGCACTTCTCTATATATAACTCAATTTTGAACCCTAGATGGGGACTCTGTCTACATAGAAATCATTTTTACTTCTACTATTGTGGTTGTAAATTTCACAGTTTATCCTAAATTCACTCTTTTTATTAACAACAAATATCATTTGGGAATAAATGTATTGGAAGATGAGTGTAAGGATCCCTAGGTTTCTGAAGCAGCTGCTGGAACATATTCGGTTACTGACTACATGATACTATTACTACACACTTTTGTAAAATAAACACTTTTTGACCCTAGCTGTATTGTTTCAGGCAGTTAAGTCTTAGGACAGTATTAAATACACTTAGAAGGGCCTGTTACAATATCAGCTTGAAGTCCAGGTTGCTTACATTTTTACATATTTTCACTCCATAGTATCTTATAGCATTATCTGCCATGCTAATGTAGCTACAGTAAAAAGTTTAATCGTTCAACAAAACTGAACAGTGACACTACACAGAAAAGTAGATAACTGAACACAGTAGAGGCTTCCTCAAAGATATCCCTTCCCAGAGCATTTTCTCCTTAATGGTATTTGTTGCATCTGATAAAAATCAGGTTTTGTTGATTTGCAATATACATAAACCTGATCCAAGACAGAAAAACAACATTCTTACTTCTGTAAAGGTAAGTTACACACAAAACTAGCAGGGACTCACCTGATCTTTCTACAATTTTGAGATCTGTTACAGAATACTTTCTTAGCAGTGCAAGCTATTTTAAGTAAGCATTCCAACCAAGATCTTGGGCACACAGTAATACAGGATTTTGCCAGTAATGAACAGGGTCTAAAACATAAACACATTTAAACTAAACCAATACGCCAAGCCAGTGTACACCTTACTGATCACATTACAGCTCAGATCGGCCCAGGACCTGCTTCTAGGCTAGAGTCTGGCATGGTCTCTTCAGAGGGTGCTCCTGATGACAAGCACCATCTGATTAGAGGTGCCAGTGGGGTTGAAAATAATGTTGTGCCAGCTACTCAGTTTTTATAGTGATGTTGTTGGCACCACAACCCTCATAGATTCTGATTTCTTGTCTAGGGTTCAGAGTGGGTTACTGTAATCTGATACAAAAATTTTTCAGCAAGGTCCAATATGGCAAAGTATCGACTAAAGTATTATTGTAAATTAAAGATAAGTATATCAACCATCTATTTTATTAGCCACTTGGATACGGATAAGAATGGTTCTATAACAAATATCAGTGTGGTTATGCAAAGATTAAGCTAAAAATAGAAGGTGAAAAGCGGGTATTTAATACAACTGAGGAAGCCCTCACTCACTTTTTTTGAAAAAATTAGCTGCAGTGCTGTTAACTTCACTGCTTCAATAATAATTAATAATTTATAGCAGTTTAATTATAGTTAATTATTAATACAGTTATAGCAGCTTCTTTAAATTGTACCTCGACTTGTTCCACACCCCTGGATGTTTGTCTTCTTAATGAGGTCCAAATAAGATGACAAGCGAATGAATAAATGAAAAATATGTAACATTTCTTGATGTTTTGATGGATAGCAAGTTACAGTAAAATAAACTGATCATAAAACTTATCTATAAATGCAAAGCATGTTCAATATACTCTGTGCTGACTCACAGCCAAAAACTTATATTTTGTACATGTTTGCTTTGATTACCCTTCAGAATTATCTTTTGAGGTAATAAAGATCAAAGTTAAAAAAAAGTGAAAATGAACAATAAAAATATTATGTAACACCGATAAGTGAATACTATTACAAAGTGAAAAAAATAATGAAGATAAAAGATTATGATGATGAAGATGGTGAGGAGGAGGAGGAGGAGGAGGAGGAGGAGGAGAGAGAAGAGAGAAGAGGAGGAGGAGATATGTGAATGATTTGAAGAGAATCATCATTCTTGAACTTTCTTCTCAATAAACTTTTTTGGGAGGACGCATCAATATTCATGATATAAGACACAAAAAACAGTTTCTTTGAGGGATCTGCATATTTCTCTAAGGTTCTGAGTAAAGTCTTACATACTGATGCAAAAATGTTTAATGAAACACCCACATCAAGTCAAAAAATTAGTATCACTGAAAAGCAACCAAAAAAATTATTCCATGGCAATCAACATTTGAAAAACAAAAATATTGGGGACAAATAAAAGAATATCAATCTAGGCACTTCTCTTAAATGTTATTTTATGATCTACATTTGGAAATCTTTATTAGTAGTATGAAAGATTACAAGTTTCACTGTAAAAGATATCTATTTGTATAGTACATAGCTAACTGTTTTCCTCAACAGTAACCAATATATCCATGTAAATAGTCACTGTAAAAGATATCTATTTGTATACTACATAGCTAACTGTTTTCCTCAACAGTAACCGGTATATCCATGTAAATAGTCAACAAGAAATAACAGATAAATAAGACTAACTGATCAGTATAACTGTAAAAAGTTGCCATTTTCAAAGTAATAGGTTCACTGAAATCTTGTACAACTGTTGAACAAAGATTTGTAAAAGTAGCTTAATAATAATCATAGAAAATTGTTAACACAGACATGGAAAAACAGTTTGCAGCAGCTATTTCTCTCTTCTAATATACTGTATACCACGATTCAGTCCACATCCCTAAAAGTTGTCTTGCAATGAGATCTGCAAGTGCTATTTTTTTTTGTTGCTCTTTGTTGCCAAATATTGTGAAAGACAAATTTGATTTCTCTGTACAAATTTTTCCCATAATCAGCTGTATAAATTTTTATTTTCATTTTCATCAACAGGGGCGGATAATTGCAGCACCATTTTTCCATGTTGGGTTTGCTGATTTCTGGCTTGCAGATCAACTGAACAGCCTTGTGGGTGCATGCTTAGATTTCCACTTTCTCATCTGTTTTTACATAAACAATGGCAATTGGTTTGATGCTCAAGGTACTGTATTTAAGTGGAATATATAAGTGTTCTACTGTTCTACACCTATCCAACTGTATTCACCCCCTTCCCTTCCTCCCCACCTGCTCCCCCTGCCACCCCCCCTCCCTCCTCTCAATCACCATTCCCCCCCCCCCCCCTATCTTTCTCTCTCTCTCTCTCTCTATCCTGATAAATGTGGAAAGGATAACTACTGGCAGTTGAGACAGATAACAGAGCACCAAATTACATAGATTAGCCAGAACTAGAGTTAAAAACAAAGATTCTTTATTAAACTCCATAAAGCACAATAAGCATCTTACTAAAAAATGGAGTTTTAGCTGATAAAACAACAACATGTATAAAATGTTTGATAACATACCTGTAGACAAGGAATGTTTATCAGAAAATTACTTTTATTGGAAATCACAGACATTGAATAAAGATATCTTGAATATTACAAACTAATATCATAGAAATAGTCAAAGAAGATAAAAATTAGCTAGGACAAGTAGTCATAACACAGGATCTAGATCTTCATGTGTACCATATCAACAGTCCTTAAGTACAATGTTGAAGTCCTTCATGATTGATTTGTTACACAAAATCTTCTCAGTGAAGTTATTACGTCAATTTGTTATAAAATTCCAAGCTTTTGACAATATCCTCCATTGCCTGTGTCAGGAATCTGGGAACATGATACTGAGTTGTAAAGCACCATTACTTATCCACACATCTCGTATTGTATACCTGTATACATGCAGCTAATACATACATATGTAAATTACTTGGACTGCAATAGATGGCTGACAGGTGCTTTGGAAATGTATCACCAAGGCAGTCCTGCAGAAATAAATTTAAAGAATTCCAAATACTGATTGTTGTAACATTGGACAGACACAATATCAGAAGTAAGAATGACCAAGTTTTATTGTATTGCCACATGAAGAGAACCATAGAACCATGATAATACTGAAAGAAATACAGGTCAGTACAAAGTCATAATTAAAGACCACATCAAAATAGAGTCTTGTAGGTGAGCATCCAATATGCTAGTAAACATAACTAAGGCCAAGAGCCCAGCGCAATGGGTTCGTATTGAGGTGTTGTGCACATGGCACAGTGCTTGTTGTGCCATCTGTCAACGTTCTGAGGCAACCTCTCTTGGTTGTCTGTGGTGACACTTCCATCATGCACTGTTTGGTTAAGCGTGCTCACACTGTAGTGTTAAAACACTCCTTCCCCCTTGGAGAATGGTGTTCACTGTGGAGATGTCCATGTCTTCATCATTACGTGATGACTGCTGGAGCAGGTGTCTTGCTGTCACAGGAGCATATGGTCTGAAACAGCACAGGCATGGACAGGATTGGCACCCACTCCCCCACAACAGGCTGTAAGAGAGCACTGGTGATACTGGTGCTGGGACTGGTGCTGTACCATGTTCACATCCAGGCAGGCACTCAGCAAAGGAGGCACCAGAGAAGATAGCAGTGGCGACAGGATGCAGAAATGGAGGTGGCTCGGCACTGATTACTCCACCTGGCAGTGGTGCCGATGGCAGCACCCAGAGCAAAGATAGTTCTGTAGCTGGAGGAGGTGTGGACTGCACCACAGGGGCTGGCGCAGATGGTGTAGCTGAGTGCATGGGTGGAGGACTCTTTGGTGCATGGTTGGTCACTCATGGATATATCTGGTTGCAGTGTCATGATACCAAGACATTGGAGGAGCGCACAATGCAGAGAGAGTGGCATCAGCAGTGATGTACAACCACTGGTATTCATTTAGGCTACTGGCTAAATGCACAGGCCCAGATGGAGATTGGATGGCATCGCTGATGGGTGGCCAGGTGTTGATCTGAGCAGATGATGCAGCATACAGGGCTGGCAGCCATGAAGCAGCTCCGCCAGACTACAGTCGCTGACTGGAGTAAACCTATGTGTACTCAACAATCTATCAGGGATTTCCTCGAGAGAAGGGTGAGTGATATATTTTTTCATCTGGGTTTTGAATTATGGACCAGCTGCTCCACCTCTCCACTGGACTGGCCGATTTAAATCCCCTCCCACCGCGGGTCGCTCTCTTTGCTGTCCGCGACCGTGCGCTGGCGGTCACGAAGACGTGGGCGTCGGAATCTGTCGTAACTTCGATGTGCTTGCTACGTCCATCCTGGTCACCAGTTAATACTTTTTGTTGAGAGTCTTCTTAATTTCATTCAATGCCTGGTCCCAAGCCTTGCTAAGATTGTAACCGCAATCTCGGTTGATAAGATCTTCCCTGGTGCGAATTTCGATAGCCTCCCTTATAACGCTGTCCCACTATTTAGAGATCTGAGCCAGGATCTTGGTTCGCTCATAATCCATCTCGTGTTTCTCAGACAAACAGTGCTCTGCTACCACCGACTTATTTGGATATTTCAGTCGAGTGTGCCTTTGGTGTTCTCGGCAACGATCTGCGATGGTGCATACTGTTTGTTCGATATAAGTCTTCCCACACTCACAGGGAATTTTGTATGTGCCGGCTTTCCTCAAACCGAGGTCATCTTTGCCTGTGTTTTATTGGACGGGCAAAATAGTTTTAAATCAGTGTTTCTCCAATTTTCCCCGAAAGTGCGCCATTGTATGGAATAAAGGCAGTGGCTACCTCTTCTTTCATGACTTCATCTGCCTCCACAGTTGTGCTGTGGTGGTGGGATGGAGAGCGCGTCTAATCTGCCATTCCGAGTATCCATTTTTTCGGAACACGGCTCTGAGGTGTTCCAATTCCTGGGGCAGATTCTCTGCGTCTGAGATGCTGCGCACCCTGTGTACTAGTGTAATTAAGAAGACTCTCAGCAAGAAGTATGAACTGGTGACCAGGGCGGACGTAGCAAGCACATCAACACTACGAGAGATTCCGACGCCCACATCTTTGTGACCGCTGACGCGCGGGTGCAGACGGCGAAGAGAGCGACCTGCGGGGGGAGGGGATTTAAATCGGCCGCCCGCCCTCAGGAGCTCAGTTCATCAGTGCACCTGATGATGGCGACATGTCTGATCGCCGAAGTATTGTGCTCATTGGACACTATGAACCGGCAATATACCCGTGGACTGTTCAAGCAACAAATATGCCAGTAGAAACTGAAGAATCACTCAATTTAACTTGCTACTGTAAAGCTACTGGGACTGAGTGGGGACAAGAAAAGTGGTATCAGGTGTGCCTTTGTCATTGGTAGCAAACATTTTGGATACTGGCTTCTAGAACAGTGCTCGATTTTTACTGCAGATCTTTCCACCCTCTATCACACTACACAGTACATCCAACGAGAAAGGCTTCTCAATTGTGCATTATGTTCCAATTGCCTTAGTGCCCTCCAAAGCCGCTGTGTGCTACACACATACCACCTTTTAGCACAATGAATCCTAGAATGCCTTCACTCCCTTGCTGAAAATGGAGCCAGCATGATGTTCGTGTGGATCCCTGGTCACGTTGGAGTGTCAGGGAATGAAGCTGTCGATGCTGCTGCCAAGACTACAGTCGAAGTACCTAGGCCATTTAGCTATTCTATCACTTCTTAGCTGTTCTATCCCTTCTGATTTGTGTGTGTTGTCGCAGACAGGAATGAGTCCCTCTGGCCTGAACACTGGTCCTCTCTACATGGGAATAAATTAGGAAATTAAGCACCTCCCAATGGTTTGGACAATTTCCTTTTGCCCTTCTCATACTTTTGCGTAGGTTGCGTGTTGGGCACTGCTGTTTGTCACCATAATTTTTTTAATGGAGATCCCACACCACTCTGTGCTTCCTGCAACCAGCCATTGACAGTGCACTATTTTCTGACCCAAGGCTTACTTTGTACTGTTCATGTTTCAATGTATGTTTGCAACCTGAATTACCACATATTTTAGTAGATACAGCATGAGCTGTTGATTAAATTTTACTTTTTATTCATTGCAGTAATATTGTGAAGGAAATTTAATTTTCAACCTTTCGAGTAAACTCCTCAAAGGGGAAGTGCTCATTTTTAGCTGTCCCTCTACTCCAGTCGATTAGGCTCCAAGCATTATAAACTTCAAATTCATTCAGTAACAGACCACTTTAAGTTATAACACAGGCGCTTATAACCTCAGCTGTTTTGCATCCTGAAGCAATAACAAACAAATAAATGAAAAAAAAGTGGGGGAAAGTCATCGGTTTCATTGTGGTGTGAATCTTGAAATCGATATCACGCCCTAAACCTTCTGTAAACTGGAGGAATATTCTGAGCAGACTGCACCCATTTGTTGGTATGAAACTTGATAGAATACCAGAAGCATTTCATCAGAAATAGAGAACCCAAAAATTTTGAAGGCATCTAACCCAAATAAGCTTTCAGTGTTGCATCATTGACTACTAGAAAGGTCAAAATCTGAACAACTGCTTTGTACACTATGGAAATAGGAAACTGTTTCAATATGGATATTTGATGTTTGTTGTAGCTCACCAACCAACAAGAGACAGGGGACAATGCTGATGATCCCAGACTCACTGCATAGGTTTGAGAATGTAACAAACTCACTGCTGTATCCATGTCCACTTGCATATTTTACATCTTGTCCATCACACATACTTCAGTGTAGAGTTTGCTTGGGGCTACCATCAATTTGGAAACATTGATCACATGCATATTCATGTCTGGTGAAGGACATTGAGAATTGCATGCAAGCACATCATGTCCTTTTTTTTACAATGGTTGCACATTGTCCAATACTTTGGGCATTCAACCTGCCCATGTTGAACAAAACAATAAGTGCACAATGAAAGATGAGCACACAGCCATTGTTGTGACACCGAATGGTGTTACTGTTCAGTGCAGTGCTGCCCCACGTGGCATCGAGGCTACAGTTGCACAACTGCATCATTGTCTTCCACCTGTAAGCTAACCAATGGTGGCCGAGGAGGAAAGGCTACTTCACACCATGCTTCTATCTGATTTCCTGCTGTCCTAGACACTTCAAAAGACTGAGGAATGTTCAGGATGTCTGTGAGAAGAGGATTTTCACATTTCACTAACTTCCCTATCTGGAACCAGGCATATTATAGCTTCATGATCCATCAAATTAGTGTAAGAGTCCTGGCGGGCTTTAGTAACAAACTGGCAATGATGGCTAAGCCCATGAATTTCCACTGCCCAACGTCTGTATGACTGTAGCAACCACTTTTGACTATGGTAGAGCTCAATATAAACAACAACAACATGAGTATGTTTACAATGATAAGTATAGAGCAACTGACACATTTCATCAAAAGGGAGACTGGCAGGTTCCTGGAGAGAAGCTAGCTGACACAAAAGGTGATAAACACGAGGAAAAATCCATGACAAAAATAAAGCCGTATGCAAGTTGGGGGCAGTGACTCCAAAAGCTTGAAAATATAGCCAAAAGCTTTTTTCATATGTGTCCCAATCTTCCACATAATCATCATATGAAGAAACATAGGAGATGGCTTCAATTGTGGTGAAATCTGGTGCATCAATGAGGCTGCCACATTGTTTAGTGCCATGGCAAGAGCCTACTGCCAGTTGGTAAGAGCTTTCTGTTGCTCAAAAAGAGATTGAAGAACTTCTTTCACTTACATGTTGGCTGTATATCGAACCAAAGAAACAAAACATGTGGAAAAGAATCCCACCCTTGTTGCCAAGTATGTTGCAGTACTGTAGAGACATAGTGTTAGAAGTAACACTAACTATGTTTCATTCTGCTTCCACATAAAGCGATGCACAACAACACTGAATTAAGAATAGAACAGTACAAAGTCTTGTACTTACAGAACACATTAATATACTGTCTCGTAGGCGAGTGTACAAAAAGCAAGTAAACACAAGTGAGGTCAAAATCTCAGAGTTCCAGGCTTATATTGGGCTGTTGTGTACACAGCACAGTACTTGCTACACCATCTGTGCAGGTTGCAAGACAATCTCTCGAAGGTCAGCCACGGAGGCACTTGCATCATGTGCTGTTTGATTAGATGCACTCACACTATATGGTTACTACACTTACAGTGCCTGCGTTGTACGTATATGAAACAATTGTATTCTTAAACATAAACTGTACAGCTTTGCTGAATAAAATATCCATAATTACAGCACTAGGTGTAAAGATAACTACCGCATGTAGACAAATAGACTTAATTTTAAGTGATAAAGATCCTGAAATGGCTGGATGTATATTCTATAATAAATTTTCACACTGCATCAAGACCTTAAAAACACTGTCTGCATTCAGACAAAAACTAACGTATCACCTGGCCTCAGCCTTTTGTTATAGTGTAAGGAAGTTCTTAGAATCAAATATATAAAATCTTTAAATAAGAAATTATTACGTAAATTATATATAAATCATATAAAGACTGTGGCAGTTCATGATTATACATTTTGAGCCTGCTGTATAACAGTTATGCTTATCAACATATTTATATAACAATGTCCACAGACAATAATAGAAATAATAGTAATGATAATAATAATAATAATAATAATAATAATAATAATAATAATAATAATAATAATAATAATATGCACAACTTAATGAAAAAAGAAAGAATTGTTTTTTGTGGAATTTTGTTTTGTGCATAATTAAGTACAATTTATGGCATGAACAAAATAATGTTTAAGTTTTCATTACTTTCTGTTTCGCATTTTTGTGTAAGTGTAAGTTTTTGTGATCATTTACTTTTTGGACAAATGTACGGGATCCCTAACACAATTATTTGATAACAAATTAATTACAGGGCCAAAAATCAGACATTCTTGTGTCGCACCCACACAACAGCTTATGCTAATTACACATTTCTTTGCTAAGGGTTTGCTTGTAGTCATGCTTATTTGTTTTGTCATCTCCAGTTCCTTCCCCCTCCCCCTCGCCCTCCCCCCCCCCCCCCCCCCCCCCAAACCATGAACCATGGACCTTGCCATTGGTGTGGAGGCTTGTGTGCCTCAGCGATACAGATAGCCATACTGTAGGTGCAACCACAACGGAAGGGTATCTACTGAGAGGCCAGACAAACGCATGGTTCCTGAGGAGGGGCAGCAGCCTTTTCAGTAGTTGCAGGGGCAACAGTCTGAATGATTGACTGATCAGGCCTTGTAGCACAAATCGAAACTGCCTTGCTGTGCTGGTACTGCGCACAGCTGAAAGCAAGGGGAAACTACAGCCATAATTTTTCTAGAGGGCATGCAACTTTACTGTATGGTTAAATGACGATGGCGTCCTCTTGGGTAAAATATTCCAGAGCTAAAATAGTCCCCCGTTTGGATCTCCAGGCAGGGACTACCCAGGAGGATGTTGTTATCAGGAGAAAGAAAACTGGCGTTCTACGGATAGGAGCGTGGAATGTCAGATCTCTTAATCAGGCAGGTAGGTTAGAAAATTTAAAAAGGGAAATGGATAGGTTAAAGTTAAATATAGTGGTAATTAGTGAAGTTTGGTGGCAGGAGGAACAAGACTTCTGGTCAGGTGAATACAGGGTTATAAATACAAAATCAAATAGGGGTAATGCAGGAGTAGGTTTAATAATGAATAAAAAAATAGGAGTGCGGGTTAGCTACTACAAACAGCATAGTGAACGCATTATTGTGGCCAAGATAGACACAAAGCCCATGCCTACTACAGTAGTACAAGTTTATATGCCAACTAGCTCTGTAGATGATGAAGAAATTGATGAAATGTATGATGAGATAATAGAAATTATTCAGGTAGTGAAAGGAGACGAAAATTTAATAGTCATGGTGACTGGAATTCGAGAGTAGGAAAAGGGAGAGAAGGAAACATAGTGGGTGAATATGGATTGGGGGAGAGAAATGAAAGAGGAAGCCATCTGGTAGAATTTTGCACAGAGCATAACTTAATCGTAGCTATCACTTGGTTCAAGAATCATGAAAGAGGGTGGTATACATGGAAGAGGCCTGGAGATACTGGAAGGTTTCAGATAGATTATATAATAGTAAGACAGAGATTTAGGAACCAGTTTTTAAACTGTAAGACATTTCCAGGGGCAGATGTGTATTCTGACCACAATGTATTGGTTATGAACTGTAGATTAAACCTGAAGAAACTGCAAAAAGGTGGGAATTTAAGAAGATGGTCCTGGATAAACTGACAGTACCAGAGGTTGTAGAGTGTTTCAGGGCAAGCGTTAGGAAACGATTGACAGGAATGAGGGAAAGAGGTACAGAAAAGAAGAATGGCTAGCTTTGAGGGATAAAATAGTGAAGGCAGCAGAGGATAAAGTAGGTAAAAAGACGAGGGCTAGTAGAAATCCTGGGGTTACAGAAGATATATTGAATTTAATTGATGAAAGGAGAAAATATAAAAATGCAGTAAATGAAGCAGGCAAAGAGGAATACAAACTTCTCAAAAATGAGATCAACAGGAAGTGCAAAATGGCTAGGCAGAGATGGCTAGAGGACAAATGTAAGGATGTAAAGGCATATCTCACTAGTGATAAGATAGATACTGTCCACAGGAAAATTAGAGAGACCTTTGGAGAAAAGAGAACCACTTGCATGAAAATCAAGAGCTCAGACAGAAACCCTGTTCTAAGCAAAGAAGGGAAATCAGAAACGTGGAAGGAATACATAGAGGGTCTATACAAGGGTGATGTAGTTAAGGACAATATTATGGCCCCCAGAGGCTCGGCATTCATTTGCTGGGTACGGGCTTGGTGACCCCAGGGTTCCTGAGCTGGTGACTGGTAAGTGCCGCCAGTCCCCTGTCATTGTAAGCTTTGGGCATGCTTCAGTGACCAACGGGCAGCAAGGCGCTGGAATGTTGTGTGTCTCGGGGAATGGGGATCTTGGCTTGAGCGGCTGGATCACGAGGATGGAATAAACCTCTATAAAAAAAACCTCAATCTCAAGGTGTGCTGCACACTGATGGCTATTGAGGTGGAACAGTCATTAGCGGGCCAACTCTGGGGAACATGCCGCACCGCAGTTGTATGAGGCTTACCTAGGCATGTGGGCTCTATCTCGGTGGACTTCTAGTTCCCCAGCTGCTTGTGGGACCACAATGGATCCTTCAAAATCTTCTTTGCCTCCTCCCAACGAAAAGGGTGGCCCGCTGCTGGGTTCCAATACCCAATCCAACAAGAGCGCACATGTAGTCAGTCATCCTGACTCAGGAGCGAAATCTAAGAGTATCATGACAAGTAACAGAACACATACTGATGGTCAGAATGTGATTTGAATTATTAAAAGGAAAGAGGGTAGCTTCGAGAAGATTTCTCCTTTCTATATTCAAAAAGTGCTTGAGTGCATTGCTGACAGTTTGAAATCAGTGAAGCAATTGCATAATGGGACGCTGTTGGTGGAAACCACTAGTTCCCCGCAAGCTAAGAATCTCCAGAATGCACACTCTCTTTGGGAGTATGCCATCGAAACTGAGCTTCACACCACCTTGAATTACAACAAAGGTGTTGTCACATGCAGGGATCTGGTGCACATACCCCAAGAGGAACTGTAAGATGAGTGGGCTCCAGCAGGAGTAGTTGACATACAAAATATCATTAATAGGGTGGATGGGGATTTTGTGAAGTCTGACTCCTGTATCCTGACATTTAATAGCACAAAACTCCCTGAGCATATTAAGGTAGGTTTCCTTCGCTTGAGTGTGCGGCCTTGTATACCCAATCCAATGTGGTGTTTCAAATGCCAACGCTTCAGGCATACTACTCTTGGGTGCCATGGAGAAGCTACATGTGGCAAGTGTGGTCAGGCCACCCATGAAGATGTCCATTGTTTGTTGCCAATGAAGTGTGTGAATTGCTCTGGGCCTCACACCATGTGGAGTCGGGACTCCACCGTGTATCTGGAAGAACAGAAGATACAGGAGCTTAAAACTATTAAGCACATCCCCTATATTGAGGCATAAAAGCTCTATAAAGCCATGCTACCCTTGTGTTTTGCTACCTCCTTCACTTCAGTTGTTAAACAGCCCACACAGAAAGCTGACACTACTACACAAATGGAGGGTGCTAGTGTTGGCACTAATAACTGTGTGTGCCTGCACTTGTGATGATGCAGTAATTTCTAAGCCTGCCCCCCCCCCCCCCTCCCCCACGAACTTCAGAAAAAGCTGTGGTTGCTGACATTATCTCCCTGCCCCTCCAAAGGTTCTGTCTGGTACAGTGTCCAATGTTGCACACCCGCAGCCACAGTTGTGGCTGCAAAGTCTACCCAGGGGAAAAAAAATCCAAGGCAAAACGTCGCACACTAGTGGAATCAGGCAGAAAACAGCCTGACGATGTCGACATCGACCTTTCTGACATCTCTGTCGATTCTTCTTTAGAGGCTATGGAGCTTGATGTCAGATTGGGGCAACCATCTCTCTCCAAAACAGAGCCTCCACCCATTGTGGGCTCCTCTCCCCGTCAGAAAATCCAGATGGAAGTATTACCCCCCTCATAGATGGCTCCCATTATACAGTGGAACATGAATGGATTCAGGATGCACATGGAGGAACTGAAACTCCTCATGCAGCAATGCCCTCTCTGCTTGTGTTTGCAGGAAACACACTTCAAAGCATTCAATGCCCCTGCCCTACGGAGCTATACCCTCTATTGCAAGGATGACCTGCAGTGTGTGTGTGTGTGTGTGTGTGTGTGTGTGTGTGTGTGTGTGTCCCATATCCTAAACACCAGTCAGTTTCATTGTGGAAATCTGCCTTGTCCCTTGCTACCCTAGTCTGAAAAATACTGCTGAGTTTGCTGTTTCAGTTAGCTAACCTGCCTCACAACAATGAGTTGGACTTGTTGGATTATTACAGTGACAAAATTCCACATTCACCTGCTGTTAGCACTGCTGCACTACACCACTCAGGCTCACACTGTTATGCCAATATACACTCACTACACTGCAATACTATTCCACTCCATTCATGGGCCATTTAGAGGAATTCTTTCTAACCATCCAGAATTACAAACCCATCACCTGGTTCAGATTTGTTGATGACATCTTAGTGACGTAGATTGAGGGTGAGTGCACCATACCCATATTCCTCCAGAAACTCAATACCTCCCCCCCTCCCCTCCCTGCCCCCATTCACTTCACCTGGACCTCCTCAACCCAAAAAACCACCTTTCTCAATGTTGATGTCCATCTCAAGGACAGCTAACATCAGTACCCCTGTCTACGCCAAACCTACCAACTACTAACAGTACCTCCACTTTGATAGCCACAACCCATCTCATACCAAGAAGAACCTACCACACTGTCTAGCCACTCATGGTTTCTGCAGCAGTAGTGACCTAGTGAATATGCCACAGATCTCACTTTGGCTTTCACAGACCAAAATAACCTTGTCCAGAAACAGATCTCCCATGCCTTGTCTCTCTCACCACCTCCTACATACCCACTGTCTGGCCACAAAGAAGCATTCATCTTGTAACCCAGGACTGAAGCAACTGTCTGCCAAACTTATGCAATATCCTTGTCCATCCTTACTTTATCCCTGCTCCTAACACCATGCCTCATGGCTCATATCTGCACAACAAACCTAGGTGCAAAAACCTGTCCCGTACATCCTCCCACTACTCAGCTATCACTAGTATCTATCCTCCAGCTACATAGCTACATATCACCTTCCCTGCTCCCACTCCAGATCTACATGCACCTTCTATCCCACTAGCACACCTACTAGACTTCTTCCCTCTCTCTGCTTCTCCCCTCTCCACTATCCATCTCCTCCTCCTCCCCCCCCCCCCTACCCACCTCCCCCTTCCAGCACAGCCTCCCAACTCAGCACCTTAGCAGCCCATCCTGTCTGTGCACACTCCCACAAGCAGCACTGCACTGTCCCACATCCCTGCCCTGGTAACCCTACCCCTCCTGCTCCATGCCTTTTCCTTACCCTGCCCCCCCCCCCCCCCACCCCAAATCTATCCTGGCAGAGTGCTGCTCACCTCATGCACAGCCACAGTCTGTAGTTGGGCACTAGTGGCCAGATGCAGCAGCCAAGTGTGTGTGTGCTTTCTATTTTGGCAGAAGGACTTATTTGTTCAAAAGCTTAAATGTTTAGCAGTCTTTTTGATTGTGCCTGTCTGTGACTCAAAGCCTTCTATACTCCGTGAGTAGAAATCCATCATTTTCATATTGTCGGCATTTTGAAAAGCATGTGAACTGCCTGTTTTGTATTGTATAAGTACTGCAATAACTTAATACTTACCACATCTGTAGCAACAAAGGAAAAAAATACTGGAATAACTGTTTATTCAGGCATTAAGTAGGAACTGTTTTTATCAGTCAATGATACTGGTATTTCATTTTGAATTGCAACCTCATCATGTTGTGTTTTCCACAGCACTGTTAAGAAAAAGATCTATATATCTTTATTTAGTGTTAATATTTCTTTTACAGTGTTAAACACTGCTGAATGTGGGCCCAATGCTGTTATCTCAAAAGCAATTGTAAACTGCCTTCCTGCATGGTTCAGATTTGCACAGTGTCTTAGAAGATATCGTGATTCAAAGGAAGCTTTCCCCCATCTTGTGAATGCTGGAAAGTACTCGACTACATTTCTGGTAGTACTATTCAATACCCTCCGAACACTGAACTCAGGTAACAGTAAGAAATGATACAATAAATCTTTCACTCTATGCCATAGGATATAGAAATATAACTTTTTAATTTTTATTTTACCCAAACAAAAGCATTAATTTAAGACAGATACATTTTAGTTTGCAAAACGAAGTGACAATTGTTTAGGATACAAATAGCTTTTGTAAACTGTAGAAGAATAGCCATGTAATCCACTGCCTTATTTATACACATTTTGTTTATTAATTATGTGCATTGTCTTCAGTTTATTTTTTTATCAATTCTTACAATGGATTATTTTGCTTTTCTGGTTATGTGGTGAAAATTTTGTGTTGCATATGTTAAGGCCCCAGGAGTAGACAACATTCCATTAGAACTACTGACGGCCTTGGGAGAGCCAGTCCTGACAAAACTCTACCATCTGGTGGGCAATATGTATGAGACAGGCAAAATACCCTCAGAAGAAGAATATAATAATTCCAATCCCAAAGAAATCAGGTGTTGACAGATGTGAAAATTACCGAACTATCAGTTTAATAAGTCACAGCTGCAAAATACTAACGCAAATTCTGTACAGACAAATGGAAAAACTGGTAGAAGCTGACCTCGGGGTAGATCAGTTTGGATTCTGTAGAAATATTGGAACACGTGAGGCAATACTGACCTTACGACTTATCTTAGAAGAAAGATTAAGGAAAGGCAAACCTACGTTTCTAGCATTTGTAGACTTGGAGAAAGCTTTTGACAATGTTGACTGGAATACTCTCTCTCAAATTTTGAAGGTGGCAGGGGTAAAATACAGGGAGCAAAAGGCTATTTACAATTTGTACAGAAACCAGATGGCAGTTATAAGAGTTTAGGGGCACGAAAGGGAAGCAGTGGTTGAGAAGGGAGTGAGACAGGGTTGTAGCCTATCCCCGATGTTATTCAATCTGTATATTGAGCAAGCAGTGAAGGAAACAAAAGAAAAATTTGGAGTAGGTATTAAAATTCATGGAGAAGAAATAAAAACTTTGAGGTTCGACAATGACATTGTAATTCTGTCAGAGACAGCAAAGGACTTGGAAGAGCAGTTGAACGGAATGGACAATGTCTTGAAAGGAGGGCATAAGATGAACATCAACAAAAGCAAAATGAGGATAATGGAATGTAGTCAAATTAAGTTGGGTGGTGCTGAGGGAATTAGATTAGGAAATAAGACACTTAAAGTAGTAAAGGAGTTTTGCTATTTGGGGAGCAAAATAACTGATGCTGGTCGAAGTAGAGAGGTTATAAAATGTAGACTGGCAATGGCAAGGAAAGCGTTTCTGAATAAGAGAAATTTGTTTACATCGAGTATAGATTTAAGTGTCAGGAAGTCGTTTCTGAAGGTATTTGTATGGAGTGTAGCCATGTATCGAAGTGAAACATGGACGATAAATAGTTTAGAGAAGAAGAGAATAGAAGCTTTTGAAATGTGGTGCAACAGAAGAATGCTGAAGATTAGATGGGTAGACCACATAACTAATGAGGAGATATTGAATAGGATTGGGGAGAAGAGTAGTTTGTGGCAAAACTTGACTAGAAGAAGGGATCGGTTGGTAGGACATATTCTGAGGCATCAAGGGATCACCAATTTAGTATTGGAGGGCAGCATGGAGGGTAAAAATCATAGAGGGAGACCAAGAGATAAATACACTAAACAGATTCAGAAGGATGTAGGTTGCAGTAGGTACTGGGAGATGAAGAAGCTTGCACAGGATAGAGTAGCATGGAGAGCTGCATCAAACCAGTCTGAGGACTGAAGACCAGAACATCATCATCTCAAACATTACTTAAATTGGAGCTCTGAATTTGACACTAGGCTTATTAAGCACTTAAAGACTAGACCTAACTGACTTAGCAGTTGCCAACATATGTATCACCAACACCAGCTTTCAGGCAGAAATAAGATCACCAGTACAGAAGTTAAACTCGTACTTAAAAGAGGTACAAAGAGGTTTAACTACATTCGCAGACTGGCCAGCCTTGAAAATTAAGACACTACACCTGTATTCACGAGAAGCAAGGCCCATATCCCTGGCTAGCCATCAACTTTCAGACTGCCATGGTTTTCCTGAATTTCGTGAGGCTGATTTCCTTCCTTATCCTTTATCCAACCTGAGTTTGTTTTCTGTCTCTAATGCCTTTGTCATCAGTAACATCTTAGACTCTAAGCTTCCTTCTGACTTTCACAGACACATGTTCAACTTTAGAAAACATTCCAGTGTTCTCATTCACAGTTAAGGGCTTGTAAGCTACAAGCACATCACTGTCACTCATACCACTCCAGAAAAAGTTTCAGCAGCTCTTATATTGAATTGAAAGGAGAAACATTCCACAAACTTATCATTGTCAGAAACAATAGCAGACATGGGTTGAACATTACAGAGTAGATTCATATTCACATTATTCTTTTACAAGAAGCAGTAAGCTTTTGCATGCTACAACAGATAAGACAACAGCTTCATTGGAATACACGTCTGCAGCATGTTAGCACATTATACAAAGCTATAAATGTTTAGGCAAAAGCAGGCACAGTTATAATTTGGATTTCCCTCTGCATAGTATCAATTTATGATATAATTCTGTTGAAATCACCACTCTTCAAGGGTCTTAATCAGCATCGGATCAACCGCTTCTGATGATAGATCTTTATTCCTTTTAACGTAAATTTTGATATATTAAATTTTGATTCTGATATAACAACATACTTTCAGCTACAACAGAAAATTATTAATTTATATGTCTCTCTTCATACTAGTCATTTTACTTATACTTCTCTATCAACTGTCAGTTTTTGATTTTGGTTTTGGTTTTTGAAATTGTGACTACAACTGCTATCACTTATTGAAAGCTAAAACTTTTTTCCCTAGTCAGATAATAGAAACATGTCCATGAGAAGTTTCATGATCTAGAGCAACTAATCCTGAAATAAAAGCACTGCTCTATTTATTTTTTGACACATTTTTAAAACACCCTTTTTGAATTAATAGTGCTATATCAACCAAAGCAAGGATCAAAATACTTCAGTTCATTCAGTCAGTTATTTTGTAAAAGACTGAATTTCACTTTTTATGTTTTTACCCCTTCTATACATACAGGAAAGTCAAAACAACCTTTGGTGACATTAAAAGCAATGGTGGGAACATTAAGAGTGCAATGGGAATTCCACTGTTAAATGCAGAGGAGAGAGCAGATAGGTGGAAAGAATACATTGAAAGCCTCTATGAGGGTGAAGATTTGTCTGATGTGATAGAAGAAGAAACAGGAGTCGATTTAGAAGAGATAGGGGATCCAGTATTAGAATCAGAATTTAAAAGAACTTTGGAGGACTTACGGTCAAATAAGGCAGAAGGGATAGATAACATTCCATCAGAATTTCTAAAATCATTGGGGGAAGTGGCAACAAAACGACTATTCACGTTGGTGTGTAGAATATATGAGTCTGGCGATATACCATCTGACTTTCGGAAAAGCATCATCCACACAATTCCGAAGACGGCAAGAGCTGACAAGTGCGAGAATTATTGCACAATCAGCTTAACAGCTCATGCATCCAAGCTGCTTACAAGAATAATATACAGAAGACTGGAAAAGAAATTGAGAATGCACTAGGTGACAGTCAGTTTAGCTTTAGGAAAAGTAAAGGGACGAGAGAGGCAATTCTGACGTTATGGCTAATAATGGAAGCAAGGCTAAAGAAAAATCAAGACACTTTCATAGGATTTGTCGACCTGGAAAAAGCGTTCGACAATATAAAATGGTGCAAGCTGTTCGAGATTCTGAAAAAAGTAGGGGTAAGCTATAGGGAGAGACGGGTCATATACAATATGTACAACAACCAAGAGGGAATAATAAGAGTGGACCATCAAGAATGAAGTGCTCGTATTAAGAAGGGTGTAAGACAAGGCTGTAGCCTTTCGCCCCTACTCTTCAATCTGTACATCAAGGAAGCAATGATGGAAATAAAAGAAAGGTTCAGGAGTGGAATTAAAATACAAAGTGAAAGGATATCAATGATACGATTCGCTGATGACATTGCTATCCTGAGTGAAAGTGAAGAAGAATTAAATGATCTGCTGAACAGAATGAACAGTCTAATGAGTACACAGTATGGTTTGAGAGTAAATCGGAGAAAGACGAAGGTAATGAGAAGTAGTAGAAATGAGAACAGCGAGTAACTTAACATCAGGATTGATGGTCACAAAGTCAATGAAGTTAAGGAATTCTGCTACCTAAGCAGTAAAATAACCAATGACTGATGGAGCAAGGAGGACATCAAAAGCAGACTCACTATGGCAAAAAAGGCATTTCTGGCCAGGAGAAGTCTACTAACATCAAATACCGGCCTTAATTTGAGGAAGAAATTTCTGAGGATGTACGTCTGGAGTACAGCATTGTATGGTAGTGAAACATGGACTGTGGGAAAACTGGAACAGAAGAGAATCGAAGCATTTGAGATGTGGTGCTACAGACGAATGTTGAAAATTAGGTGGACTGATAAGGTAAGGAATGAGGAGGTTCTACGCAGAATTGGAGAGGAAAGGAATATGTGGAAAACACTGATAAGGAGAAGGGACAGGAAGATAGGACATCTGCTAAGACATGAGGGAATGACTTCCATGGTACTAGAGGGAGCTGTAGAGGGCAAAAACTGTAGAGAAAGACAGAGATTGGAATACGTCAAGCAAATAATTGAGGATGTAGGTTGCAAGTGCTACTCTGAGATGAAGAGGTTAGCACAGGAAAGGAATTCGTGGCGGGCCGCATAAAACCAGTCAGTAGACTGATGACCAAAAAAACCCCTTCTATTCCCAAGTCAACGTTGTTCAGTAAACAGTATCATAAACATGTTTTTTCTCATATGCAAAAATTATACCTATTGAGGGACTCCCATTTCTAGTATGATATGCTGAATCATGAAGAAAGTTGGCCTTTAGCGTAATCTGATATTATATAGAATATAATTGTAACTAAAAGACATGTCATCATTTTGACACAGAACTCAGTTGATACTGTCACAATAACTTCACTCTTGTGTGTGTGAGAAGGGGAGGGGGAGGGGATGGGGGAGGGGAACGGGAAGGGGTATATTGACAGTGATCATAGAAGGAAAGCATTTTATCACAGACAATACACAGTGACTTGATGATGGTTTTTAGAGAGAGGTTCAGGATGAATATTGCAGAGAAATTTATGAAGAAGACAGTGTAGATGAAAAATTTAATTCTTTTTTAAACATACTGCCACACATTTTAGTCTCATTTTGCCCTAAAACAAACAGAAGCAAGGGTAAGGGATGGATAACTACTGGAATTAATGCATCTTTTGCTTGGAGGAGCATGAGTCATAATGAAGAATTGACCAAGAATAAAGCAAAAGATATGTGGAACATTATTAAATGCAAACATAGTGGTCCAGTTGAAACTGAGTCTCTGAAAATTGTGATATCAACAAGGTTAACATTAAAATTGTTAAGTACTTAATTCATTGATTACATCCTCACAGCAGCAGCAAACACACAAATACAGATGTATTAGATTTCCTTCTACACATACTGCTAACAGACATTATTTGGTTTATTTGGCTTATTTTCATACCTTGTTGTGTTACAGAAATATCTTCTGGAGCAATGGATCTAAAGTAAATAATGTGTTCATTTCTCAGAAATGAGCAGTAAGAATAGTTTGTAAACTAGATTCCCACAAATCTTATAGAGCCTTCCTTAAGGAACAAGGAATTCTTATACTCACTGTCCCATATGTTTACTCCTTAATGGTTTTTGATGAAGGAAAAAAATAACTTTTCCTTCATTTCTATGGTTCATACCAGAGTTACATACTTGGGTGCAAAAGTTTTCGATAAACTTCCATTCAAAACAAAGCAATAAATAGGGAATCCCAATCATTTCAAAAGAAAATTAAAAATATAGCTTATTAGCCTTTCCTTTAACCAATAATCTAACTACCTAGATTAAAGAACTGAAACTATTCTGTTGGCTACACTGCAGGCAGCAGTGTCCATTTGTAAATTTGCTCGACAAGTAGTCTATTGTAAAAAGGATTCTGTATTGGCAGAAGTAGATAATTGTTTTCTTTGAAAAATTCCTATACAATAACATAAATATTGGAGGCAAACAGTAGCTATTTAACATAATTGAGAAAGCAGCAACTTTTTTTCAAAGTAACAGCATCTTGACATCTCGGGTTTTCTTGGCATGAATGATTAATGGCAGGCCAAATTGTTGTTTCTATTCACATACAATATTTCAACAACTGACCCAGCTGTCTTCTTCAAGTGCTGTGAGTACTCACTGCCTGGACTCCAACAGCAAATCTTGCAGTACCCAAAGATGGTGTTTGGGTAGCTTGTCAAAATATTGTGTGTGTGATAGAAACAAGACTCTTCTGCATGCCCAGACATGCCATTATCAGCATTTTTCTAATTTATTAGATTGCATTTAACTGCTGTAAGCACAAATAGCATTAAGCATTGTAGTGATATGTCACAGAGTGATGTACTTCTGGCAAGTGAGAGACTGTTTGTTTACTCTTAGGACAATGTATCTTTGACTTGTTGTATCTTATGAAAACAATGCACCTTCTCTGAATGCGGTATTAGAAGTAGGACCGAACCTATTACCAGAGATTCTGGAAATTTTGCTGCGTTTCAGACTATATTCTACGGCTATCGTCGCGGACATCACACAAGCTTTCCTTCAATTAACCTTGAACGAAAAGGACAAAGACTTGACCAGGTTTCTCTGGTTCAAAATTAGCCAGGATCAAACAGGAAATCTTCAAACGACTGGGGAACTAACAGAATACCATTTTAACAGACTCCCATTCGGCCTGACCTGTGCCCCATTTTTACTTTCTGCAACACTAAAAGAACTTGCCGACATGTGTGTGGCAGCATTTCCCACTATAGCGCCACTTATAAATAAGACTGCATACATGGACGACTTTGTGAGCTCAGTAGTAGGTGATAATTTGGTGATAGCTATATACTATGAACTTGTAACCCTAATGAAACTGATCAGTCTCCCCTTATCAAAATGGGCTACCAACTGTGAACAACTCCACACTATCTGGAGGACAGAAGGGCGAGAACTCCACACCCAGACCCAAGTTTTAGGCATAGACTGGGACACTGCAGGTGACTACTTCTATATCGATCCTAGCGAAATCATCAGAAGGTCGTCAGAAGAGCCAACCACCAAACGACTCCTTTTACAATGTACGGCTAAATTCTATGACCCACTCGGACTGTTTTCCCCTGTTTTTCTTGTTGGGAAATTGCTATTCCAGGACACATGGTGCCAAGGAATTGGCTGGGATGAACTTATGCCCTGGGACTTAGGGGCACGATGGCACACTTGGATATCTAGCTTACCTTCATTGTCATATATACGTGTCCCTAGATGGATAGCTACAGATCATGGAAGAGACTCTCAGCTGCACGTATTCTGTGACGCCTCGGAAAAGGCATATGGAGCAGCTTTGTACATTCGTACTGTCTTAGATGATGACGTTGTAACCCATTTAGTCTGTAGCAAGAACAGACTTGCTCCTATTAAGAAGGTGACATTGCCTCGACTCGAACTTTTAGCGGCAGTAGTTGGGGCCAGACTATTGTGTTACTTTTGCCGTGCAACAGACTTTAACATTGCCCATGCGATATTGTGGACAGATTCTACAATAACACTAAGTTGGATTTGTTGTGATCCTAACAGATGGCAGACCTTCATTTGTAATCGTGTAACAGAGATACAAATACACACGACTCCCACGCAATGGAAACACTGCCCAGGACCAGACAATCCTGCTGACCACCTCTCACATGGACTCTTCGGCTACCAAATGAATTCTCTGGATATTTGGTGGCATGGGCCACCTTGGCTTACACACCCTCCTGAATGCTGGCCAAACAATACTCCAACGATGGTACAACTTCCTCCCGAAGAAAAGAGGAAGAAAACCCAGAGCCAAGTTTTGTCGATATCTACGCCAACCAGCCTTTTGAACTTACTTAAATTCAGCTCATACTGGAAGCTCATTCGTATCACAGCATGGACTCTTTGCTTCCTACACAACATTCGTCAGAAGAATAAATCTTCAGGAGAACTTACAGCCACTGAATTATCAGCTGCCAAAATGTATTGGATTTGAGTGGGCCAGAGAGATTCATTCCCCAGCGAATTACATGCACTTCAGAATAACTTACCACTGCCAAAAGAGTCAAAAATTGCATGATACAATCCTTTCTTAGAAGATGGACTGATACGTCTAGGAGGTCGACTGCAGTGCACTAGCCAAAATGGGGAACAAAAACATCCTGTACTCCTTGACGGTTCCCACCACTTCACACAATTGATTATTCGAGAGACACACATCCGCCTTCATCGCTTTGGTGTTCATTCTGTACTATCCAAACTGTGAACCGAATTTTGGATCCTTGTCAGGTCATCAAAAGAATCCTACACTCATGCCTCGCATGCAAGATCTTGAAGAATCCACAAGGGCAACAGATCAAAGCACCGCTGCCACCTGAACGAGTTTCGCCTGCCAAACCATTTGCGGTAACCAGAATAGACTTTGCTGGCCCACTATTCATCAAAGTGGGGAAGGAAACACACAAGTCATATATCACTCTTTTCACATGTGCTACCACACGAGCTGTACACCTCGAACTCTGTACAGACTTGTCAACGGGCAAGTTTCTTATGGCACTTCAGTGATTTGCCGGAAGATGCGGACTACCCCACACAATATATACAGATAACGCAAAAACATTCCACGCCACGAATATGGAACTAGCCCAACTTCAGAAAGCATTAACCACCACAAAAACTTATCAGTTTCTCACCCACCACGGTATTACTTGGAAATTCACTGTCTCCCGAGCGGCTTGGTGGGGAGGATGGTGGGAAAGAATGGTGGGCACTATAAAGCGTTGCCTACGGAAGGTGCTGGGACTCGCAAAGCTCACTGAAGAACAACTGAACACCACCTTGATCAGTATTGAAGCCACGGTGAACTCCAGACCCATCACACCAGGAGATGATTGTGATGCACTCACACCTTCCCATTTTTTGACAGAAGAAAAACTTATGACTATTCCGATGGGACCAGAGCCTTCAGTGAACACCAATTTAACAAAGGAATCCTGACTGAGACAGCAACTCTGTGACAGTTTTTGGAACCGTTGGATTAAAGAATACCTATTGGAGCTCCGGAACTACCATGAAGTTAAATGCCCATCGGGATGAGTCATCCCCTTTCGCCCTGGCGACATCGTGCTGATCCAAGAGGACCTTCATCCATGACATGTGGAAGAAGGCCAGGATAGAAAAGGTACTACTAGGAAGAGACAGCAGGGTAAGGACGATAATACTCTGGACACCAGAAGGTCACATCATTAGTCGTCCTGTGCAGCTGGCCGTACCTTTGGAGGTCGACCAGGGTGAGGAGGATGTCACAGAGTGATGTACTTCTGGCAAGTGAGAGACTGTTTGTTTACTCTTAGGACAATGTATCTTTGACTTGTTGTATTGTATGTTCTGTGACTGTGTAATAAAGTGTTGTTAGACTGCTAATCGCTGCTCTACTGTGATTCACGGCATGATAGTTTATAGGTAATACAGTGTACAGATTAAGTTTCTAAAATATGCTTCTCTTTTATTAATGTATACCTTGGCTTGAAATTCTCCTTGATGGAATCTGTGGAACATAATGAATGTATGAATTCATGAATGAATGAAAGTGAATGAATATGTAAAGGGGATCCTGTGATACTAAAGTTGCCTTGTTGAAATGTAGTGAAAATCTTATTAAAATTTCACATATGTGCATGTGTTATAAAAATTAAGAAACATCAAAGTCTTCTACAAACTGTTCCTGTAATTTGCAGCATCAACCAGTAATTGATGGTGGTTGCTGGGTGAAGCTTTAGTCATAGAGTCCCTACAGAGTTCCTTTGAGGCCACAATCAATACTTGTGCCTGTCCATGCAACTGACTTAAGTGTTCTTTAGTTAATAATTTGATCAAGTAGTGCCTATCCTTAACATTGTTGTTCACTGTGCTTACTTTATTGTATAATACTATAGACATATTAATCAAGCAGATAGCTTTTAGTTAATGTGCAACTTTCACAATCAAGAGCTCATAAATGTCTGAATCGGATGGCTGTATGACAGTTACATTTTTACTGTCCAGTTCTGTCTTTCTTGTGTTCCTTTGAGGAGCAGGTGGACACTTGGACAAAATGCCACAAACTCTTTAAATAAGTCTGAATAGCAACATTTAATTTGCCCATTCTAGATG
The DNA here is from genome assembly GCF_021461385.2 of Schistocerca piceifrons. Classification (NCBI taxonomy): domain Eukaryota; kingdom Metazoa; phylum Arthropoda; class Insecta; order Orthoptera; family Acrididae; genus Schistocerca; species Schistocerca piceifrons. The sequence continues at coordinate 249,384,209 of NC_060141.1, read as the reverse complement.
GTTATATGAGGGATATCCAGAAACTACAGTTATAAGGCCTGTAGCTCTACAAGGGAATTGAGTTTTTCACAGTTGGTATCACTGTTGTGTATGGTAGTGCACACTAAAATGAATGAGTGATGATGGTCATCAGTAGTGTCCTGACTGTCGTTGTGGTGATGGTTAAAGGCAAACTCTCTCATTCCGTATCCCACCAAGTGCAAAGTGTGTGCTGTGATACACTAAATGGATGACAAGGGCATGAGCACCACAATGATTCATCACAAAATCATGTCAGAAGTGCAAAGTGTGTGCTGTGATACACTAAATGGATGACAAGGGCATGAGCACCACAATGATTCATCACAAAATCATGTCAGTGTAGGGGGAAGAGGTTGTGTCATGGCAACATGTGACAGAATGGGTACAGAATTTCACTTTCAGAAGAACAGAAATTCATGATGAAGAAAGAAGTGGACATCTGTCTGGTGACTGATGAACTGGTACAAACAATTGAAAAGCATATTCATTCTGATCACTATGTGACCACTGATGATCTGCATGAATTGCATCCTGAAGTTTCTCAAACCATTGTTCATGAAATTGTGAGTAATCAACTAAGATACCACAAGTTGTGTGCATGATGGGTTCTGGACATGCTTACTGCAGAACACAAAATCAACAGTCAGGGCCAAGCATGAGTTTGTTGATCATTTTGTGAGTGACTGAGAGACTTTTCTCAACTCCACAGTGATGGGGGCTGAAACATGAGTTTACCACCATACCACATAGAACAGGCAAGAGTAAATGCACTCGTTCCTGTTTAACAACAAAAAAATTCAAACCTCAGCAAACCCCAGCTCAAAAAGTCATGCCAACTGTTTTCTGGGACGGAAAAGTGATTCTGCTTGTTGTATTCCTGCTCAGATGTTAAACAATCAACTCTACCTAATACTGTGATACACTCAAGAAACTCTACAGAGTCATATAGAAAAAAACACTGTGGAAAGCTAACAAAGGGAGTCGGCCTCCTTCATGAGAATGCTACACCGCAGTCCACTTAGCAGAGCAATAATTACTGACCTCATTTCATTGTAATCTTTTAAATCACCCACCTCACAGTCCCACTTTCATGCCTAGACACTATCATTTATTTCCTAAAGTGAAGAAATATGTGCATGGAAAACACTTTTCTGATGATGATGATGTGAAAATAAAAGTGAAGAAGTGGTTTAAGGAGTTGGTGGAAGACATCTACAATGCAGGTATTAAAAAACTCATACCATGGTTTACAAAATGCATTGAAGTAAATGGTGATTATGTGGGAAAATGACGTGATATCTACGCTACCGTTCCTCTATGCTTCATTGAAATGTATGCATTTGTGTTTGCGTAAAAAAATCTTGTAACATTATTTGCTGAATGTCCCTCATGTAAAGCTCTCTTACGGGCAAATTGGAATGTGATGATTAGGGCAACAGTCAGTATTGGGATGATGATAAGGTAATAGTCAGTACTGGAATGAAAAGTGATACTCCAATTATACAAACTGTAGCCAGCTATGCCTATGAAATTTTTGTAATTGTCTGTTCCTTAGTGACTATAAACACACACACACATACACATAATTGTTATTCATTGTCTAATAATTTGATGACTAAGAGTGTGTGAAGTGTATGTGCAAACTTCCCATTCTCTTATACGAGTCGACTTTTGGTGAACACAGCCGATCTTCTTCTCTGGATAGCTAGCTTCTGGAGTCTCTTTAAATTTCTTCTCTGAAGAAGGATGCTAGTTACAGGAACCTTAATGACTCTCTCTCTACTTGTGAAGTAATTCAGTACTCGAAGAATACTTTTCAACAACTATCTGTATATTTGAGCTTCATAAAGGACAAAATTCACACTTCGCATATAAACTTTTGACTTCTTGTAAGTCACTCGTAACATCTCACATTAGAAACAGAATTAAGTACATTTCAAAAAAGAGTTGGCTTAATGACCATAACTCTATTACAAACAAATTGTAAAATATGTCTTGCCTCCAGCAAGTCCAAGATAAGAGTTTTTTTCAGAATTTTGAATCTCAAATGTTCGTGTTATTTAAAATAATGGTCACTGATAAGGTTAGCAAAGAATAACCCAGAAGTTCCATAGTTCTTCCTTGCTCTTTCACTACGACTTCCATGGATCGACCGACAAGTACCTGTTGGTGCCGTTTTAACTGCCGTGTCTACAGTCTTCTCACGACAAACTTCAAACCTGCACACACAAACATGTGATGCACAGTAGGTAGGATTCTATCATCCCACTCTCACAGCTAAAATATCATGTGTTCAAGATGGTAGAAGGCCGAGTGGTTCTAGAATTTATGCAGAAATTTTTGAAACACTACAATTGGAATTAAATATGTTTTTTCAAAATGCATAAAGGTTTGTATAAAAGAAAACAAAAGTTTCTTAACAACTACATATTGTATATTCCCCCCACCTCGCAATACCCAAATCAAACATGCTTTTCTTCTGCATATATGTGAAGTACATGCAATTGCCTTGGATAGATACTTTGTTAAAATTATGCACAGAATGTAAAATGAGAGTATCAACATCACAGAATAATGTACTGCCATATAGTTGGTCTTAGTTTAACATTTATGTATTGTTGCATTCTACCTCTTGTAATTCAATTTTGTTGAAATTCGAGTAAGGGATATGTGTAGAAGTAAAGACCTAATGACTGCTATGCTAACTACAAATTCTGAGAGGGGCTACGCAGCTAAAGTAATACATTTCACTAAACAATCTCATGGTAAATTTGCAGTCAGGTGACCAAGAGCCCCCTGTCAAATGAAACTTGTCTTCCTCCAAATGCTCCAGTGAACTCCAGAGGCATCCAGCCTCACCTTCTTTCCAAACAGCCAGTGTCTCCCTTCAGTCTTCCCTCCCAGATTTCTAATTTAAGCTAGTGAAGTTTTAGTATTGGCCTTTCCTAACTTAGGCTGGTGTCTTCTTGTGTTTCCTGAGGGGAGTTCTCATGTACATTCAAAATGGAGTAAACCTGAGAGGTTTCTTAAATTGGTTGAGATTCCTGAAGTATATCTCTCAGTCCATTACCCTTCCTGAAAGTACTTTCCCACTACAAAGTTATACTGACTGTGATCCTGGCATATGTATGAAAAATATTCATGTTACAATTTGTTAATATAATCATCTTATTTGCCTCTTTCTGATACTGATGCAGAAATGAATAATCTCAAACCGTTACCTTCCTTTGTTTTATTTATTTCCTTTGTTTTTTTGCACTTAGTATGGCCATAGTGATGTCAGAGGTCACAATGCAAGTGTTCAGTGGAAATTGATAGTAAAGTGACATTATTTTGTTCCAGATGACAGTAACAAACACAAAAACCCATTCTTCTACATGTGGCTGTTGGCATCATTACTCAGTTCTTGCTACTCATACACATGGGACATTAAAATGGACTGGGGATTATTTGACAATTCAGCAGGAGAAAATAAATATTTAAGAGAAGAGATTGTCTATTCATCAACAGTAAGTAAAACAGAACACCACAAATATTCATACAGAATAGAATAATATATAATCTAAAAAATTAATTGTATGGAGACAGTGTTACAAATAAGGATGACGATTACTATTGACAATGTTGGACACCTTGTTATAAGATGATGTGACACACTTAGTATAAGGACAGGATGCCTGTTTAGCAGTGAGGAAATAGGAGAGAGAAATGGAGTTGAAACTCAGTGGAATTATAGTTCTTAAAATTATTTCAAGCACAAAGCAAGCTATAAAACAAATGGTACAATCACAGTTCACAGCTTTATGTGTCATAATGTTGTTAATCTTCTGAAAATAGTGCAAAATTTGATGAGTGGAAGTATATGCCATTGTACCTGTTACCATTTATCTCTATACCAGTGACAACTCTTTAATAATTCTATTGTGAAAGAGAGCCTTCATAGATGTGGAATGAGTTTATATAAATTTAAGTAGCACAAGCAACCACTGCATGCTACTTTCTTGAATTACATAATAGTGGGTCTCAATAGGAAGGTGTGGGCAACTGGCTCTATGCTGGAGGTGGATGAAGTACAGATGATGTAGGCAGCCAGCTTTTGTTAAAGTTCTTTTATTTCCAAATACAAATAACTTAAAGCAGGGTGTCTGCAGATAGCAGGTGGTGGGTATTGAACATTGGAATCAGGCATGCTAGCTCCAACACATTGATACAAGTGTTTCCAGGGGACTGAAATGTAGCATACAGCTTTCATGCCTCTTCATTGCAGCAGACAATCACTGCTTGATCAGGGTGGCAGGACAGCAACACAACTGACAACCCGGGCTAGGCAGTCTGCCGGCAGAATTTCCCAGGATATTGAACACAGAATTCCAGACTGGAAAGTGGCAGAGGGCAGTGTTGGATGCCCACGGCACAAAGCTAGTGGATCTCACTTCTCATCTTGGATCACGAGGTAGTGGCAGGATTGAGGATGGCAAGGGCCTAAGCAGTCGGGCAGCAATCAGCAGCTTACAGGCTGGTGACAGTGGTGGTGGCTGTGTCATGCGTACAGCATCAAGTGGCAGCACAGGGTGGCCCAGCTGTACTGATGATGACAGACTGGCTGTGGGGGTTTAAATACAGATGTCTGAAACTGACCATGTGAAAGGTTTACCACTGCCACATTCCTAGGTTACCCAGAAGTTTCCAGATTAGCAGCCAGTGTCCTAGGCCCAGTTGTTGCCACTGGCATTAGTTTGAACCATGGAAGGAGGTGCATGTCAAGGGGTGTTGACCTAAGCACATTGTTGACTGCGGTAATCAGCAGTTGCTCTGCTCTAGTTACAGCTCTGGGCCCCTGCCTTGGCCCATGTCATTACACTCCCCCCTCAGGAAAATTTGGCCAATTGCATTGCTGCTTGAGAGACTAGATTCAACAGTAACACTAATATTTGTCCTATTGTCTTTACACTTTACATTATCCTGCATGAGTTGGAAGTAAACTCTTCTTGAGTAACTTTCACCTTTACATGTCATCATTCCCTTTTCCTTATTACACAATGTACTCTGTCTCATTCCTACGATGCTCAAAGACGGAGTTCGTAGGTCCCATTTTTTGCACGACTTTACTTCGCGCTCTGACGATCAGTCACCTCTTCACTGTTACCAACACAGGTAGTATCAACTCACGGGCTAAAGGATGGTAAATGTGGTATTTGGGCAACTCTACACCTGAGATGGCAGTACACGATACTTTTGATCATCAGACTTAAGGAGGAAGCTGATATGGTAGTTGCTATGGTGATGAGTCAATGGCAATGTTTGGTCCTGTACTTTTTCACATGTTCAAGCAGGTGTTCTATCATCACAGAATCATTTTGTGAGGCTACCATCTGATCCAGGGAGGTGAGAAAGGTCTAGTGTTGCATCTCATTTAAGTAAGGCTGGATCTTGAATGGTAAATCTGCTAGGTAGATCAACTAGTATGTCTTAATCATAGCAGGTACTATGATGACTATTGCATTTGCCACTGAGAATATCCAGTGTGACCCTATCTTAAAAAAAAATCAATTTCACTTATAATGAATGACAACCTCCCTAGGTCTCTTAGTTTCAGACTTCTCAGAGCATAATGGTGTGCTCGCATGACCTAGGAACTGTATGTGTATGTTTTGTGGGGCAGGCAGTGCTTGCCAGTCCAGCACTGCTACAAGTCTGCTCATCTAATTCTATACAAACTACACTTTTAACAAAATAATGTACTGCATTGTGCTACATCAATGTTTCTCTACCAAACTAAATTAAGTATGCTAAGGTTCCACTAACATTACAAAGAAAATTTCACTTAAAAGTTACTATAACCTATTGCCTAAAATGAAAATGTGTCCTTTATGCTCACTCATGAGCCTCTTTCATAAAAAACGGTTGTCTGGGAAGTAAGGACAAGTTTGAATTTTGCACCATTTTGTCATATGGTGGTTGGTAGCCATGGTTTTTTCATGTTTGTTATTTGTGGCCCTTCCCGTTAGTAGCCTGATAGCTTTTGTGTGGTGGGCTTTATTGTTTGATGTTTATTTTCATCACTGAGCAAATGACAACTGAGCAATGTATCCAAGAGATAAAAAGTTATTACAAAATCAGTGAAAGTCCCATGGCAACCATTTGTGAATTGTGTGTGACTCTTGGACATAGTGCTGCTCAGATTCATTTAAGTTGATCTGGAAATTTGAGATTACAGGTTCTGTTTCAAATGTTATGAAAATAGGATGACTGCATACTGTGTGAACATAAAGAAATATTGCTGTCATGCGTGACAATGTGACTGCAAGCCCCATAAAATTGGTTTTCCAACAAGCTCAACAACTGAATTTATCATCAAGTTCACTGCATGAAATCCTTTCAAAAGACCTGAAATGCATGAATACAACTTACACAAGAGCAGAAGCTTGCAAATCGTGGAAAGAGACATCAATTTGCTCAGTGGGTCTTGGCTCGACAAGCAGAGCACAAGAACTTCGCAAAAAGAATAATTTTCTCATGTGAGGCGCACTTCTGCCTCAGTGGATTCATTAGTAAGCAGAACTGCAGAATTTGGGGTAGCAAAAATCTGCAAGTGACTGTGGAAGATGAGATGCATCCACAATACATGACTGTTTGGTGTGAGTTCTGGGCAGGAAGAGTGATCGGCCCCTACGTTTTTGAAAATGATGAGGGAACTGCCATCACTGTGAACAGTGACTATTACTGAAACATGCTTTCTGATTGGTTTTTCCCTGTTGCTGATGAAGATAACAATTTTTAGTTTCAAAGGATGGTGCGACGTATCACACATCCCATGAAATGACTGCTCTACGGAATGAAAAGTTTCCTTTGCGTGGCAACCAGGAATAGTCTGCCAGATCATGCGATCTTATGCCTTGTGACTTTTTGTGTGGTGATTTGTGATATCAAAAGTGTACATGAACAGACCAAAAACAATACACTAATAGAAGGATGAGATTAAAATGGTTATTAATGGTATCCCAACAGATGTGTCATTGAGAACTTCAATGAATGCATTGCTCATTGCCATGCGGCCTTGGGATATAATTTTTCACACACAAATGGGAGAAGTTATTTAATGTGTTCATAAAAGAAACATTAAGTTTTCAATAAATTTTGTATGTTCTATAGCACTTTAATATTCATCCCTACTTCCTGGATCATCCCAACTTCCTGGACAGCCTCTAGAAAGTTTTTTAGTATGTCCTGTCTTGCAGCTCTCAAATATTGAAGAAAATATATTTCTGTTTGCATCAAAGCTGCTAATTATTTATTTACTGGCTAGTTTTGGACTTTGCCCGTTCTCACAGGCCACCTATTACAGAGAACAGTTTCTTATGAGTACCTACTTGCATATTTTGTATTTGGGATATGCTTGGTGTGGACAGTTCTATTTATGTTATCACACTTTAGATGTAGCTCAGATCAGTGTCAAAATATGTCACAGCAGGAGTTACACCTTATTGTACTATGTCTTTCATAAAAGCAACACAAACATAGACATAATGATAATATATAATCAAAAATATACCTGAAAACTAAGAAGAAAACACACAAGATTCACATACATCTTGCCTCCTCAATTAATTCACAATGCCACCTCATGACTTCAAGGTATACTGGAACTTTGGAATAAGTGAAGGTATATCTTGCCTGGCTTGCCTGTTCTCACCTTTCTTCCAGCCATTTTCCTTCCCCCATTCAGAAGGAGCTGCCGGTAATTGAGGCAGTGCCTCTGGTACACCCTGAAATGGGAAAAGTCATCTTAATGTGCATAACTATGGTTGAAGCTGGAAGCTGCAGTTTGACATCAACAGGAGACGTCATCTCGACTACTTGATAAGACCCTTGGTAATGCAAAATGAACTTTTTGGTTTCTCCCTTCAGCATGTGAGAGTTAGTGCCTTCCTGTCATTGTAGAGCCTTTGTATTAATCTTTTTAACTTGGCATCAGATACTTTATTAAACTTTCAAAGAGCAGATATACCTTCTATTGCAGAGTGGGGTTTGTGTCATTCAAAAGGGGAGGGTACTATTTAGTAGATATATCTTCTACTGGAGGGGATGGTTTGCATAATTCAAAAGGGGAGCATATCATTTGGCCAAAAACAATCTCATATGGTGATAAATCCATATTATCATGGATCTTGAAGTTATACACTGCTACTTCATATGGTGGTAGAAGCCCAATCACTATGGTTACTATCTATCTAATAACTTGGCATTCTTTTTATCATTCTATGTACCTCTGTCACCCCATTCATTTGCTGGTGTAGAACACTCATTCATAACTTCTTCATGCATAACAATGAAACAATTACTTCAGTAACTTGGACATAAACTTAGTGCCTTGGTCAGTTATCAGTGTCTCTGGTGTTCCAAACTTCAATACCCATTGGTTAACCATAGCCTGGGCCACAATTTCTGCCGCTGATTTGTTATAATGATCAGGACCACAAACATGAGAAATGCTAAATTATAATTAATACTTAGAGATTCCCTGCTGATGTCTGTGCAGAGGGACCAAGAACATCCATAACAATCATTTGGAATAGTCTATTTGTCTCTGGTAATCTTTGTAATGGGATTCACTGACAATTCAGCCCCACTCTTTGCATGCAAGGAATGCAGTTCTTTATGTAATGCTCTACATCTTGCTTTCTCATTTTCCATCAATAATTTTCTGCAATGTGATGGTCTGTGGCATGTCATCCACTATGTCCTGCCAAACTGTAATCATGAACCTGTCTCAGTACTTCATTCTACAAACTTGGTGGCACAGCTATGTGGCGACCACACCTCATTTGCTTGTACAGCACTTTGTCATCAGTGCTGAATTCACTTGCTTCCTGAACTGCTGATAATCCACATCACCAGCTAGCACTTCACATCATTGTTCTGCCCTTACACTAGTACACTCTGCAGCACATAATTTGTGACTAAGTCCGTCCGCATTACCATGAGATTTTCCTGTGTGTTGTGCAACCTCAAAATCAAATTCACTTGCTGTGAAGTCCAGTAAGTCATGTGACTAGTTGGATTTTTAAGTCATAAAAGCCATTTCAGTGCTGTGTGACCCATTATGACCTTAAAATGTCATCCATTAAAGGTAACAATGAAAACAGGTGATGCCAAAGAGCACATGCATTTCCTCTTCTGTAGTTGAATAATTCTCCTCCACTTCACTGAGCTCTCTTTAATCATAGATTGTTGGTGTGCTCTCCCATCTACCTCTTGGCTCAAAACACAGCCTACAGCATGATTGTTAGAATCACACGATAGTGTACACTCTTTCTAATAGTCTGTGAAAGTAAGGATGGAACCAGTTGTTAGTAAATTGTTTAATAACTCAAAAGCTGCTTCACAGACTGAAGTTCAGTAAAATTTTACTCCTTTTTTTATTAATAAATAAGTAGTCTTGCTACATCTCAAAATTTTGGGATGAATTTTCTATAGAAATTACCTATATGAAGAAACAATTAATTCCTTTTCTGTGCAAGGCATTCGGAAATCCTTTATGGCTTGTACATATTGCGAGTCAATTCATACAAGATCCTGGCTGATAATGTGGCCTAAATAGTGAATCTCATGCAATACGAAGTGACACTATTCTAAACTAAAGGTCATTCGTGTTGCACATAACTAATCAAAGACCTCTTGTAGACACACCACATGCTCATAGAGGTCTTTGGAATACAGTGACATCATCCTGGTCTGTCATGCACCGTTTCAGTTTCAGACCTTGTATAACTTCATCTCATAGGTGCTAGTGCATTTTTCAGACTAAATAGCATCCAATGATACTGATAGTGACCAGATGGAACCATAAACACGGCATTTAGTTGATCCTCTGGTGCTATCTCTAATTGATGGTACCCACTTCACAAATCCATGGTGATAAAATAATGGAATTGCCCTAAATAGTTAAGGTTTCTGTAATGTTACACTCTTAGTAGACGTCCATAACTGTCCATTGGCATAAATATCAGTAGTCACAGCAGAATCTATAAGCCTCCCTACCATCTGAGGAATATTTCAGAATGATGACAACAGGTGCTTAGTAATTTCCTATATAATTCCATCACAGAGCTGCTGATTCATAAACTTCTCCACCACTGGTTGTAGATTATGTGTAGAGCTTGGTACACTTTTTTGTATACAGGCTGCTCTTTTCCAGTGGGAATACTATAATGAACTAGTGGCATAACTAGCAATGATCCAGGTGGGTTAAGTAATTCCTTGTGGTCCTCCAATAACCTCTCCACGTCAATCCTATCATGTCCTTTCAAAAGCAACACCTCTCCCCCTCCTCCCACCCTCCCTGTGGGGCCTAAATTAAAGGACTGACCCAGCTTGAAGTATTCTACACTGAAATCCCTGCTCAGCTTATCTTCCTCTAATGCTTCTTTTAGTTATCAGTGCACAACTTGACAGCTTCAGTTTTTCTGAACTAAATTGTCTACACCGATGGGCACCACTTGGCTTCTGTCAATTTCCTGCACATAGGGTAAACTATGTCGTGTGAAACAATATGCATAATCCAGTTCCACAGTTTCAGGCAAAGGCACAACCATTAATAATGAATTAATCAGCAGAGCAGCTCCTCTGTTCATCCAGAGCAGCTGCACTGTACCTCTCAGTATCATGTCTCACTTTTCAAGTCTAAGAGACAATGTACACAGTTCAGTTGGCTTACCCGATATCTTGAGTTGCCTTGCAACAGTTCAGTCCTTTCAGCAGTAAAACAAAGATGGAACAATGACCCATCCAGCTCCACTTTGCACTGTTATAGATTGACATTGATGTGATCTTCAATCAGGAAATCTAAACAAGTATGACATCATACCTTATGCCCACATTGGGGGCACACACCTGGCATCTCTCACCCGAGTAGTCTACTCAAAAATGACTATCAGAGTGAGTTAACACTATTACTACCTACACCACTTGGTCTACAACATGATGGGTTCAAATTTATTGCACCAAACATACTCTGGCTTGCCATGGATACATGTGATTCTGCATCCAATACAGACTTGTAGTATCTTCCTGTTAAATAGCTTGTTAGACAAATGTCTGCCACTGATTTTGCACAGAGTTGTCTCATGGTAACACTTACTGGGGGCATTTCACAGTGCTCACCTCATCCTCTGGCCCATTTACCATAGTGCTGCAAGTTTTAACCCAAGTCCACCTTCATTGCTCCTGCAGATATTTTTGATCAAAGTGTCTCATCTGCTTACATGTCTGACACTGTGGCTTCTTACAAAACTGCTAATTGTACCCAGACCACCAAATCTATTATATATAACGTCTGTATTAAAAACCACTCTTCTCTCTCTCTCTCTCTCTCTCTCTCTCTCTCTCAGCTTTGCCACTGAGTCAATTTCAACCAAAGTTGCAGTGGTTGGTACAGCTTTGTCCAAGGTTTTCAGGAATTCCATGCACACTTTTCACAACATGTTAGCTGGCAAACACCACACAAAAGCATCAAGTGCCCTCTGTTCGGCTTCCTGCAAAGCAACCCTATAGTTGCTGTCACCAGTCAATTCATACTTAATAATACTGATTTCCTTGATTCAGACCACAAAGTTTTCTATTGATTCTCCTTATTTTTGGACTACTCCATTAAGTTGTTCTTGATCATAGCTAGACATATTTTTTCTTCTGTAATGATCAATTAACATTTCTTGTAAATCTGTAAAGGACTCTTCATCCTGTAACTTCTCACTGCACACACCATACATTCTGGCATCCCCAACTAATGTTAATCAAGCCACACTTAACAACTGCTCACTACTCCAGTTTCCCAGATTTTGCAGATGTATATAAATGGTTTTGCATAAAATGAGGCTGCTGATGAGGCAGTACAAGCATCAGTGATGGCTGGATGTTTTTTAGAAGTTGACTGCTCACTTCTCTGTCCCTTTCACCAATCTATTTCCTGATGAAACTCTTCATTATTAGCTTTGATCTTAGCTGCCTGATCAAGAAAGTGCTGAATCACCTCCTGGATTGTCACTTTTGCAATTTCAGACATATTGCCTAACTACTGTCACCATAGGCATGCAATTTATCCAGACAGAAAAGAAAGGAAAGGTAAAACCAAAACCAGACAAGCTCAAAAAAACTTGGCTGGTTGTTACTTGTATTATTGCACTGACTGCTACTGCTGCTGAATCCCTGTCATTGCTGCTCTCTGTTGGTCAACCATTTCAGCCTCCAAATGTTCTTCTGACACCACATGTAATATATGTCAATAGGAACGTGTGGGTAAACATCTCTCTGCAGGAGATGGGTGGAGCTGCAGATGATGTAAGCAACCAGTTTGTTGTTAAAGTTCTTTATTTACAAACATAAATAAATGCAGAGCATGATGTATGATCTTTCCAGCAGGTAGATAGCAGGTGGCAGGTGCTGAACCTTGGAACCGAGCATGCCACCTCAGATGCACTGACACAAGTGTTTCTTGAGGAAGTGAATAGCAATGTACAGCTTTACAATCTCTGTCAATGGCAGATTGCTACTTCTTGGGCAGGATAATGGAACAGTGACATGATGACCAGAAGATGGGACTAGGCAGATCTGCTGATCAGAACTGCCTATGGTGATAAATACAGAATTGTTGACTGGAGAGCAGCAGTGAGCAGTGTCGGACGCCCATGGCATGCAGCTGCTTGATGCTCAGTGTGTGCCCTGGGCCATGAAGCAGTGGCAGAGTGGAGGCTGCCAAGAGCCTGGGCAGTCTGACTGTGGTCGTTGGTTTTTCAATCCAACTGTGGTCAGTGATCTGCAGTCCAGAGACAGCAGTGGTGGCTGTGTTGTAAGTACAGCATTAATTGGCACAGGCTGAGTGTCATAGCGTGGACTAGCTGTTCAACTAGGCTGGCTCTGGGGATTGAAACACACCTGCCTTCAGTTGCCATCAAAGAAGATGTGCTGCTGCCATGCTCCTCAGTCATGCGGTAGTTTCGGGTGCTAATAGCCTCGCCATGAAGTATCCCTACACCACAAACACACAAGCAGAAATTTCTTGAATTGAGTCATTATTCTAGGTTTGGCTGTTGCCACATGGCAGTAGGTTGAACCATGGAAGAAAGGCACTGGGGAAGGAGGCACATGGCAAGGGGTACTGTTATCAAAAGGTCACTGACTAGGGAGATTTGTGGCAGCTACACCATCTAATACTGGTGCTAACCTATTGACATCGATAACGGAGGATTTTCTAATACCCTGTGTTGCTTTTTTTTATATAATACTTCAAACTAAGCAAGTACATAACATTGCATAGAACCTTATCAACTGCATAGATATACTGCTGCTCTCAATGAACCATGGACATTGCCACTGTGGGGTGGGTTGTACACCATGAGACAGATAGTGATACTGTTGTTGGAGCCACAATGGAAGGGTATCTGTGGAGCTACTAGACTAACATAAAAATCCCCACTGCATCGGCCTTTTCACTAGTTCAAAGGGCAACAATATGATTAGTTAGCTGATCTGGTCTTGCAACATTAGCAAATATGGCCTTGCTGCATTAGTACCTCAAAAGGCTGAAAGCAAGGAAAAGCTTCAGCCATTACATTTCCCGAGGACAAACAACTGTATTCTATAGCTTAAAGAAGTTTGAGTCACGTTGGATAAAATTTTCTGGAGGTAAAATAGTCCCCCCTTTTGGATCTATGCATTGGGACTCTTCAAGGAGATGTTGTCATCAGAAGAAACAAAACTGATATTCTTCAGTCAGAGCATGGAATGTTGATTAGATAAGTAGGTTAGAGACTTTAAGAAGAGACATGGTTAGGCTGAAGTTACAAATAGTGAGGATTATTGAAGTGCAGCAGCGGGAGGAACAAGATTTCTGGTCAGGTCAGTGCAGGGTTATCAACACAGAATGAAATACAAGCAATACAGGAGTAGGTCTAATAATGAATATGAAAATGTAAATATGGATAAGCTACTATGAACAGCGTAGAACACATTATTGTGGCTGGGATAAACATAAGGCTCACATGCACATTACAAGTGAAAGTTTATATTATTACTGATATGAGAGACTGGAAAATGGTAGTAGAAACAGAAAAGGAAGAGAAGGAAATATAGTAGGAGAGCATGTACTGGAGAAAAGGAATGATACGATAAACCGCCTGACAGAATTTTGTACAGAGCACAATTTAATCATTGCTAACATAATACTGGAGAGTTGTGATGCAATGTAAACAACACTGTGCAAGTGCTGGAGCTCATCAGCTCCAGTGATGGTGAGGGGTTGTTGGGTGGAGTGGACTAGGGAAAGGAGGCTGGGAGGAGGAGGAGGAGGAGGAGGAGGGGGGGAGGGAGAGTTGGGGAAGGGTGGTTGACCACTGGGAGGGAGAAGCAGCAAGTGCATGGGATAGGAATGTGGCAACATCATAGATGATCTCAGTCGGGCTGCAGGCAATGAGAGTCATGCACAGTGCTGAATGACTTGGATAATTGGGTTGGGAAGGGGAGAGAGCACAGAGGATGAGAGACTGCAGGAAAGAGGGTGTTGGTGTAGAATGAACGGAGTTAGGGTCCTGGGGTATTGGTAGAGACAGATGTGGGTCAGGGGCTAGTGGTGATTGAGGCCAGTAGGATTATGACATCAAAGATGTGTTGCAAGGACAATTCCAATCTTCCAAACTTAATGTCTGTAAATGGAGGGTGTCTTTTTGATACCAATGATGACACTAGGCAGACTAGTCACAGGCATCAAAGGCATTCTAGATGGATCATTTGAGGCCTGAATGATGAAGTTGAAACACTGCTGGGATAAGTTGTGAACATGGAAGGGGAGTATTTTGTAGGTGACAAGGACTAAAGAGACTCAAGGTCTGAATAAAAACATTATGTAACAAAAATTATTTTTAGAACAGAATGAGGATAGACAATTGCTGGCTGGTACAGGCATGGAAAAGGTGTCAGGTGGTTAATCATAACTGTGTATAATTTCTGAATGGAAGACCACTGAGGGATAGTACTGTCATCTAACTAAAAAGGTTTGCTTTCTTCACTCAGAATGGCATCTTTCCTACATGAAGTGCAAGATTTGCATTGTAGGCATACTTGTCCAGTTTTGGTGACTACAATGAATACATCTAGAGTTTTTTGGCAAGCTTGCGGTGGTGGTGGTGGTGGTGGTGGTGGTGGTGGTGGTGGTGGTGGTGGTGACAGACACTGGAGAAAAACAACCCTGGTGGCAGCACACAGTCGTCTACTACTACTACTACTACTACTACTACTACTACTGAATAGCTTCAAAGAGGCTGCCAAGCTTTATGTCCCCACCCCACTTTCTCTTAATATTGATCCTCTAAATTCCCTCTGTATGCCATCTTGTGGTCTCGTGGTTGCGTTCTCGCTTCCCAAGCATGGGGTCCCGGGGTCGATTCCCGGCAGGGTCAGGGATTTTCACCTGCTTCAAGATGACTGGGTGTTTGTGTTGTCCTCATCATTTCATCATCATTCATGAAAGTGGCGAGATTGGACTAAGCAAAGGTTCATCATCATCATCATCTGTATGTCATCTTCATGCCATCTTAGCCTGCACCAAGCCTTCCTATGTAGCTGTGTAGATCATTGAAGCCATTCATCTCCTCTTTATGCCCCTACAGTTTTTCTACATCAATATAATTTTTCCAGTCCCCTTCCCTGTTGCTTCTCCTTCTCCCCATCCCATACTTATTCCATGTCATCACCACCCACTCATGAGAAGATTGTTACTTTCTCCATTCAGGTTGTATCTCCAAAACACAGCAGTATGTAAGTATCCAATTCTAGGAGCCTATCTACTGCTTAGTACCTTTATAAATTGTAAGCAGTTTAAGAATCTGTATGTTTGAGTAATTCACAGGTACAGACCTATATCTTTCTTCAATTATTTTTAATACTTTTAACATGATAGTTTCATCTCCTCTTTCTACAAGGAAAATGGTTTCATTTCTGCTTTTTTTCCCAAGGCATTTTAACTTATTGACCAAATATGAAATAAATGTTTTAGTGCATTTTTCTCATTCATTCATTTTTTTTCCAGGGATACTACTATTTTGCCATTCTTGAGGACCTGATTTTGAGATTTTCGTGGTTGATATCATTTGTTTTAGCTGAACTCCTGGGTTTCAATTCAGAATTTGTGCAGTCATTCTTATTACCTCTTGAAGTCTTCAGGTTTGTATAACTTTTTGTCCATATTAAATTGCATTACTAACTGGATTTACCCCTGCATTTTAGATGTTTTCAGAGTTATGCTTTCTGCTGGAATTACCTTATCCTATTGTCATAAATTTATGATAAGCAAGACTTTGGATTTTATGTTAGTTCACTGAGTCTTATTGCATCACATACATTCTGCAACACACCTTACAGAAGACCATAGAGAAATAAAATAAAAACCAGCATAAATTATCAAATGAATCAAGAACATTAAAAAATGTCATTTTACATTGTATATTTGGAAAACATATTCAGGGACTCACACCTAGTGAGCATTGAACGTCAACTCCTTCTTAAATGTGGCTGGTGACCACGGGGTCCTGAGCTGAGTCCTGATATTGCTTCCACTTACTTATGCCAGGCTCCTCACTTTTATCTTTCCTATTTGGCCACCCTCGGCCAACTCTTGTTCTTTTCCGACCCTGACGCTATTAGGTTTCGAGGGCTAGGGGGTCTTCCATTTCCAACCTATACTTCTACTGAGCCGAATATCTCCCGGGATAAGGAGATCACCTTCTACCAATTGCCAATGGCCTTCTAGGAGGGCGGATGAGCGGCTAGAAGGAAGGGCACTCTCTTGCCCTTGGGGTGGGAAACTGCTCCTAAAGGCGGAGGAGCCACAAGGTGGCCAACGGCATAGAATGGAGAAGGCAATGGGAAACCACTCCATTAAAGACCCGGGTGGGTATCCCAAGTATCAACAGCTTATGATGGAAAGCTCTTTGGTTAAATTCTCCGGAGGTAAAATAGTCCCCCATTCGGATCTCCGGTCGGGGACAACTAAAGAGATACCAAAATCCAAAAGCATTAATGTAAGAAGGATAGCAACATTGAACGTAAACTCACTTCTTAAATGTGGTACACTGGAAAACTTGAAAATGGAAATGAAACAAATGGATATTGATGTACTGGGAGTCTCAGAAATGAGTTGGCCAAACGCTGGCGACTTTTGGTCAGGGGATTAAAGAATCATACACACTGGAACAGCACAAGACAATGCCGGGATTGCAGGAGTGGGAATTATCCTCAATAAAGAGATGGGGTTAAGAGTAAAAGGATTTGTTCAACATAGTGAGAGGATAATTTATGTCCGATTGGAAACTAAACCATGAGACACAATCATAATCCAAGTATACATGCCAACTACGAGGCACAAGGATGATGAAATCGACATGACGTATGAACACCTTGAAGAAGTAATTGGCAGAATTAAAGGAGCTGAAAACCTTGTCGTCATGGGAGATATGAATGCCGTTGTTGGGGAAGGTAAAGAAGAGGATGTGGCAGGGAATTTTGGATTAGGATTAAGAAATGAAAGAGGGGATAAGCTTGTAGAATTCTGCCAAAGAACTAAACTTTGCATTACAAATAACTTCTTTAATCATCATCCAAGAAGAAGATATACTTGGAAAATGCCTGGTGACATTAACAGATATCAAATTGACTTCATATTAGTGAAGCAAAGATTTACAGCAGATCATAACCAGGCTGTGGTGTGGAAAGTGACCACATACTCGTTATGATGACGACTGAACTAAAATTCAAGAACATTAAAAAAAGAAGTATATGTAAATAGGATTTGACAAACCTGAAAAACGAAAATACACTGAAGCACTATCAACTAGAAACAGACAAGAAAACAAATACACAGGGCTGCAATGACATCCAAAGCAGCTGGGAAAAAATAAAAACTGGTATTTTAGAAGCAGCAGAAGAAGTAATAGGAAAAGAAAGGACAGAGAAAAGGAAGGAATGGATCACTAATGACCTACTAAATATGATGGAAGAAAGAAGGAAATTAAAAAATTCTGTGAAGAAGGAAGACCAAGAGAAATACAAGAGTCTGAAAAACAGAATCAACAGAGAGGCAAAACAAGCAAGAGAAAAATACCTTGATGATCTCTGTATTTCAGTTGAGGACAACATGAGCAAGGGAAATATCGACAAGGCCTATAAATGTGTGAGACATTGCTTTGGAGACAGAAGAAACAAGTGTAGGGCTGTGATGGATGAAAATGGAAATATGTTGGATGACGATGATGAAGTTGCAAGAAGATGGAAACAATATATAGGAAAACTGTACAGCGGACCAGACCTGTCTGAAAACATCATGGAAGAAGAAACAGAAGTAGATGCACACAACATAGGTGAACCTATATTAAAGGAAGAGTTTGAACTAGCTCTGAAAAAATTGAAAAACAACAAATCGCCTGGTATAGACAATATCCCAGCTGAACTTCTGAAATCTGGAGGAGCAAAACTGTATCAGGAGTTGTATAATCTTGTTTTCAACATTTACGAGTAGGGTAAAATTCCTACAGACTTTGAGAAAAACATTATGATCCCCATTCCAAAGAAGGCAAATGCTACAAGTTGTGAAAATTATAGGACGCTCAGCCTAGTTACTCACACCTCTAAAATATTAACCTCAATTATCCTAAAATGCATAGAACAAAAAGTCGAAGCTACACTCTCCGAAGACCAGTTTGGATTCCGGAAAGATAGTGGAACCAGAGAAGCAATATTTGCTCTAAAACTAATAATAGAGAAATGACTAGATAAGAACCTGAAAACATACATAGCTTTCATAGATGTAGAGAAAGCCTTTGATAATGTTAAATGGGATAAGATGTTTGAGGTACTCAAAAAAGTGGGAATAGACCATAAAGATAGAAAAATGATATGGAACCCGTACAAAAACGAGACAGCAGTTATCCGTGGACGAACAAAACAAGAAGAGGTGCAGATACGGAAAGGTGTCCGACAAGGTTGCGCACTATCCCCTGTTATCTTTAACGTATACATTGAAGAGGCGCTGAAAAAAGTAAGGGAAAATTCACAGGTAGTAATTCATGGCCAACGAATAGATATGATAAGATATGCCGATGATGTAGCTGTCCTGGCTGAAAGTGAAGATCTTGTAGTCCTACTGAATAGAATGGATAAAGTTGTGGGTGAAGAATACAATATGAGAATTAATAAAGCAAAAACAAAAGTAATGGCATGCGACAAAAAAGATCAAGTGAAAGTCCAAGTTCATGTAGGCAATGAACTGCTTGAACAAGTTGATACATTTACTTATCCGGGCAGTAATATTACCAGGGATGGAAGGAGCAAGGCAGAAGTGAGAAGTAGAATAGCTCAAGCAAAGGCTGCTTTCAACAAGAAGAAAAACATATTAACATCTAAGAGCATCAGCCTTGAAATCAGGAAAAGATTTTTGAAATCATGTGTGTGGAGTGTGGCATGCTATGGGTGTGAAACATGGACTCTCGAGACAGAGGAAGACCAGAAGCTAAATTCTTTTGAAATGTGGTGCTATAGACGCATGCCCAAAATAAAATGGATCGACAAAGTCACAAACGAAGTGGTTCTGGAAAGAGCAGGTAAGAAGAGAAGCTTCTGGAGTTTCATTGTTAAAAGAAGAGTGCAATTTACAGGCCATCTATTAAGGCATAAAGGACTCCTGAACACAATCATAGAGGGATATGTCGAGGGAAAAAGACCAAGAGGAAGACCACGACTGAGGTACATGGATCAAATCATGAAAGATGTGGGATGTAACACCTATAAAGAAATGAAGAGAAAAGCTGAAAGACGCACAGAATGGAGACAAGCTGCCATTGTAGCTGTTGCAAACCAATCCTTGGATTGACCACTACAGAAGAAGAAGATTTGGAAAACGTGCCTGAAATCAGTCAGTTCCTTCATCAGTTCATTCTATGTAGCAGATTCTGATTTTTGACAGCCCACACTCTTGCTGTGACACTGCCAGTTAGGTGGTAAAAGATATCCAGTGAAGTTAGGTGTCATTATTGACAGAACTGCAATGTGAGAAATTATGGACTGATGTGAACCTGGTAGTCCACAAATAATTAGTATCATTCTGATCAGGCTGCTGAATATGGCACTACACAATTTGTTATGGAAATAATTCCCTTGCAGAACTTGGACCATGAACAAATGTTTTACAATAGTAAGCAGACAGAATATCCTTGTAATCTTCAGACATCAAACAAACAAGAATTCCGAGCCTTCTGCTTGACTTTTTTCTTTAAAGAAAGAAACAAAAGAAAAAAGTAACTGCTTTGGTCTGACACCAGCCGTTCTATAGAAAACTAACAATTCATGATCATAAACACATTAATGGTACTAATACTTATGAAAACGACATACCCAGAAAAAAGAATAATGGTAAGTTTTCCTATAATGAGGAAAACATTTGACAGTTTATTTTGATATGTAACTTGTTCTTTATGCAAATAGCTTCAGAAATGTGTAAATCTCTACTACATTAAATAATGATTTCCATTACTGACATTTAGATATGTTCCAACCTTAAAGTCACATTTTTTTTCAAGCAACAAGTTACTTCACACATTATCAACAGTACTGCCAAATGAAAAATAACTTTGTTAAATAATTGAGTTATTATTCTTTTAAATTTGACAATTCTGTTTTAACTGAATACATAGTCACAAACAAGTTATTTTAAATTACTGAAATTTGTAATTAGTTAATGATACACTGTACTTAGCATCAGTATGCAGATAACCTTCAGTTGTTGCAGATAATATTAAACAGTGAATAATAAATGTGAAATGTAGTCATATACACAATAGTTGATACAGTGTATCACATACTTGTATATATAATTGAAGGATATTACATTATACCACACACTGTGAACCACTGTGAAAGGCATGTCAGTGGGTACTTTCCACTGTACCATGTTAGGTGCTCTTCCTGTTCCATTTGTGCACTGAGTGTGGAAAGAATAAATTCTTAAAGCCCTGTAATCTAATATTGTTATTGTAGGTCCAATAGCAGTGACACATATGGGATTGTAGTATACTCCTAGATTCCTCATTTAATACTGTTTCTCTTATGCGATAGCTGGCCTCTTATCTGCACAGATTTATCTGGTCAAATTTCTGAATATTCTCCCTAGAGTCAAACAAACTCACAACAATTCATCCTGACTTTCATTTTCTATGTTCACTATACACTGTTAGCTCTTTCCTTAGGTAATCTCTGGTTTTTATTGAACACTGCAAGGGATAACATAATCACTATGCAAGGTTCTTTTTTATCCTCAAGTCAATGGGGTAATCCAACACATCACAAGTCAGACCTGATGTTTACACCAGTGGTGTATAGTCATTTGGTTAAAGTGGAGTGTGAGTGTTCATGAAATACCCCCTTCCAGTATTTTGTGTTATTTTGTTGCAACTGTGGATGCTATCTGTATATTCCATGATAGTAGATATTCCTGTGGCTACAAGATTCATCTTCTACTATTATCAGGTACATTAGACAGACATCTCAATTTCAAAGGGTTATGCAAACAGAAAACTTTGATTCCTGTTTACTTGTTCTAAAAAATAAATTTAATTTGAATATTGTAACTTTAGCATTTTTGTTGGTATGAGAATAAAATGGAACAATCAAAATCACAGTTAAATTTTCTTTCTACTGGTGGAGACCAGTTTCTGTTGTAACAAACATCATCAGACCAAAATTAATTTACCAAAATCACATGAAGAGCCAGTGCTTGGAGCTACTATGTACTATTGTAAGGATACCTGTTTACTACCTTTCAATGGTACATAGCAATATCATCTACTCGTGTGCTCTAGATACACTGATTTTGATCTAATGATGGTTATTACAATCAAAATTGGATTTAAGTATTTTATACTGCTTGAATAAAAATAATTGGTGCTAAACAGGACATTCTAGAGTGGGAGAAATCCCTCCACCAATCTATAAGCATTCTGGCATATTTTCTGCTGTTTAATCACTTATGTTCTTTAACATAAATATCATTAATGATAAATCAGTGCCAGGAAAGACATTATCATTTTCTTCAACAGTGTTGAAGAATTTTCGTTTGAAATTATAGTGAAGAGCAGACTGTTCAGCACTTTACAGATTGTTTTTAATGCCCTAGGGCTGTAGCCAAATGGTAAGGGGGGCAGATGGTGCAGGAGTCCAGACCCCACCTATCACATAATGAAATTGCACATGACCTTATATCCACGTTGTGAAATTGAAAGATATTTTGATTTTCAATCAAATGACGAAAAAGGGTTATGCACTATGGATAGTCAGCAAAGCCAGAGATAGATGTAAACTATCTATACGTCCATAACACTATTGGCTATCCCCCATTTCTATTTTAGCAAAAGACCAAATTGTTTGCCATTTTGAGCTTAGCTGTTGCTTTGTTAATCACTTCAGTTCATACTAAAGTGCATGTCATTTACGACGGCGGCCGAGTTTAGGTTCGTTCTGCGCATCTGATGTCACAAAACACAGTCAGCCAATGAACAGAGAAGGACATTGCCAGAGCTCAACTGCAGTGCAGAGGACGGACGAGTGTCTTCAGTTTTAGACACGTTCAGTCACAAAGAAAGTAATTGAACAAAAGCAATGTCTTGATAGCAGACTTTCTTTTATAGAAAGTTTGGAAAAAGCATTCTTTATACCAATTGCTTCATATTCTATTAATTAATTAAACCAAACAAGCAATAAGCCTCCTAATTCAGGCGATAACAAGGAAAGGTGTTTGTATCATTCTCACTAACCGCTTTTTGTGCAATAGAGAACAGCGGTAATTGTTTATTTCCTATTGTACTTCAACGAAATGTGAGTAATTCATAGTCATACCAACAGTGTTTGTCGGTATTTTGCGTGACAGTTTAAAGTCCTCAGGAAGATCTATCGAATGACGAGCTGTGTTAGTGTAATGGTTAAAATGAATGGCTGCTAAGCGAAAGGTTCTGATTTCAATCCTCATTCGATGCTTACTATTTTCTTTATTTAAAAACAATATTGAAATGTCTTACTTCGTGAATTTTATTCGTTTGAATGTAATTTTTTGAAATTTCTTGTGGTAACTAAAATCAACCATACGGAAAGTATACGCTATGGACGTTTACCTCTGAAAACTCTTCAAAATTTCGTGCAATGGTTTACTACATCTAATGCTGCACAATAACTGCGTTGAACATCGAAACAAAATTAAGTCATTTATGGGGGGAAGGTGTCAGTCAAGAAGATGTGTAAAAATCAAATTTGTGGGCCAAATAGTTTTTGTGAAATCGAATGATAAAGTGTGTCAAAGCAGTTGAAACATCATGTGTCTGCACAGGCCAGCAGTGCAGTGATGACAAAATCGCACACAGCACGGAATGCAGGGAGGACGTCTCTGTAGCAGTGAAAGGTTTAATGCGGCCATGGTGGCTTTACTTCATAAACTGCGCACTCCTGCCCCCCCCCCCCCTCCCCCCCCAAAACGTAAATTTGCAAACTATACTATGGCGCTGCTTCTCTTGGCGCATACAACTGGCAACGCAGCAATCTCCCGCGTCTGGGCAGGCATGCACAAACCGCCAAGATAAAAGAATTGAACTATAGCAGTTTAATGCAATGTAAGTGCTACCATTTATTATTTTTGTGATGTGTGCTGTTGTGATAGTTTCTAATTACGGATAAGTTTGCAACAAGACAGAACAGGAAAATCAATTTTGATTCATCCACTAGTATTACGTAAGTTAAAGATATGTACCTGCTAATAAAATAGCCAAATTACCTATTACCTAATGTAAGCACTGGATTCATTATCTGAAGGCTGGTAGAACTTTGGAGTGGCAATATTTCAGTATTTAACAAGGCAGGGGAGCAGTAAATATCATTAAAAACAACAATAAATTTGAATCAGTGCATAAAAATGCACTTCAGTATTTAACAAGGCAGGGGAGCAGTAAATATCATTAAAAACAACAATAAATTTGAATCAGTGCATAAAAATGCACTTGGATTTGTCTGTATCATCCAAAAATTTGCTCAACTTTCTATCATTAGTAGCCCAAATGGTAACATATTGCTCAACCTGGTCACCCAGGTGGTACTCAGTTATGAAAACCAGTTTTGATACTCAGCATTGGGGAGGGGTTAGTGGAGAACCAAAGAGGTATGGGATGACCACAAATTCTGTAGTTAGTTGATTTCTAACAGATTTTTTTAACGGGCTGCTTGAATTCATCCAACGCAATTGTGCCCTGCATCCCTCCCTCCACCTTTCATCCAAAATGTATTTACACTCCTGTAATAATACAATAACTGAAGTCAGCAATTCTATGCAAAATAAAATCTTAAAATATGCATGCATTCACACACTGCCAGGAAACTAAACATACACAATTAAAGGAAAAACATGTAAGATCAGAATGTAGTCTTTTGTTGTTACACATTTTATTTTAGTTTAAAACAATGTGTAACAACCAGTTTATCCAAATTCTCCACCAACTTGGGGTAGTCTGCGTGTTGAGCCACTGAGCTAGCGACCCTTGTATTTGGGAGGAGAGATGGTTTCAATCCATCTACCAGCAACATTGAAAATGATTTTCTGTGGTTTCCCATTTTCCACGTAGGCAAATACCAGGGTTGGTCCCTTACTATAGGATACAGCCAGTTCCTTCCGAATATCTTTCTTTCCTGGAAGACTCCAATTCCCTTCAAGCTGGAGCCCCTCTACTTAAATGAAAAGAGCTGTATTGAAGGCAAGTTGAGCACTTCTTTGGAAACTCCTGGAACTAAAAGCCATAAATAATAATCCAAATTCTCCTCATTTAGACTCATGAATTTGTCAGTTGAGAAATTCTTTAATGCAGAAAATGAACTTTCTTATGTCACAAAAAGGGAAATATGTGTACTTAAATGAGGAAATTTGTGAAAGTGTAAGGTTGAATAATTCCTGATCCTTTGCATTTTCAACACCAAAAATTGTCCAAGCTTCTCTGTCAAACAGAGATTTCTTTATTCCAGAAGCCCTGCTTGTAATAATCATGGTGTCCCAAAAAATTAGCACTCGTCCTTTCCTGATCACTCCTTCAGTTTAAATCCAGTCTCAAAGAAGAAGAGTGTAAAATGAGCTTGGAAGAGAGGGGAGATTGGAGCATGACTGCTTTTTGGCAAAATACAGCACTCCTAAGTGTGCAGATTGTATCTCCGCAGATTGTATCTCCGCTTGGTAAAAACTCCAAGATCACCACTGAATAAAATGATTTATCATCCTTTATGGAAATTTTAGAAATGAATGAAAAACAAGAGTCTTTTTACAGTCCTCTTTAACAAATTAGACCCCTCCCCCTTTTGACAAAATCCTGCATACATCCTTGAGTGTCCATTCAATCATACATTCATACATACAGTTTCATATGTGTACAGAGGATGATATGGATGAACAACAAATACATCAGATGTTGCTGAAATTTGTTTTAATGTTATATAACTTACCCTTACCCTTACCCTTATTCTTATTGTCTTTGTACTTTGTTTTGCAGTTTATGTCCTTTTTTTTGTTGTATATATTTGCATTCAGACATATTTGACACAAGTAAATAATAATGATTTACATTCATTACTTACATTTTACAGACGCTTCGTGTGGAACTTCTTCCGTTTGGAAAATGAACATCTTAACAACTGTGGCAAATTTCGTGCAGTAAGAGATATATCAATAGCACCAATAGATTCATCTGACCAGGTGCAGATTATCAGAATGATGGATGAGGATGATGGTGTTGTGAATAGAAAGAAAAGAAAAACTGCGAAGAAGGTCAAAGAAGAAAAAATTACTTTAATCAGTGAAGATTCAGATACCAATCTTGAGGCCAAAGACAACTGATGCTGATTTTTGCTGGAGTGTGTAATTCTAAAAGCTCCACATATTCCACAAAATGGCTGTGTTATGTTAGTGTCTTTACTTAATTTTTCACTTACAGGAAACTACAAAAATCTTGTAAGAATCATCAAATTTCATTTCATTTCTCACTTGTCTTGTGACATTTCATGTAAATATTTAGAAGTATTTACTGTGATAAACAACACAAATTTCATAATAATCAACAAATTTCATTTCATTTCTTGTCCATAGATTTGACATTTTATCAAGAGTATTTCTGTGTGTAGAAGCATACTATTTTTATGTAAATATTTAAAAGCAAAGATGAGGTGACTTACCGAACAAAAGCGCTGGCAGGTCGATAGACAAACAAACAAACACAAACATACACACAAAATTCAAGCTTTCGCAACAAACTGTTGCCTCATCAGGAAAGAGGGAAGGAGAGGGGAAGACGAAAGGAAGTGGGTTTTAAGGGAGAGGGTAAGGAGTCATTCCAATCCCGGGAGCGGAAAGACTTACCTTAGGGGGAAAAAAGGACAGGTATACATTCGCACACACGCACATATCCATCCACACATACAGACACAAGCAGACATATTTAAAGATGTCTGCTTGTGTCTGTATGTGTGGATGGATATGTGCGTGTGTGCGAGTGTATACCTGTCCTTTTTTCCCCCTAAGGTAAGTCTTTCCGCTCCCGGGATTGGAATGACTCCTTACCCTCTCCCTTAAAACCCACTTCCTTTCGTCTTCCCCTCTCCTTCCCTCTTTCCTGATGAGGCAACAGTTTGTTGCGAAAGCTTGAATTTTGTGTGTATGTTTGTGTTTGTTTGTTTGTCTATCGACCTGCCAGCGCTTTTGTTCGGTAAGTCACCTCATCTTTGTTTTTATATATAATTTTTCCCACATGGAATGTTTCCTTCCATTATATAAATATTTAAAAGTATTTATTGAAAGTATAGTAATTATTTTAATATTTATTTTTAATGTATATGTATAAATACTAAGAATGAACTTTTTTCTTCATTAGCTACCATCCAAAAACTATTTTTTGAACTGATAATATTAAAGTTGGAGCAGAAATGTCAAATACTTTTTCTGTAAGCAGAAATTCAGTTGTAAAGTTATGAAAAGTAGTAGACTGCCCTTTGTTCAAATTATAAAGTTAGAAATAATACTAAATCTACACTGCAAATATTACATTTTGATAAAATGAAGCATCTTCTTTTTCTTTCATTCTCAAAATTGAATTACTTTGTTTACCATCATAAAAGTTAGACTCCAGCAATATTAAACAGAATCATGTGTCTTCTAGCAAACATTGTTGCCAAAATTAATTTTGTTTTTTAATCAAGAAGTTTTATGTTTATAGTCATATTCAAAGAACTCATTCGCATCACCACCATCAAGAGTAGTTTTGATGTTGTGAGAACTTGGTGATAATAAACTCATCTCATTTGCCATTCCATTTGGGTGTGAAACTTGGGGAAGTATCCACATCTCCAACTCATCTCACTTCCAGCACCAAGTGAGGTACTGCTTTGACTGATAATAGGCTTCCATTCACTTCTGATGTGATTCAAATCCCTGATTTTGTTTTTATCATGTTTTCATAAATCACTTCCAAGCAATGACTGAATAGGAGCTAAGAGAACTTGGTTGTTGGCTAATGCAGTAACTGTTGAACAGTAGTTCATACAGCCCTTGAACACATTTCACCTCATGATTGTTGCAGTGATTCAGCATGAAAACTACTAATAATTATGGATACAGGATGACTTTGTCTGAAACCTCTACATTTTCAATTTCGTACATATCTCATCTACCTAACCCTCAGGTATATGGGGAGTGTTCACCTCTACTCCTTCTATTATCACTAAAAAGTCTTTTGTCTTAAAGCTATCAGCCAGCTGAATTGGTGAAACATTTCATAGTACAGGAGCTATTACCTTAATCCCTCAAGGTGTCTAGCCAGTGTAATGACAGACTGTTATTTTCATGCTAGCATCAGAACAAAAATCTGGCCCTCTTGGAATAGATTCCCAGAGAGTCAGAGCCCAAAAGCTCAGTCAGTTATTGTCCTTTTTTGTATGACTGACCATTTCTCAAGAGTAGTTCTACACAGTGAGTAGCGATCTACAATCCATCATCGTCACAGCAGCAGTAGCCACTCCTTTCATTAAATGATGTGGCTTCTCCAAGTACTGAGCTAAGGTATTTCTGGAACTACTTCCTCCAGGTAGGTCTCAGGTGATACTCAGCCAGTTGATCCACAGCTGATATTCCTCAGGTCTTTGTCCCATTGGTTGGACTCCGCTCCTGCACTAACTTTGTTCCTCAATCATAATTTCTTTTGGCAACATGGCCAACTCTTTGCCCCTTTATAGTGGCTGTTCTCTCTAGGATGTCCTTCAAGTCGGTGATTAATCTGATGCAGCTGCTGGTAAACCCTTCGGGATGTGAGGTCGTGGTCCAAGAAACTCTTCTGTTCCTGACATTTCGTCCAGGACTGTGCTGGTCATCCT
Organism: Schistocerca piceifrons; assembly: GCF_021461385.2. Taxonomy (NCBI): domain Eukaryota; kingdom Metazoa; phylum Arthropoda; class Insecta; order Orthoptera; family Acrididae; genus Schistocerca; species Schistocerca piceifrons. The sequence goes on along the minus strand of NC_060141.1, from coordinate 249,355,712 downwards.
CAGAGGCACTCCTCCACTGAGTCTTGCCGACTGACTGGTCAGACATCTGAGAGCGACATATATACTGTAGGAAAGGGGGGCTTGGTCGAAGTAACATGTGATGAGCAGAGATAATCCTTGTCAAAGATAAAGCTTAACTATCGACTGTCATCTTGTCAAAGATAAAATTGTTTAGCGATTCTGCAGAGTTACTGTCCATATGTCTCCAAGTTTCATTGCCTCCTCTTTCCTATTAAAATTATCCTGATGCTTATAAATTTCAATGGCTTCTCTACATAACTGTGGATAATAATTTGACATTGTAGATAAAATTTCTGTTTCAGAAAACTTCACTTTGTGGTTTCCAGACTGAAGACATGCTCTGCTACAGCTGATTTCTCTATTTTCTATAGCTGGCAAAGACTTTTGTGCTCTTTTAGCCATGCATTTATGCTCCTCTTGGTAGTTCCAATATAAATTTTACCACGCGTACATGGAATTTTGTATACCCCACATGTCGACAGAGGAGGGCATTTACCCTTCACAGATCAGAGTATGTGATTTATTTTCTTTGTTGGTCTAACGGCTGGTCTGATGTCATGTCTATGTAAAATCTTACCTCTCTGATCCATTACTTTTTTAATAAAAGGGAGAGAAACTGTATTTTTCCATCATTGTGGTTCATACTTGTCCTTTGGTCATCTGTTCCTTGGTTGCAAAATTCTCTTTACCTATTTCCCTGAGTAGCCATTTTTCTCGAAGGCCTGCTTCAGATGTTTTATTTCAGCATCCAGGTGTTCCGATGTGCATATCCGTTCAGCTCTATTAACAAGACTTTTAATGATACCTCTCTTTTGTTGTGGATGGTGATTGGAGTTTTTATGCAAATATCTGTGTTACTTTCCCGAAAACTTTATGTTCCAAACTTGCATCAGACTGTCTCATAACTAAAACATCCAAGAAAGATATTCTGTTATCATTTTCCATTTTCATGGTAAAATGGATTTTTGGATTAATTTTATTTAGATGATCAAAGAATTCATCCAAAGCCATTCTACCATGGGATCAAACCACAAATACACTCCCGGAAATGGAAAAAAGAACACATTGACACCGGTGTGTCAGACCCACCATACTTGCTCCGGACGCTGCGAGAGGGCTGTACAAGCAATGATCACACGCACGGCACAGCGGACACACCAGGAACCGCGGTGTTGGCCGTCGAATGGCGCTAGCTGCGCAGCATTAGTGCACCGCCGCCGTCAGTGTCAGCCAGTTTGCCGTGGCATACGGAGCTCCATCGCAGTCTTTAACACTGGTAGCATGCCGCGACAGCGTGGACGTGAACCGTATGTGCAGTTGACGGACTTTGAGCGAGGGCGTATAGTGGGCATGCGGGAGGCCGGGTGGACGTACCGCCGAATTGCTCAACACGTGGGGCGTGTGGTCTCCACAGTACATCGATGTTGTCGCCAGTGGTCGGCGGAAGGTGCACGTGCCCGTCGACCTGGGACCGGACCGCAGCGACGCACGGATGCACGCCAAGACCGTAGGATCCTACGCAGTGCCGTAGGGGACCGCACCGCCACTTCCCAGCAAATTAGGGACACTGTTGCTCCTGGGGTATCGGCGAGGACCATTCGCAACCGTCTCCATGAAGCTGGGCTACGGTCCCGCACACCGTTAGGCCGTCTTCCGCTCACGCCCCAACATCGTGCAGCCCGCCTCCAGTAGTGTCGCGACAGGCGTGAATGGAGGGACGAATGGAGACATGTCGTCTTCAGCGATGAGAGTCGCTTCTGCCTTGGTGCCAATGATGGTCGTATGCGTGTTTGGCGCCGTGCAGGTGAGCGGCACAATCAGGACTGCATATGACCGAGGCACACAGGGCCAACACCCGGCATCATGGTGTGGGGAGCGATCTCCTACACTGGCCGTACACCACTGGTGATCGTCGAGGGGACACTGAATAGTGCACGGTACATCCAAACCGTCATCGAACCCATCGTTCTACCATTCCTAGACCGGCAAGGGAACTTGCTGTTCCAACAGGACAATGCACGTCCGCATGTATCCCGTGCCACCCAACGTGCTCTAGAAGGTGTAAGTCAACTACCCTGGCCAGCAAGATCTCCGGATCTGTCCCCCATTGAGCATGTTTGGGACTGGATGAAGCGTCGTCTCACGCGGTCTGCACGTCCAGCACGAGCGCTGGTCCAACTGAGGCGCCAGGTGGAAATGGCATGGCAAGCCGTTCCACAGGACTACATCCAGCATCTCTACGATGGTCTCCATGGGAGAATAGCAGCCTGCATTGCTGCGAAAGGTGGATATACACTGTACTAGTGCCGACATTGTGCATGCTCTGTTGCCTGTGTCTATGTGCCTGTGGTTCTGTCAGTGTGATCATGTGATGTATCTGACCCCAGGAATGTGTCAATATAGTTTCCCCTTCCTGGGACAATGAATTCACGGTGTTCTTATTTCAATTTCCAGGAGTGTATGTCATCTAAAAACTGATACCAGTGAGATGGTTTCTTATTTGCTTTGTCCAGAGCCAATTGTTCAAATTTCTCCATATAGAAATTAGCAATTGCAGGACCTAATGGGTTACCCATTGCTACATCATCAAGTTGCTCATAAAATTCATCATCTCACTGGAACTGACTCAAAGTAAGGCAATGTCTAAAAAGAGCAGTCAAATCTCCTGGAAAAATATCCGTTATGAAACTCATAACTTTGTTAACTGGAATCATAATGAATAAGGACATTATGTCAAAACTCACAAGAATATCTTCAGGAGCCAGAATAAGTCCTTCTAGTTTCTCAATAAAATAACGAGAGTATTTTATATATGAGTCAGTTTTCCCAATATATGGTTGTAAATGGGTTTCCAGATATTTCATTATTTCATACTTGGGAGAATTGATGGCATTAACAATGAGTCTCAAAGGCAAATCTATTTTATGAATTTTGGGCACACCATACAGTCTAGGACACATAGCTTCACTCTTCAATAAAGCTCTTTTATCTTCTTTTTGAATAGAGGTAGATGACTTAATCAGATTATTTGTTTTCCTCAGTATGCTGCTGTGGGGTCCTTCATAAGTTTTTTGTACTGTCCTGAGGTTAAAAGATTCAAAATTTTGCTTCAATAATCCCCTGTATTCATACCAATCATAGCATTCCCTTTCTCAGCAGGAAGAACCACTATTTTTTCATCTGCACTTAAATCTCTGAGAGCCTTCCTCTCGCCTTTTATTAAATTACTTTCCAAAGGTTTATTGTGGCATAAGACCCTGGTGGTTTCGATTCAAATTGCATTTGCAGTTTCGTTGGGGGAAACTTTGTATACCTGCTTCTATATTCACAATAATATCTTCAACTAGTACTCTCCCAGGTCTTATAGTGTAGTTTCCTCCTTTTCCAAGGACGGAAATCTCGTCTTGAGACAATCTCTCCAATTCAAGATGAGACAAAAAAAGAGAGGTGTCATTAAAAGTCTTGTCAGTAGAGTCAAATGGATACACACATTGGAACACCTGAACACTGAAATAAAAACTCTGAAGCAGGTCTTCGAGAAAAATGGCTACTCGGGAAAAGAGGTAAAGAGAATTTTGCAGCCAAGGAACAGAAGACCGAAGTACAAGGATGAAACACAATGACGGAAAAATACAGTTTCTCTCTCTTTTATTAAAAAAGTAATGGATCAGATCAGTAAGATTTTACAGAAACATGACATTGGACCAGTCTTTAGACCAACAAAGAAAATAAGTTAAGTACTCCAATCTGTGAAGAATAAAGCCCTCCTTTGTCGATGTGGTGTATACACAATTTCGTATATGTGTTGTAAAGATGATATTGGAACTACCAGAAGGAGTGTAAATACACAGCTAAAAGAGCATAAAAGTCTTTGCCAGCTAGGGAAAATAGAGAAATCAACTGTAGCAGAGCATGCTCTTCAGTCAGGAAACCAAAAAGTGAACTTTTCTGAAACAGAAATTTTATCTACAACATCAAATTATTATCCACAACTACATAGAGAAGCCATTGAAATTTATAAGCATCAGGATAATTTTAATATAAAAGGGGAGCAATGAAACTTAGAGACATACGGACAGTAGCTCTGCAGAATCACCAGACAATTTTATCTTTGACAAGATGACAATAGACAGTTAAGATTTATCTTCGACAAGGATTATCTCTGCCCATTATGTGTTACTTCGACCATGCCCCACTTTCCTACAGTATATATGTCGCTCTCGGACATCCATCTGGTCAGTCAGCAACACTCAGCAGAGGAGCACCTCTGAGGATGCCCAGCGCAGTCCTAGATGAAACGTCAGGAACAGAAGAGTTTCTTGGACCACAACCTCACATCCTGAAGGGTTTACCAGCAGCTATGTCATCCAGTCATGAAAACTTTCATTCTAGAATTAATCTGATGTCTTCAGCTTTTTTTTTCTCTCTTCTTGTACGTCACAACAAAATGCTTGCCAGCCTAGCTTGATGTTTCATCCTATGTCTCCCATCAGATTTACAGGCTGGCCAAGATAAATGTGTTCTCTGTTAGTATCCTGTTGTGTGTTTTTGAGTTGCACGATTCCTACCATACTCCGTTTACTAGCTACAACTTTTGTCTTGGAAAGGTTTGTGTTCAGTCCCACTGTCTGATATTCTGGAGTGAGATCCAATACCAATATCTGTAGCTCTTAAAGATCATTTACCAAGAGTATGTTGTCACCTGTAAATCTCAGGTTGTTAAGCCTGTTCCAACTGATTCTAATTCCTTTTTCTTTTCAGTTCAGTTCTAACATTGTCATTTCCAGCATGGCAGAGAGTAGCTTGGGAGGGATGGGATGACTTTGTTTCACTCCTCTGTCAATTGGGAACTTAAGATGTTTCCCTGACACTAACAAAACTGTAGAAGTTTCATATATATGGTACAGGATTTTTAATACAGGCCATTTGTCCCCTGCTCAGTTAAGGCTTTCATGGCAGGAGGATAGCTAAATGAATCAAAGGGCTTTTAAGCACCCAAAAAAACTATAAATAGGGGCATCTAGTGTTCATTTGATCTGCATATCACTTTCCAAAGAACAAAAATATGGTCTGGTGTGCTGAAGCTGCTGCACAATCTAGCATACTTAATGGGACTAAGACCCAAGCTGACTAAGCTTTCTGTCAAAATGAGAACGAGGGTTCTCTCTTGTGGGTAAAAGGTGGCGGGGCAAGGGACCCACCGCCCCTCCTCTTCCTACTAGCACTGCCACAAGTGGAAGGGCTGCACTCTACCTGCGTCAGGCCGATAGTCCTTTGTCTTTAAGCAGGAAAGAATGTTCGTTATTAACAGATAAGAGAATATATTTAAATCAGTTTTCTCCTTTCATCTCAAATCAAATAAAATCTTTATCATCACATAATGTGGCTCATAAACTCAGAGATTATTACACAGGTAACTTGTAAATTCTAATACTGTATACAGACTAATAAAATGAATCTTTTGTAACACACAGTGTGTTATTTCTCCAGACAGATACTGTTTGGCATGGTTATCATTCAAATAATCTTCTACACTATCTAAATCTACATCTATACTCTGCAAATGACCGTAAGATGTATTAACTGCCTTTGTGGGTGCAGTCATTATTCTAATCTTATCCTCATGATCACAATGTGAGTGATATGTGGAGGATTGTAGTATATTCCTAGAGTCGTCATTTAAAGCTGGTTCCTGAAATTTTGTAAATAAACTTTCTCATGGATAGTTTATGTTTACACTTAAGAGCTTCTCAGTTCAGTTCCTTCAGTATCTCGATGACACTCTCCCATGGATTAAACAAACCTGTGGCCATTCATGCTGCCTTTCTCTGTATATGTTCAATATCCCCTGTTAGTCCTATTTGGTATAGATCCCACACACTTGAGCAATATTCTAGGGTGAGTCACACTAGTGATTTTTTTATGCAATTTCCTTTGTAGGCTGATTCCACTTCCTCAGTGTTCTACCAACAAACCGAAGTTTACCACCAGCTTTACCCATGACTGAGCCTCTGTGATGAATCCATTTCATGTCCTTGCAAAGTATTTTTGTATGAGTTGCATATTATAGTCATATGATACCATGTTTTTTTCATTTTTGAAGTGCTCAATTTTACATTTCTAAAGATTTAAAGCAAGTTGCCAATCTTTGCAACGCTTTGGAATCTTATAAAGATCTGACTGTATATTTATGGAGCTTCAGCTGCAAAAACCTGATGTTACATTAATGTTGTCTGCACGGTCAATAATATACAATGTGAACAACAAGGGTCCCAACACGCTTCCCTGGGGTACGCCCAAAGTTATTGTACATCTGATGATTCTCCATCCAAGATAACATGCTGCTTCCTCTGTACCAAAAAATCCCCAGTCCAATCACAAATTTCACTTGACACCCCATATGATCATGCTTTCTGACAATAAGTGTAGATGTGGTACTGAGTAAAATGCTTTTTGGAAATCAATGAATACAGCATATACCTGATTGCCTTGATCCAAAGCTTTTAGTATGCCATGTGAGAAACGTGCAAGTTGGATTTCACATGATCGATGTTTTCAGATTTCATGCTAGCTGGCATTGAAAAGGTCATTCTGTTCAACACACCTCATTATGTTTGAACTCAGAATATTTTCTAAGATTCTACAATGTATCAATATTAGACATTAGTTTTGTAAATCTCTTCTACTACCCTTCTTGCAGACAAATGTGAACTGTGCCTTTTTCCAAGAACTGGGCATGGTTTTTTGTTCAAGAAATCTACGATAGATTCTAGTTCGAAGAGGGGCTAACTTCACCACAAATTCAGTATAGAATCTGACAGCAATTCCATGAGGCCCTGGAGCTTTGTTCAGTTTTACTGATCTCAACTGTTTCTCAACATCATTGACACTAATACTTATTTCATTCATCTTTTCAATGGTACAAGCATTAAATTATAGTAGCACTTAATGTCAGGTAATTTTTTCCAGGTTTCCAAGGCTACACTTCCCCTTCCAGATTTTATTTATGAATCTGATGCCCATACAACATGGAGAGTTTTCATATAGTTTTAGTTTATGCTAAATAGAATGTAAATTGCTCAATGTCTAGTGTCATACTGATACAAGAAGAAATGCCCTCGAAAAGTTGTGAGTTTGACTTTGTGAAAGTGACAGTCTCTTGAGACTGACACTAGATTTAGCTTTTAAAACATTCTGGAAACATTCTGGAAACATCCCCCAGGCTGTGGCTAAGCCATGTCTCCGCAATATCCTTTCTTTCAGGAGTGCTAGTTCTGCAAGGTTCGCAGGAGAGCTTCTGTAAAGTTTGGAAGGTAGGAGACGAGGTACTGGCAGAAGTAACGCTGTGAGTACCGGGCGTGAGTCGTGCTTCGGTAGCTCAGTTGGTAGAGCACTTGCCCGCGAAAGGCAAAGGTCCCGAGTTCGAGTCTCGGTCGGGCACACAGTTTTAATCTGCCAGGAAGTTTCATATCAGCGCACACTCCGCTGCAGAGTGAAAATCTCATTCTGGACAATATACCATTGATTAGTACTACTCAAGGTGTAAATACAAGAAATTAACTTTAAAAACCGTTTGTTGAGCTGTAATGTCAAAAGTGCGCCTTTGTTCATGTTGATAGATTTCTTGTCTTCTGTTTTTTGATGCAGACTTCCATAAATAATGGTTAATGAAATGCAGAAAATAAGTTTAGGTCTGTAGGGCCTTGCCCATCAGAGATGCAGAATACATCATAAATTACAGTCTTAGTTACTATGAACATCTTAGTTCTTCCGCAAGGTGCAAGGGCATGTGTACTCTGTTGCCAACTTCCATGTTGTGTGAATGTGTTCCCGTTGTGTTCTGGCATAACCAGAAGCAGCGGAACGAGAATGCATTATTAGAGGAGGCGGTGAGAAAACGTCAGCCAATGGTGCACGGAATTGGAACGAGCTGTGCCAGGAGTGCCCCCTGCAAGAAGAGAAATATAAGTGCCGCTCCTGCCAGCCTCAGCCACTCAAGATAAGCTCCAGATATGAACAGCATAGGAACAATTGTCAACAGGACTCAGTATTACAGATCAGTTACCAGTGACGTGTGTCAACTTGCAGGAACTTTGTCTATAGCGACGAACATTACTGTTTGAATGTTACTTGTGACAGCAATGTAATTCCAACATTAAGTATTTTCAGATCTGCTTCACGCAAATAAAACTACTAATGTTATTTGTTTGAACTGTTGTATAGCATTCTGAGAACGCAGCATCCCTTAGGCACCCTATAAGCAACGACTGGGCAAGATCCAACACATTGTAAACATGACATCAATGAAGCACATAGAACTGTATCCTGTAGTATTAGCAAATCATTCAGTACACTTCCTACATGGGAGACATACAGGTTGTTCTCCATCATTGCATATTGTGACCATGTTCTAAGTCCATTCAGTTTTTTATTTTGTTCTCTCAATCACAGTCAAAAATCTATTTGCACATCTATAAATCGTGGATGGCATGTTATTTTCCCATGTGCTATATTTCAGTAGTGCATGTGTATTAAAATGAAAATGATGAAGCAATTCTATTGACATTGTGAGTGCTACCTACAACTCCTCCCCAGAAAAGAAAGCTAACGATCCTCAGCAAGTGTAGACACTTGTTTCAACATGCTTGTCCCTAAGGACACTTGCTTTGCACACACCCCCATTTGAAATCAACCAAGCTAAAATGTGTGCACTATAATTACTGTTAATTAACTGGCAGAATCCTTATTCTGAACTGGCAGGAACTGAAAAACTTCAGTCTGCTAATGCTTTGCATCTAAGCACTAATATTGATGAAGACGATGATGATACTGTGTACAGCAGTATAGTAGCCATAATGTAATTATCATTTGTAGTGTTGTCAACTGTTGTTGTTGTTGTCTTCAGTCCAGAGACTGGTTTGATGCAGCTCTCCATGATACTCTATCCTGTGCAAGCTTCATCATCTCCCAGTACCTACTGCAACCTACATCCTTCTGAATCTGCTTAGTGTATTCATCTCTTGGTCTCCCTCTACAATTTTTACCCTACACGCTGCCTTCCAATACTAAATTGGAGATCCCTTGATACCTCAGAACATGTCTTACCAACCAATCCCTTCTAGTAAAGGTGTGCCACAAATTTCACTTCTCCCTAATTCTGTTCAATACCTCCTCATTAGTTATGTGATCTACCCATCTAATCTTCAGCATTCTTCTGTAGCACCACATTTCCAAAGCTTCTGTTCTCTTCTTGTCCAAACTACACTCCTGGAAATGGAAAAAAGAACACATTGACACCGGTGTGTCAGACCCACCATACTTGCTCCGGACACTGCTAGAGGGCTGTACAAGCAATGATCACACGCACGGCACAGCGGACACACCAGGAACCGCGGTGTTGGCCGTCGAATGGCACTAGCTGCGCAGCATTTGTGCACCGCCGCCGTCAGTGTCAGCCAGTTTGCCGTGGCATACGGAGCTCCATCGCAGTCTTTAACACTGGTAGCATGCCGCGACAGCGTGGACGTGAACCGTACGTGCAGTTGACGGACTTTGAGCGAGGGCGTATAGTGAGCATGCGGGAGGCCGGGTGGACGTACCGCCGAATTGCTCAACACGTGGGGCGTGAGGTCTCCACAGTACATCGATGTTGTCGCCAGTGGTCGGCGGAAGGTGCACGTGCCCGTCGACCTGGGACCGGACCGCAGCGACGCACGGATGCACGCCAAGACCGTAGGATCCTACGCAGTGCCGTAGGGGACCGCACCGCCACTTCCCAGCAAATTAGCGACACTGTTGCTCCTGGGGTATCGGCGAGGACCATTCGCAACCGTCTCCATGAAGCTGGGCTACGGTCCCGCACACCATTAGGCCGTCTTCCGCTCACGCCCTAACATCGTGCAGCCCGCCTCCAGTGGTGTCGCGACAGGCGTGAATGGAGGGACGAATGGAGACGTGTCGTCTTCAGCGATGAGAGTCGCTTCTGCCTTGGTGCCAATGATGGTCGTATGCGTGTTTGGCGCCGTGCAGGTGAGCGCCACAATCAGGACTGCATACGACCGAGGCACACAGGGCCAACACCCGGCATCATGGTGTGAGGAGCGATCTCCTACAATGGCCGTACACCACTGGTGATCGTCGAGGGGACACTGAATAGTGCACGGTACATCCAAACCGTCATTGAACCCATCGTTCTACCATTCCTAGACCGGCAAGGGAGCTTGCTGTTTCAACAGGACAATGCACGTCCGCATGTATCCTGTGCCACCCAACGTGCTCTAGAAGGTGTAAGTCAACTACCCTGGCCAGCAAGATCTCCGGATCTGTCCCCCATTGAGCATGTTTGGGACTGGATGAAGCGTCGTCTCACGCGGTCTGCACGTCCAGCATGAACGCTGGTCCAACTGAGGCGCCAGGTGGAAATGGCATGGCAAGCCGTTCCACAGGACTACATCCAGCATCTCTATGATCGTCTCCATGGGAGAATAGCAGCCTGCATTGCTGCGAAAGGTGGATATACACTGTACTAGTGCCGACATTGTGCATGCTCTGTTGCCTGTGTCTATGTGCCTGTGGTTCTGTCAGTGTGATCATGTGATGTATCTGACCCCAGGAATGTGTCAATAAAGTTTCCCCTTCCTGGGACAATGAATTCATGGTGTTCTTATTTCAATTTCCAGGAGTGTATTTATTGTCCACGTTTCACTTCCATACATGACCACACTCCACACAAATACTTTCAGAAACAACTTCCCGACACTTAAATATATACTCGATGTTAACAAATTTCTCTTCTTCAGAAATGCCTTCCTTGCCATTGCCAGTCTACATTTTATATCCTCTCTACTTCGACCAACATCAGTTATTTTGCTCCCCAAATAGCAAAACTCTTGTACTACTTTAAGTGCCTCATTACCTAATCTGACTCCCTCAGCATCACCTGATTTAATTCAACTACATTACATTATCCTCATTTTGCTTTTGTTGATGTTCATCTTATATCCTCCTTTCAAGACACTGTCCATTCTGTTCAACTGCTCTTCCAGGTACTTTGCTGTCTCTGACAGAATTACAGTGTCAATTTTTCTTTTGTTTCCTTTACTGCTTGCTTAATATATAGATTGAATAACATTGGGGATAGGCTACAACCCTGTCTCACTCTCTTCCCAACCACTGTTTCCCTTTCATGTCACTCAACTCTTATAACTGTCATCTGGTTTCTGTACAAACTGTAAATAGCCTTTCGCTCCCTGTATTTTACCCCTGCCACCTTCAGTATTTGAAAGAGAGTATTCCAGGCAACATTGTAAATACCTTTATCTAAGTCTACAAATGCTAGAAATGCTGGTTTACCTTTCTTTAGCCTAACTGCTAAGATAAGCGGTAGGGTCTCCCCGAGTTCAGCTTCTACCAGTTTTTCCATTCGTCTGTAAAGAATTCGTGTTAGTGTTTTGCAGCTGTGGCTTATTAAACTGATAATTTGGTAATTTTCGCATCTGTGAACACCTGCTTTCTTTGGGATTGGAATTATTATATTCTTCTTGAAGTCTGAGGGTATTTCGCCTGTCTCATACATCTTGTTCACCAGATGGTAGAGTTTTGTCAGTGCTGGCTGCACCAAGCCTATCAGTAATTCTAATGGAATGTTGTCTACTCCCGGGCCCTTGTTTCAGCTTAGGTCTTTCAGTGCTCTGTCAAACTCTTCAGGCAGTATCATATCTCCTATTTCATCTTCATCTACATCCTCTTCCATTTCCATAATATTGTCCTCAAGTACATCACCCTTGTACAGACCCTCTATATACTGCTTTCTCTTCTTTGCTTAGAACTGGGTTTCCGTCTGAGCTCTTGATATTCATACAAGTGGTTCTCTTTTTCTTTAAAGTATCTTCAATTTTCCTGTAGGCAGTATCTTCTTACCCCTAGTGACATATGCCTCTACAACCTTAGATTTGTCTTCTAGCCGTGCCTGCTTAGCCATTTTGCACTTCCTGTCGATCTCATTTTTGAGACGTTTGTATTCCTTTTTGCCTGCTTCATTTACTGCATTTTTATATTTTCTCCTTTCATAAATTAAATTCAATATATCTTCTGTTACCCAAGGATTTCCACTAGTCCTCATCTTTTTACCTACTTTACCCTCTGCTGCCTTCACTATTTCATCTCTCAAAGCTACCCATTCTTCTTCTGCTTTATTTCTTTCCCCCATTTGTGTCAATTGTTCCTTAATCTCCTTAAATTCCCACCTTTTTGTAGTTTCTTCAGTTTTAATCTACAGTTCATAACCAACAGATTGTGGCCAATGTGAACACAGCTGTGTCCACAATCATGTTGTATAAAAGGAGATGATGTTTTAACTACTGATGACGCCTTTGGCACAGTTGTTTTATTTAATCTCCATTGCAGGATGTAATTTTAATAAGTGACTAAAAGTTTTTGTATCTGTAATACTCGGTAATTTTACAGTTACTTAAGCTATAGTGTCTTTTCTTTCTCATTTCCGGTGCTAAGTTTTTGCTAATGAAAGTGTCTTCCTGTTCAGGGTATTTTACTTCTGATGAAGGTATATTTATACCGGATGATCAAAAAGTCAGTATAAATTTGAAAACTTAATGAACCACGGAATAATGTAGATAGAGAGGTAAAAACTGACACACATGCTTGGAATGACATGAGGTTTTATTAGAACAAAAAAAAAAAAAAGACAAAGTTGACAAAATGTCCAACAGCTGGCGCTGGACAGCAAAATATCAATGGCTGCGCATGACAATCATGTATAACAGGAGCTGTAATGAGAGAGAGAATCAGATGCGCCAGCAGTCGCAGCATGTTGACATTACCTGAAAAGGCGCTTTTAGTGAAGCTGTATTATCAGAATGAGGAATATGCTAATTCAGCGTTATGATCCTATCGCCATCGGAAGGGGATTCAAACGGGTAAAGATCCGTCGACTAATGCAGCTGTGGCGAGAATAATTTCGAAGTTTGAAGCCACGGGTTGTTTAGACGATAGACCCAGTAGTGGCCGACTGAGCACAAGGCGTAATGCTGCTGAGACAATTCAGGAAGAAATGGAGACTAGCAGGTTCGTCTATGCATGGGGAAGTCAGTGCTCGTGCAGTCGCACCGGCATTGTTTGGTTGGCACTTAGGTGTACCCTCCGATGCTATCCATACAAAACTCATTGGCATCATGAACTGTTACCTTGCAATTTAGTGAAGAGGAGGGCATTGGCGGTGTGGGTGTTTCAAAAGATGGCAGAAGATGACAATTTGTTGAGTAACGTTTTGTGGACCGACGAAGCTCATTTCACTCTGCGAGGGTCTGTCAACAACTACTGCAGAATTTGGGCTACCGAAAATCCTAGAACTGTCGTGGAAACTCCATTGTACGACGAGAAAGTCACAGTATGGGTTGGATTTACCACATCTACCGTTATCTGACCTTTTTTTCTTCGAGGAAATGCGTGATTCTGGTTTTGTAACTGCTACTGTGCCGGGTGAGAGGTACGCCGATGTTACAGAATCGCATCATCCCCAGCCTGGCTGATAAACACCTACTGGAACGTACGATGTTTATGCAGGATGGCGCTCCACCCCATATTGCTAGACGTGTGAAAGATCTCTTGCGTGCGTCGTTTGGTGATGATCGTGTACTCAGCCGCCACTTTTCGTCATGCTTGGCCTCCCAGGTCCCCACACCTCAGTCCGTGCGATTATTGGCTTTGGGGTTACCTGAAGTCGCAAGTGTATCATGATCGACCGACATCTCTAGGGATGCTGAAAGACAACATCCGACGCCAATGCATCACCAGAGCTCCGGACATGCTTTACAGTGCTGTTCACAACATTATTCCTCAACTACAGCTATTGTTGAGGAATGATGGTGGACATATTGAGCATTTCCTGTAAAGAACATCATGTTTGCTTTGTCTTACTTTGTTATGCTAATTATTGCTATTCTGATCAGATGAAGTGCCATCTGTCGGACATTTTTTGAACTTTTATATTTTCTGGTTCTAATAAAACCCCGTGTCATTCCAAGCATGTGTGTCAATTTGTACCTCTCTATCTACATTATTCCGTGATTTATTCGGTTTTCAAATTTATATTGACTTTTTGATCACCCGGTATATACCGAAACTGTGGTCAAGAATTTTAATAAATCTTTATCCTGCAACTGTTTTGGCTGTCATCATTTACCGTGAAGATTTTTAGCACTTGTTAAATGTGTGTCTCACTTCTCTGTCACAGATGCGCAATACAAAGCACGAAGTACATGTGCAGGGTGTGGATATCTGAAGATGATGATGATGATCAAATATTCGTTTCACAAACTATAAACTCCATCCTCATTGTGTCACTCATTACTGACAGATAAGAAAGTAATTAATTATTTGAACTTACACAATCAATTTATTTATTTATTTAGATGTTTTTGCATGGAGTCATCAATATGATGGCTTTTGCAAATATCAAGTAGTTACAAACATAAAATACATTTAGAACTTAGCCTAACACGAAGTAATTAAACAGTAAATTGATGCTTGTCAAAATACATTACATCTTACACATACTAATACAGCCAATTATTTTTTATACATTATTTTACAGCTCTTAAACTTAACCATTCAAATTCTTTGAGTGAATAGACTCTTTTCAATCAAGAATTCTTTTAGTTTTGATTCGAAGTGCTTCTTATTACTCTTTTTCATAGACTCTGACAGTTTGTCATATCAGTCCATTAGTATATGGGCTCTGGTCCATCATTTTTATCTTGTTCTTTGTTGATAGTAGGTCTCTTTGGACCCGGTGCTGTGGTCATGTATATCACTACATTTAGTTACTTCAGTTTTCTGAGACAAAAAAGTAATTAATTTATAAAGATACAAAGAGTATATGATGAAGTACTTGTGTTGCCTGTAAACATCACAGCAAGAGTCTTTATAGCCTAGTCCACGTATAATCCTTAACCCTCTTTTTTGTAACAATAGTACTCTGTTAAGGTGAATGTCTGCAGCACAACCCCAAACTTCTATACGGTAGGTAAGCTGGGGATGGATTGTCCCATAATAACAGTTTTAAGTGTGTGGGTGGGCACCATTTTGGAGAGTTAGCTAAAAAGATACAGCCCATTGCCGACTTTTTTACATACAGCGTTAATGTAACTAATACACTGGAGGTTTGAGTCCAGATGGACCCCTAGAAATTTACCATCGGTTGCTTCCTATGCCACTATGCAGCATACCCCATTTATGCACGAGTAATTCTAGTATCCCATTACTGGCTGAAAATTTCAGTTCCTCACAATCTTTACCATAAAATAAAACTGAGGTGTCATCAGCATAATTTACAACATGCAAATTAATTGCGTGTACAACATCATTAATATATGTCAAAAAGGAGGGAAGGTCCAAGAATTGAGCCTTTAGGGACTCCGTGTCACTGTTTCACTTGTGGATTTAAAAGTAAAGATCCTATTGTCAATTTGATGAAGAAGTTTGGTACACTGTTTCCGATTCGCCAGATAGGTGGATAGAAGTTTCATTGCTGCATCACTGATATTGTATGCCCACAGTTTTTTTTAAGAGAACCTCATGGTTTACCGAGTCAAAAGCTTTGCTCAGGTCTAGGGATATTCTGGCTATGTGCATACCCCATTCTATATTGCTATATACTTCATGGAAGAAACTGGTAACAGCAGTGGCCGTGCTTAGGTCTTCCCTAAATCCATGCTGCGGTTCAGTAAGCATTTTGTGTCTTGAGAAAAATATTGAGAGTTCTCATTGGATAACTGTTTCAAATATTTTACTGACGATAGGGATTAGTGATATTGGTCTATAATTTGAAACTACTTCTTTACTTCCCTTCTTATGAATTGGCTGAATTACACTCATTTTTAAGGCATTTGGGTATATGTTTTCTTTAATACTACAGTTCATAGATAGGTAAGGGGTTTAGTTATTTCATTGGCACATTTCTTTAACACCTCACTTGAGATACCATCCCATCCAGATGAATACTTGTTCTTTTGCTTTTGTAATGTGTTAAATATTTCTTGTTGATTCACCTCCATAAATTCAAGCTCTATACCATCTGTGACATCATTTGGTGTGCCAGCCTGTAGATCTATTAGAGTATAACAATATTTATTATAATGAGAATGATCTTCCAAAAATAGTTTCATGGCTGAGAAGCAATTGAACCTTTTCGATTCCTCCCTACAAAAAATTTCATTTCACTATTTATGTGGTAATTACCCTCACTGGACTTGATGAATGTGACACAGCTCCCAAAGGCACCATCAAATCGACATGTAGAACAGACTCTTGACAGTGTAGGATTGAGCCAATGTCTGCACATTTTCCATTTGACACCTAATTATGCAGCCATGCTGAATTCAAACATTATGGTTGCATGTAGCAGTGCTGATGCATCTCTTCGAGACGGAGATTTCAACTTCTGGGTAAGACACCTTTTAAACATTGAATAATTTTTTTGAGCAGAGAATTGCAATTTCCTTTCAGATGTTGCACTTGGATCCACAAATGAAGCAGAGAGCACTCCTACAGACTAACATGGGCCTTTTTTTCCCAAATCTATTACAATTTCTCTGAGGCATAAAACAGTAAGCTGTCACAGGTCAGCTTTTTCCACATACAAAAGAAAAATTAGTTTAGTGATTAAACTGCAGCACTGGGAGTAGGAGCTCTTCAGGGAATAGGGATGTTGACCAGGTATATTACAGATATGTTCATGAACCAATGTTGAGGGAGGGAGGGAGGGGGAAGGGGGGAGAGAGAGAGAGAGAGAGAGAGAGAGAGAGAGAGAGAGAGAGAGAGAGAGGGGGGGGGGGGGGAGGGAGGAATTCTGGCAATTGGCCTCTACATTGCTGCCTGACCTGTCCTCTACAGCTCAATAAGGATTGTACGATCATGAAAGATGGAAGATTATGGACTCCATTTTGGCAATGTTCTGTATTTGCTCACAATTTTTTTGACTGCAGGGCAGCACTGAAGCAGACTACTGCACTTCAAAACGACATACTTTCCTATTTACAGTGGGGCAACTGCAAAGTCCACAGTATTTCCCTCTGCACTTGGCACAGTTAAATCTGTAATTTTGTGGACTCACTATGATATCTAAATGTGTGACAGAATTCTGAAATGAATGAAAAGTCCTTACTCCACATTCCAGAAGGGGCCAAGTCATTGTCCCCCTCCTCCTCCCCCTTTTCCTTGCAGATGCCTGTGATTTACAGCCTTATTGTATGGCTCTGCAAGTATGGAGTTAAATCAAAATTTTCATAACTATGCTGTTTCCCAGAGATCACTGACCTCACAAATGAATGAGTAATTGCCATTTAGAGCAGTGCAAACAACTGCAGTGTTGGTTTGTGCAAAAGTGGAAGGTGATTTGAATGTGTCAGAGGAAGTGATTTGGTACTGGGATGTGACTGTGGATGTGGCAGATAATACTTACCCAAGTATGTCATGGAATAGTGAAATTCGAAGGAAGTGGTCCAGTAATCCAGTACCACTTTTCCTACCCAAGCTTGTGCTCTGTGTTAATGAACTAATCGTCAGCACACCTTTAAACACTAATCATCCTTCTCTCCTTTTCACAAAATGTTCATGATAAGCAAATGCTTTTAAGTATTCAGTCACTAGTGGCAACATATTAATTTTTTATGTCAATAAACTACTAGCAAGAGGGGAAAATGACTTTCACATTTATCACAAAAATAAAGATAGCCATGTAACACATACAGGGTAGCAAAGAAACAGGAAAGCATGAAATTGATATTGGCAACCGTGCTCACTAGCAAAAGTGGGGAGAAGGCAACAAACTGTGAAGCAACAATGGACTTCCAGCAGTGCACAAAATGCATCATCATATGTGCATTTTACTATATACATTGTAGCACTTTCACAGCTGCAGGTTGAGTGTTTCAGCAACATAATTTGATCCCACACTGTCATCAGGTACTGTCCTTGCATGTATTGCAACATGGGTTCAAAATGTTGAAGAGACTGGTTCAGCATTAAAAAAGTGTCTGGAGGGGGTGGGAGATTATACAATCTGTACATAGCCTTGAAAACATTGCTGCCACTGAAAGGAGTCCTCACCATTCAATGCGAGCAATGTCTCGGCATAGCAACTTGGATGTCGGAGCATTCACAGAATACTTCGTCAGTTTTAATTTCATCCACTCAACCCACAAATTTTGTAACAGCTGAATCTCAACCTGCAAATTTAGTGAACACTATTAGATAAAATCAGTGAGGATGCAAATTTCACCAAAATCCTCAAGTTTCCAATGAAATCCATTTTCACTTGGTGGTTACGGATATAAGCAGAACTGTTAACGGGATTAAGGAAATCCTGTTCAGCATAACTAGTGTGCATTACACAGTACCAAAGTTACCACACGGTGTGCAATGACATGTCATGGCTCTTACTGCGTTGAAGATGAACACACTTATGGCACAGACACACACAAGCAGTAAGTCAAAACTGTTACAGATGTTTCTGATTACAAGACTCCACACATTTCCAAACCTTGATATTTAGCACACCTGTTTCAACAGGTTGAGGCCAGCCTGCAGAATGCCAGTCTAGGTCAGCAATAAAATATTTGTATGGTGATGATAATGTACAGAAAGTCCTTGCTGAAAATTATTTATGATTTAGGAAGAAAAGAGACAACTCACTGAAAGGCAGAAGTGCTGCATCATCATTAAGTACACAAGTAAAAGGTACAGAGCTTGGTTAGCTTTCAGAATGCACTTTCTTTTTGTAGTTGTAGGAGACACACACACACACACACACACACACACACACACACACACACACACACACACACACACACACCTCCCTACATTGTGATCCAGTCGACTGCCAGCTTTTTATTGGCCCACGATGAGTGCACTGGGGTGAGGTGGGGCTTGAGGAATAGACAGAAGCAGGAAGCAGGGAAAGGTGGGGGAGGGGATGTCTAACGGCTTGTGGGAGAATGGGGAACAGCCTGTGGGCTAGCTAAGGGTGCAGGTGGAAGTGCAAGTGGCAGATGGCTGGGTGTTTGATTTCGCAGACTAGGGTATAACATAACAGCATATAACTAGCTGATGTGAGGACACAAATTGGGCAGGATTGCTCTGCACAGTGCTTTACACACTGGTATGACTATTAACCAGTTATCATCTTAAACGAATGGCCACTGCCAAAATGTTGCTTAAAAACAAGGTGGACTCTCCAGTGGCACAACATGCAGCAAAGCACACCATGCGAGATTTCAATGCCTGCTCCACAACCCATGCCATCTGGATCCTCCCCACCACAATCAGCTTTTCTGAGCTGCACAGATGGGAGCTATCCTGACATCACATCCTTTGCTCCCATAGCCTTCTTGGCCTAAATCTAAGGTATTTTGCTGCTACCCCTGCCCTCCTCCCCTACCTGATAGATAGATAGATAGATAGATAGAGATAGAGATAGAGAGAGAGAGAGAGAGAGAGGGGGGGGGGGGGGGGGGGGGGGAAGGGTTCTTTTTTATGAGGCTATCTGCAGAGTATTACATACCAGGCTAAATTAAGAAGCTTAGCTCAGCTAAAGATACAGAGTGATGAGGAAATCAACGTTCTAGCTGAAATATTATGCTGCACTATGCAAAATTTATGCAATAAAAAATTGTACAAAAATGAGCATTTGACTTATCTAATTTTTAAAAGTGGTGTTTCACGCATTTTGCAGTCATGTTCAACATATTTTAAAAATAAAGTTTTTACATTCCTTCATGTTTTCCTAACTTACTTCCAAACAGTTGTAATATTGTACATCAGTTGTCGGGATATAATATATCAATCTGCTGCCATTTGTTACACACTGCTTCTTTGGTGGGAGTGATGCTCTGGCCTTTGATGTGCTTTTGCATCCAAACCTGTCTATCTCTACCAAACATAATTGTTGTTGTTATTGTGTCCTAGTCGAGTGTGTATTGGAAAGTAAACACTGTGATAACTTCCCAATCTTGTACCAAAACAAAATGGAATCAAATTTATCTATTCTTAAAATAAAATAATTTTGTTACACGTTTTTAAAGGTATAACCACAACACACAAATCAGAAAAAAATCCAAAAAACAATAGGTACATATGAAATACAATTAAAATACCAAAACATGTACAAGAAATTATTCACAGCCACTTTTAACAAAGTCCTCACAGTCAATGTGCACAAAATTAATCATTTCCTTCTGTTGTGTCTCTTGAAGAATGTTCTTCCTGGCCAAGACTATTGATGCTGCACCATTGTGCTGCATTTTTTCTGTCTTCCTTGTCTCTTCTTTGACCACATCCTCTTATTTCTCCACTCACTCTTCTTACACCCATAAGGCTTTAACTGAAAAGAACTTTCCTGATTTCCTTTCCACAAGGGAGAACTTTCTGCTAAACTGCTTCCATCCTATCTTGGGGAGCAAATACATGTTTAAAGTGTTTATTTGCCTTTTCATAGACCAAAATCTTTAATACATTCCATATACGTATGCCAGTTTCCAGGACCCTAGGCTCCATTTCGTCAATATGCTGATTTTGTCTCACGATGCACAAGTTAAACTTCAAAACTTGGCCTATTTACACCTGCACTAAATATTACTATAAGTATACAGAGGGGCCCAGAAAAATACAGATACTCTTTGTTAGTTAACATCTTCGGAACAAAATGACATGCCATTGCAATTCTGTGTGGCAGTGTAGTCCACTGTGTTCTCAACAAATCTTGGCACCCTTTTTCCAGCAGATGACACTGCAGCAATGAATGAAGTACAACTGTCATTTGAGCAATGCAAAGCTGCATTGAAGTGGTACTGGAAGTATGAAAACATGATGGAGGTACAACGGTAATGGCGTATTGTGTACAGAACTCAGCCACCAACACGTACAACAATGTATCGTATTTGGGATTAATATGAAGCTGACGATACTGTTCAGGATGTTCATAAGGAAAAGTCTGGTTGACCAAAAACATCAACAAATCTAGCTTCCGGTGTTGCTGTGTTACAATATTTTACTGGGTCACCTCAAAAATCTGTGAAACAGGGTGCATGTGAAAGCGGGGCAAGCCCATCAAGTGCGCAATGAATTCTGAAGGATGCAAAGAGGGAAGTGTACATTCCACTATCACTACACATTATGGATGAGGACAACCCAGATCAAAGGAAGGAGTATGGCGAGTGGTTTGAAGGCATGCTTCAAGAGGATGAACAGTTTACGGGCATGGTTGCCTTCTCTCACAAGATGCAATTCAAATTGAATGGTACTGTAAACCACCAAACTGTGTGTGAATGGGCTCCTGAAAAGCCTCACGTTCATGTGGACAAAAATGTTAATCTAACCGGTGTTAAGATGTGATCTGTCATTGTGCAGTTTGATTGGTCAATTCTTCTTTGAAGGTACTGTAACTGGTAGGGTGTACTTTCAATCGCTGCAAATATCGATTTTACCTGCCATCCAAGCAGTGTTTGGAGACAAAACATTTTACCAACAACAAGATGTCATTCTGCCTAACTTCTACAGAGACATCTGACCCTACTTGGATGAAACTTTACCTGGATGATGGATACGTTGGAGCTATAGAATACCATCACGGTATCACGGTCTCCAGACCTTACACCTCTTGACTTCTACCTATGTGTGATCCTGAAAAATGAAGTTTATCAACAGAAGACAACTACAATGAAAGAACTACGAGAAACCATCAAGGTGTCTGGTGCAGCTATCACACCAGCAACACTGACAGCTGTAATTCGGAAAACAGTTCAGCGGCATCAACACTGTCTGGCTTTTAATAGGGGTCACTCTGAACACACAAAATAACCACCTCAATAACCCCCCCCCCCCCCCTTGCAAGAAGAGTATCTCATTCTGTTCCATTAATATTAACTATCAAAGAGTATCTACATTTTTCTCTGTACACATTCAGCTCTGCTGTCACAAAAAAACTGAACCTTCATTAAACATCGCAGCAATTCTCCTTCTGTCATTTCACTTATGTGCTGTGTTCTAAATATAGCCCAGGTATTGGTTTGGAGCTTAAACTTTATTGTCACGGAGAATGGTACTATGTGGGAAATTACTTTTATTTCCTCTACTCTGGAAGAATCCACACTTTCGCTTTCCAAATGTGCATTTGCATTAGATTCTTGTGAAATGCCACTTGTACACTCACCTCCTCAATTATGAATGAAACAAAATCCAAAATGCAATTTATCACTGTAAAATAAAATAGTTAACTGAAAGAACAAAATTAATCTGTTACATTCATTAAAAGATGATACACTGCACATTTGCCAAATCTGCTTCATTTAAATTCTAGTATCTACGACCCTACCTCCTGGTCAAATTTTCTCTAACAGAACTGGGTTACAGGACACAGGTAAACTTGCAGTAATAAGTATACAAATACAATATAGCTGAGGTACCTTCTTCCTAAAGCCTCCAATCACACGTTATAAGTCTAGTTTCATGCATGAATGTATATGAGAATAATTTTATGATATAATGGTATGTAAAGATGATATTTTGTATGTTTAGTACCCCCTAGAAATTTGCACAGAATCCCATTTATTTCTAAAGATTTTCAGAAGATTCCACCATAGTCCATTCACCAATTAATCTCCAACCCCCCCCCCCCCCTATGGCACCATTATTTTTGCACTTTTACCCGCATTCAACTAACAATTTTTAATTTTTCCAGTTGTAGATCTCTTACCATCATCCCTAAGGTACAGTGTACTTACTTAAAACTGCTCCACACTACCGGATATACACATAAATAACTAGTATCTGTTGCATGAATACTATTACAGCACACACTAACACTTAAAATGGTGATGGCACCCAGTTGCACAAACTAACAATGGCATGACAGTAAATAAAGATAAAAATTTACTCAGTGAGAGAATGCACTACAGAAATCTTCTAGGTGAACGAATATACAGCACTCAAGAACACAAACGGAACTCGCAAGTCACTCGAATGATTGCCAACAGATTGTCAATTGCTACGCCAAGAATGTCTCCAATAACCCTACAATGGTTTTTTTTGTGAAGGGCGAGAAAAACATTAATTCCAAATTATTTAGTTCTAAGTAACGTTTCCTAACTTCTCAACAATAAGCTCTTTGGGGTCACACTTTTGTAAAAGGTGTAACACACAATCCACAGAACAGAAGACAGAAACATAATTCCAAAAAAAAGAATATTTTTGTAACACTGTAACGACATCTTTTTTCAGTGCAACAAAATAACCTGATTTACACAAAGATATATCAAGATGAAATGTGTTTCTTGACCTCTAAAAATACTGTAACATAACGGGCCCAATTTACATAAAATGGTTAAAAATAGATGCAACAATCACTGTTCTTCACTCTCAGCTGATGTTTCTGAGTAATGCTGTAACGCTTGCTGCATAACGTCGGCACAAAACCCCGACTCAGGTATCTGAAAACAAACAACACCTAATCTTGACACCGCTTTTATGTTTCTTATATCGTCGTCCAGAAAGAGCATTTTGTTAAACTCAGTGTTGGTCTTCAATCGTAGCTGCTTAAAATGTTTCGATTTTGAGGTGGGGTAAATTTCTGTGTAAGTAAAATACTTTGCAATGTCAAACAGATGAATAAGCTGATACGCGCCCGCAACATCCTCTATTCTGGATGCAACCGCTAGCGTAATATTTCTCTCGAAAAGTTTTTCTAAAATTTCTTTAACACCAGGAAAAACATCAACTACAACACCCGACGCGTCAACAATCTTTCTATTCGTCTGTCGGAATGGGCTCCGAACATTTTTATCGACTCTAAATGGCCACAAGGTTAAGTCCAAATCGAAAACAATTAGGGATGGCTTCAACATATTCATGTCAGACGAATTTCGAAACATACGAAACAACACATCTGATGATCTGAGAATACAAATCTAGTACTTCAAAAAACGTGAAGTGTAGAACTGTCATTCGTTCTGCATTAGGGATCGATATTTCACTTCCAACATCCACGGCATGATATCGATTAACGGCGGGCTCCCACAAGCAAGAATTTCGTGCACCTGTATCCCACCGATCCACCCAGCGCTATGCTAATATACACATTGCGTTTCTACACGTCGAAGATGGATATGCTACTTATGCGAGTTTCAAGATAGTGACAAGTGAAATTATTCTTACCGGAATTTAGCAGATATTAGCCAAAGTGCTAATGAACAAAACAGCCACGGGAATGTCGGGTGTGAAAATGGGCATCTTGTAGCAGTCGCTTAGGAACATCCAATACGTTAATAAGGGAACTACTGAACAAGGATGACTTTTCGTTCGAAAATCATTTTCCAATCATTATAATCAATTTTGAATTTTTTGAGCCATAGTTCTGGCTCTATACAAAAGTCTAACACAAGTCCAGTATGTAAGACACCATGCCAGCTTATATCTAATTACAAATTCCGTAACACTGACATATCTGGCAATTGGAGTCACTACAATTCATGTATCGCATTCCGAAGAGCACTGTCTATACATTTTTATATTGTCCACAATACATTGAAGGTAGATCGGAAAGCATTATTTTTATTTCCAGGTTTAGTCAAGGTTCTGATAGGTCACAGGTGCTGTAAATGTGTGTTTGTTTTACTCGTGCAGCACACAGTTTTGTAACAAACTTTGTATTACTGGGCAGAACAGTCCATTACTCAATGACAGCGCCAGTAGGAACACTGCTATATTTGCACAGGATTTTAATAAGAACCAAGAGTAGTTCTAAATCTATAGACAAAAAGAAATTCCGATTTCACAGTAATAATTACACTCAGTGACAAAGAAGCACCTTCACATATATAATTTAATAAATGAAAAATAGCTACACATTATTGACTGTTCTGCAGTAATGTGATTCGCAACAAGTTTGCACTGTGAATTACAACACTTTTATTTAATCCATTCATCACTTCAAACGATGTTGTGTTACTCTGTTACAAATAAAAGAGTGTAACGAATTCCAGAAAGCTACAAAGATGTTCCTATTGAATTTCTTAAGAGCATTTTGCCATTTAATAAAGTATTTATTTACTTAGTTGAAGCCCATTATTTTGGTATGAAACTGACTTTTCAAGCACATAAGCAAACAAGTCTGTCGAACGAACCAGAGCAGACTGAGTGCAGATCCACCTAGAGGAAGTAGCTGGAGCTCTTAGACAGTGTTGGGGGAAGCGACATTGTGTAAGAAAGTAAAACGACTTGCAACTTTCGTAACTTACACATAAGTTGTCATGACAGTGTGCAATTAGTGTGCTTCCTCAACGTACTCTACTTATGGGAGTGACAATGAGGGGTTGCACATATAAGTAATTCATACCTATGCACACCCTGCTTAACACATTGACTGCCTCATGACCCCCTAGGGCACAATGCAAATCCTCACACAAGATTGTTCCCACAACATGCCTGACGCTGTGTGCCTGCCAACAGCTGCTCACTCCACCCTGCTTAGTGCAATATGTGCATTAATTTATGTTTCTTCATTGAATTCAGGTGCAATTTCTTGTTCAACGTTTTGAATTTACTTTTTTTGTTACATTACCTTCAATGAAGACATTACTACTAATTCTTTGAAATTTCAACACCGCTCTACACCCGTATTAAATTTAACTGTTAATTTATACTTTAGTATGAACAGTGGGGTTTGGTTCATCATAGAACAAGAACATAAATGGTTCTAGCTCAAACGGGTCCATCACTGTTAACTAGTGGGATGCCGATGGAAAAATTACTGAGGGTGTTCAAAGAATCAGATTCTGACATTTGCATTATCTGTGTTATCAGATGAAGACTATGAGTTTGTGGACACGACTGATAGCGACAGTAGTGCTGATGACAACGATTGTGTTCATAATGATGAAGGCAATGGACAGCAAGAAATCTTAGGCAAGTAGAGCTGTAAGAACCATTTATTACAAACTGACCTTCCAAAGACATACTGTCCCAATGAGAGCAGAGCATGTGGCCACCAGCAGGCATATAGCATCAGACTCTGCTGTGTCTCCCCATGGCCTTGTGGCAGTCATTGTG
This sequence comes from Schistocerca piceifrons, assembly GCF_021461385.2. NCBI lineage: Eukaryota > Metazoa > Arthropoda > Insecta > Orthoptera > Acrididae > Schistocerca > Schistocerca piceifrons. The sequence goes on along the minus strand of NC_060141.1, from coordinate 249,329,573 downwards.
TTAATGTACTGGAAGTACTGAATAGTGCAGGAAAAAAAGAATTATATTGCCCAAGTTTTACTGAAGTAAGTAGCCTACACAGAGGTTGTCTACCTGCTGCAAACATGGCGGAGTCTGCTGTACTGCTGACTGTACCAATAGATGTCTCTGTGGCCATAGTACTGTGAGTCTACACTGCAGCAGCCATTCCAGCAAACGAATTAAAGCAGTAGTTCATTACATATTCAGTTTTATTTATTTATATATGTCATCTAGGGATCATCTCATAATGATATAGGAGTACTCACAACTATATAGCAGAAATCAATAACTCAAAATACACAAGTTCTTCAGAGATTTTTGCACAGACTTCTAGCACTTGTGGAGGGGAATATGGTAGATAATATTTTGAATTCGAACCTGTGTTCAGAAACGTACCATTTCCATGCTACAATCATTTGAAAACATGTTGGTAATGTGACAACTTTTACAAGTTATTGATTAGGCATGACCCAGTACATTACTTGTTTTACAGTTACACTCATTAATAACCAAAGAAATTGCTCACGTACTCGTAGACGTGTTATCTTCAATGTGATGCAGTATGGCCTCATCCAATCCTGGTGTGCGGCGTCTCCTTGGAACACCACAGTCTTGCCTGCCAATGGTGAAGGCACCCTTTCTCGAAGCCATTGAGTAATTGTGTCAAAAAGAATTTGCTATGGAATTGGACATTATGGAGAATGATTCTGATAAAGGTGATGATTTGCTCTTTCATGACCATGAAATTGGCGGTTCAGAAGTATCATGGCGCTGTATTCCGCAAACGTGTACACAACCATGTTGCTCTGAATCCCAGAGACATGTGAATGTGACTCGAACCAGGTCAGAGAGTTAAGAGAGACGTCAAATGACATCAATCAATCTGACTTAAGCATTCCCCATCATGACTACACTGTTTCATACCTACCCAGCACACATGTTTCGAAATGGCTGTAGCTCAGAAACGGTATATTTCAGGACGTTGGTTTCTATTCAAAATAGTGTGTACTTACACTCCTCTAGAAGTCCTAGAAGTTTGTAATGAGGAGTTCTGACTGCCTTGCATACATAGAATAATTTAGCAAGTTCCATAAGGAAGGGAACTGCAATTTTGGAATGTGTTACTGCTTTTTCTTCCTTTGTAAGTGACGACCTGCCAACGTCATACTCGTGATGTAGAAATGCTTTATAAGAAGTAACAATGCGCATTCCAGTGTTACTATACTAAGCAGATGTGATTTACTGTGACCCAGTGGGTCACTCTGTAAATGCTGCCATAGTACACTGAAGGTCTGGAGTTTAAACCAACCATGTGGCTGAAATTTTCTTTACTCATCACCTGCCTCACTTCTGGCATTGATTTGTTATCGCAAAAAAATTCCAAGCTGTACTGCAGTACGAATTCCAAGTTAAATCGTTCTAAAGTCGAACAAAAGCAAGGGATTTGCCAGAGGTAACAACAGGGCCATTCTGGTGATCACAGTATTTATAGTATTTATTTTTTAGTTTCCTCTTAATGTGTAGCCAAACTCTACAAACTACAGTAAAGGGCACCTTCCAGTGTACCACAAATTATATTTCCTCCAAATCATTTGCCTGTAGAACATCAAAAAAGTAATGCTTCAGTGACGTCTTAAGTGTGTTATTTATTCTAATCTTATCTCAACAATAGCTACAGGAGCGATAAACAGGGGCTGTAAAATATCTCCTCCGTGCCTGCCAGCCCAGATTTCGAAGAAATCAATTACGTTAAACACAACTTGCACTTTGCTCATATGAAATTCTGAAACTGTGATCTAGGTAGTCCAGCAAATGCAATATTTCTCGATTTCCGAAAAGCATTTGACTCAGTACCACCCCTATGCTTCATATCAAAAGTACAATTGTATGGGATAGGAAGCAAAATTTGTGATAGGACTGAGGAATTCTTGGTATGGAGGGAGCAGCAAGTTACTTGGGTGGAGACTCATCGGCACATGTATAGGAAACTTCAGGTACACCCCATGGAAGCATGATGGATCCCTTGCTATTGATGTTATATAGTAATGGCCTTACAGACAATATTAATACTAACATCAGACATTTTGCAGATGATGCAGTTACCTACTGTATAATGAAGTAGAGTTTCAAAGAAGCTGCACAAATATTCTGTCAGATTTTGATAAGATTTCAAAGTTGTGCGAAGATTGGCAACTTGCTTGAAGTGCTGAGAGAAATAAAAACGAAAAAAATTAGTATCATATGAGTGTGAGTCACAACTGGAATTGGTAAACTCATACAAATAAAAGGTAATGTAAACATTGTCAACTTGCTTCGAATGTTGAGAAACGAAAAAACGAAACAACATATCCAATGATTATAATATCAATCTGTCACAATTGGAATCAGCATGCTCATACAAATAACCCAAGTGTAGCACTTTGTAGGGAATGAAATTAAACGATCACATAGGCTCAGTCATGGGTAAAGCAAGTAGCAGACTTTAGTTTATTAGTAAAATATCAGGCAAATGCAATCAATCTACAAAGGATATTGCTTACAAATCACTTGTGCAACCCATCCTAGAACATTGCCCAAGTTTGTGGGAACCATAGCAAATAGGAGTGAAGGGGGATATTGAATGTACAAAGAGAAGGGCAGCACAAATGCTCGCAGGTTCGTTTGACCTGTGGGAGAGTATCACAGAGATGTCGAAAGACCTGAAATGGCAGATCCTTGAAGATGGACGTAAATTACCTTGGGAAGGCTAACTTACAAACTTTCAAGAACCTGCTTTGAATGATGATGCTAGGAATCTACCACAACCTCCTACATATCGTTTCCATATGGATCATGAGGACAAGATCAGACTAATTACAGCATTCACAGAGGCATTTAAACAATCATTCATTCCTCTCTCCGTATGTGAATGGAATGAGGAAAAGCCCTGATTACTGGTACAATAGAACATACATCCTGCCGTGCATTTCACAGTGGTTTTCAGAGTATCAATATGTCTATCAGTATGGAGTCGGAATTTGTGAGACATATAATAATATTTTCTCAGAATAGCTGGCTTGGCTTCATTTTTCTGTGAAAATGAAGATTTGGAATATCTCAAGTGTGCTAATTTTATTTGTAATGGGTAGTTACACTTTTTTAATCAAATGATGTGCAGGTTCTACGCAATAACTACAATTTTTAGTTATCTTGGTGAGATAACTCCAATAGCAGCTAAATAAACGTCGTACAAGTCTATTATTCACTCTCACACAATAAGGGTCATCCACATTTTCATACAGGAACCTGTCAGTAACATATTATGGAGATTAATGTCAAGAAATAGTTAAACAAGAGTCGTTACTAGAAAGAAAGAAATAATTATTCGCACTTAAATGTTTTTTACAGTGACATACATCTTAACAGACCAAAGCCAGGAGGAGGAAAGATAATGAAGGAAGACAGAAGAAGAAAGACAGACCTCACATCATGATGATATTGTGATTTATGCTCCTTCAACCAGATTCTCAAACACTATTGATTTAATGGCTCAGTGCATAATCATATTGGTTAAAAGTAATTTGACAAGTGCAAGAAAAAATTCTGATATGTCATTATACAGCCCCTTTTGATAGAGACAAGGAAATGATATTTACTTGACAAAAACAAACTTAAAAGTCTTTCACTATTCCAAATGTCCGTGAGTTATAAATATCAAGTATCTTAAATAGACCAAAAGTTCAAATGAGTGCTTATTCAGTGGCAGAAATAAAGTTTTCACTACATTTGTTATCAAACCCACCTATTGTTCAGAGACTGTCTTTCTTTATGCTGAATTATTATGTTCAATAGTCTTTAGCTGAACAAAATAACAGCAGTTACAGCGAGTAATTATCACAAGGAATAGTTGCTCAATATATTTAGTTCTTCTGGTTATTTAACTCATAGCACCAAATTTCAGATGGTTTGGTTCCATCCATGATGTTCTCTTGAAATAATTTGTATAAATTCTGGTTAGTCATTTAATCATTGAAATCTTAATTACGAATATCGGCTGGGTGGCACTGCTAATGAGAGCACTTAAGACTATGGACCAGGTGCATAGGACTGCAGACGCGATCTCAGTATGTCCCAGAACCCATCATCAAAGACAGGGCCATATAGAGAGGTTGTTCAGAGTGGACAGGATACCTTGAGGTCGTTCAGGACAAGGTTCCATGGGGATTATGAGTACGTCTATATTTGGTGGCTCACACCGAAAAGCAGATGGACTCATAGTAGAGTAGTTGTGCACATGAAATATCTATATGTATGACAAGAAAACCTTTTGTTATGGTAAAGTCAATGGATTTTTTTTTGTCTGGTGATAATCATTATTGCTTGATCAGGATCTATTTGTAAGAAATTTTCATGAGTATAGCTTGAGGCTATAATATTGTAATATGACCCTGACAGTCTTGGCTAAAGTGGAGTTTTCATACAGTGCACAATAGACAGTTTTAAATCGTCCTCATTAGTTACACACTAGACTAGAAACAATGAAACACAGACACAATATACAGTGCCTCTGCACATCATTTGCGCCATTTTGTCAACTTTAAAACAATTAATGTCACTCTGTGCGATGTTAAGAATATAGGCCTTAGAAGTAACATACCGACAAAAACTGAGTTTAAAGCTATCACACTGTGAAAGGGTCCTGTAGCCACCTTTCATTAGTCCAGTAGCCCATTTTCATTACCGTTTCTCTTTCTTTTCCTTGTTTCTCTATTCTCTTTACTCTCATAGTAGTGTGATTGAGTGAATGTGGTTGAGTGTCACGTTGCTAGATGGTGGCGTAGTCTGCTGCAGAAAGTCTGCGATAGTCGTACAGATTCAGCAGCAGTTGCACAGAATAGCCAACCCTCGTAGTGGTCAAGTCGGCAAAGAGGTTTCCGCTACTTGTGAGAAATCCACCTGCGTTAGGTTGGTGGCGGAAATGGCATCTTGGGGTTTTCCGGTCCACGCGGAGCGTGGAAGAGGCTGGAGAAGCGGGAGGCAGTCTGCCGCTGGTACGGGAAGCGTCCACAGCTGTGCTCCAGTCGAAGAAGGGTGAGTTAGACTGACCGCATGGCGCGTTGTTACTTGGCGAGGGGAGAGCTGTTAGCCTTTGGTCTCGCTTTTCAAATCTGGAAGATTGCTTTGCCTTGTCGCAGCAAGGAACGCAAAACTTTGGCAGATTTTTCTTTTAGCGAATTTCTGTAGCAGACTTGGATCCGCCGGAAGAGCGCCACACGAAGGTGTCGATAAGAAGTGAGCACTCGCTTCTGTATGAATGTCTGTTTGCCTTCAGCTGTGCCCGTATAAGCTTTCACGTTTCTAAATATTTAGAGCCTTGCCTTCTTGTAAATTTTCGTTACTTTCCGTGTCTTTCATCCGTGGGGAGCCAACCACGTGGTAGAACATTATAGTTGTTGGGCTACCGGCATCACTAACTGTCCGATCGCATGTTTGTTTTAGAAAATGTTAACATGATTGTATGATGTGATATTGTTGCAACTTGCCCACGAGACCTCACGAATAGTTACACATGGCTTACCCTGCTCACGGATTTCGGTAAACCAGAGATCTTCTGATGCGCAGTAAGGATTAGTATTTTCAGTTGGATGTGCTAATTGGTATATTGTTTTTCTGTAATACAGAATTTACGTGAATTTATGATATAGGCGTGCATTTTCTTACATGTTTTATCTTGTATATGTATTACTGTATAGACATTGTGATTTAGTATTCAATTGTGTTACAAGTTTGGGTTGATTCTTGTCCTGTGGCGGGTACCGGTGTCATATAGTAAATCTTGGGTGCTTTGTGGATACTGTGAGTCCATTAGGAGGCTTTGGCATTATTCTTGTTGTATTTTGGAGCACGGAGTAACTATCCTTATGATGGAGACGCGTAGCTGTTCAGTGAGCCGCGATTGGAAAAACCTGCCAGACAATAACCCTGAACAAGGACGAGGTCAAAACGTCGAGTCCGACCAGGAACGAAATGCGGAAAACGCAAGTACAAGTGTTGTCCATCCTGAGCCCGCTGTAGTGATTTCAAATCATTCGATAGATGCAAATTCATTACAGGCTATGCTACGACAATTACTAGACAGTAATAGGAGACATATCGAGGAAGTGAATAAAAAACAAGCAGAAGAAAATAGGAGGCATATCGAGGAAGTGAATAAAAGATTGACTAGTGAAATAGTACAGGGTGTTGGGGAGAAACTGGCGATCATTGACCAACGCATCTCCGCCTTAGAAGAGGGGCAGCAAGTCATTAGCAAGCAGGTGATGGAGCAAGAAGAAAGGTTCGCTGGGAATATACGTATACTAGCAGAACAATGCCAGAGTGAACAAGCGGCTCTTGAGTCCCGAGTAGGACAAAATTCCGCCAGGGATCTCCGTGCGTTAGCAGAACAATGCTAGAGTGACCACGCGGCTCTTGTGTCCCGAACAGAGGACAATGCGGCTAAGTGCCCGGTCCACCTTAGCGCGCAGGTAGAAACCCTCAGCCAGGCGATAATAGCTCTCGAGCGAGAGCAAGGGCTTACGCAAACAAAACAAGACACGGCCCACCGAGAGATGCGAGAAGAAATAGCCAGGATCTCAGACGCAGTGGTGCGTAAGTCTGACAATAATAGGGAAACGATTACCTCGTCATCAGCGGATGCAGACGAAATACTGTCGATAACGAAATGTCCACGTGGACAGTGTGAAATAAAAATACAACAAAAAGGGGTTACCGAGGGAATATGTGAGCGCATTGCCCGTTTAGAACTTCACCTAAAAGGGTTAAAGGCCCATGAAGTTGAAATAAATGAACGAAAGGGCCATTATTCCGACGATGATTCCGGGAACGATGGCGAATTTGATCATCGTCATGATCACGGATCTCGTACCAGGTGGGAACGGCGCGGATCCCCTCAGGAACGTTCGCCAAGGGAAACATTTTCTGACGGTGAGGAAGTTTGAAGTCTTCTGTAACTCGGCTACGGGGATTCACCCGCGGGCCTGGTTACAGCAGTTCGAGTTCTCCCTCCCTCCTACGTGGCCCAGTGCGCACAAAATAGAGTATATGTGCGGCTACCTCGAAGGTGAGCCAGCGGCGCGCATGAGGTCAATTGCACGCAATTGCTACACTGTTGGGGAGTTTCGACAACACTTCCTGTCGATCTATAGGTCAGTGGCAGCGCAAAGTCGTGTAAAACACGGACTCATTATGCTACCAGAGTTAAACAGGTCAAAATTCTCCAGGCCTGTGCAGATGTTCGAGCACATACTGCAGGCGAATGAACATCTTGACGATTCTTATGGACCTGCGGAAATTATTCGTATTTGCCTGGGAAAGTTTCCAATGCAGTTGCGGCACGTTATCCTTGCAGGACGATGTAAGTATGACGTAGAGGGTTTTCGCAATCTCCTTCTATAGCTTGAGTGCGATGCGAATGGAACCACGCAGAATTACGGTCAGAGCGCCTACGAGCAGCGGCAGCGCAAGCGAAGCCGCAGCCGTAGATACAGGTGGCAATCCAGACGTAACGGGTCGCCTGAGAGTTACAGAGCGCGCGAGCGTTGGCAGCGTCGCGACTCCTCACGGAACGCGGACAGAACAAAATATGCCAATGGTCATCATTCTCCGAGAGGAAATCAAAGACACCCCAGGGAGTTTACAAGATTTGGTAATGAGCAGAGATTTAGGCGCAATTATAGCGGGCCTAGGAACGGTAGTGGTAACCGACCACAAAATAATTATCGAACAAGCAACAACAGGGGTGCCGTAAACAGTACGGGTGGTCTGCCAGAGAGTGTTGAAATTCTTCCCGCAAACCCGCGGCACAATCCGACAAATGCCTCTAATCAAAGGGATCAATGACTGTTGGCTGGCTCAGTTGGCGTCAAACTTAATGAGGACCGGTGCTATTGATGATATTGATGTGCATTTGAATAAAGGAAGACGATATTAGGGAAGATTTGTTGAGGGAGGGCCACAGTATTGGTGTGCCCGCGGTAAACCCAGTCGCCTCTGTTTCGTAAAATTACAGTGTATATTTTCCAATGTTTTGATTCACTCTGGTGTGATTAAAATTAAAGTGTATATTTTCTGTGTATTGTAAAGGGTCCCCCAATATGTGTGTAGTTATTTCTTCTTGTCAGCAGAAAGGAGTAGTGTTGTGCAGCTTCAAAACATCTGAATGTGAATGATTATGAGGCTCATATGAAGGGTTTCATATTACAGTAAGATTGCTTTCGTTCTTTGATGACTAAAAAGGTATTGGGTGTGTTGGCGTGGCGAGTCAATGGTCGTAAGGTAATTCTTGATGATAAATTACAGTTTTAGTGTTCTTATTCCCCTTAGGTGAGCATGATTCAGCGAGATTTTTCAAATGTACTGCGATGTTAATGAAGCAACTTGGTGACTTGTAGGTGAAGGACTTGTGTATGAAGGGAGATTAATAGTGTTTGATTTTCAGAGTTGCCATCTTATATTTGGAAAGTGTAACTTGCCGTCACATACTACTAGGTGCGGTTGAGGACATCAGGATGTGAAACCCCAGAAGATGTATATGGAAACAGCTTATAAACTCAAGCAGCTTGATATTTAATAGAGACTCAATGCGACTACCTCCAAGCTAAAATAACATGACGGTAGGTGAGAACCCCTGGGGACATGTGGTGAGTAAGTGTGTAATCATTATGAGTATCTTATGATAGCAGTAAGTTGGGTACTCATGGCCCTGGACAATGGATTTCTTTTGACAGTATTCTTTTATGTACTTATAGGACGAAGTGTTTATGTGTTTGCTAATAGGATAGGATGATTTTTATTTCCATTTTTATGCCCACTGACCTTTTGCATTAGTCTGATGAATAGATGTTGAAACATTTACCATTCCAGATGTGACTTGAATGAACCTTCTGTGTCTCATTAATCATAACTTTTATTATGCAATGTCCATAGAAAAGAAGTCTCGGAAATTTTTCACAGATCAGCAAACATGTTCTGCAAACCTTGGAGGAGCAGTCAATGAACAACGATATGGGTATTGGTGTTGAAAGGAATATTTTGTTTATATGTGGGAATTGTAGTCGGACTATATGGTGATGGTGACTAGTACAAGATGTGTAGATTGTGTGTAAGAGCGTAGTTAGGAATAGGTAGAGTTTTGTGTCTGTAGCTAGCAGCGGCGCCAAATCCTATCCAAATCCTGACCAAGCCTTGTACAAGATCTACCCTGAATGATTGACAGCAGATGTAATGCTGGAACTATATTTTATAAAAAGGATTTTTTGTTTGTTTGAATATTGGCTATTTAATTTTCTTCATTGTTTTTTTCATTAGTAATGTTAAGAAGGCCCTTTTTGTCAAGTTAATTTTGGGCACTATTCCATGTATTGATCAGGAGTGAGAAACTCCGAAGATTTTGTGGTAATCTGTACACATGATATTTTGTAACGATCTCTGTGAGCGCAGTTCTTAAGTGGGTGCAAGGCCGCCTAGGGAGCCTCCGCATCAGAAAGCACAGGGCTTGATCCACCGGCAGGCGTTGCAGAACCCTGGTATCAACGGCGAAGCAGTGGTGCGGCGAGCGGTCACAGCTGTTTCCCCATCAGAGGGGAGGGGATGCTGGTCTTCCCCCAGGCGCAGGCTCACACCAGAGCCCGCAGGCGTGTCACCACGGCAAAGAGGTAACACCCACTGCCCGGAGGGACACGGGTCCCACCACTGACGCATCAGCTGAGACGATGCAAAGAGGTGATAAGCGGGTCTCAAGCCCGACACCCGCACGAGTTTACGTCGACCTCGATGCGACGCAGAAGAGCACGTGTCTCCCCATTGACACGACAGGAGACGGGGGCGTGTGTCGGTAAAACACATTCTTCCACAACACACGGACGACGACCGCCAAGCCGCCTTCTCGATGATGAGGCAGGGCCCACAAGTGGCGATGTCCTGCAAATCTGCAACGCCGAACCATCCCACAGTATGGACGCAGAGGGTGGAAATGGGCATGAGGCAACATCGCAGGGTGCTGTCTAGGATGAACAACCTGGGTTACAACGGACGTTACAATCAACGCCGCTGCGAACTCCCCAGTTCAGTGTTGTGGTCCCCTAGTAGCTTATCCTCCAAGTCGCCTATAGAAGAGACGCCCACCCCAGCACCTAAAGAGAATACCCAGTGAAAATACCATGTGACGAAACTGCAAAATGACAGCGTGTCAACGAGCTGGTTTCTGGGTGTGTTTTTGTACTCATGTCTTATTTTCCATAGGTGTTATTTACCAGCTGTCATTCCATTGGGTTCATTAATGATTTTGTATCACTGTATTTGTTGTGAAAATTGTATTTTGCACTTTCACTTACATGTTTTTATTTATGTCAGCACCAGCTGATACTGCTTTGGTTCGTGATAATGATTTTGCAACATTGAATTTGTTTATATATGTATATATTTTGTGTACCTGTTCATCTATGTCTTTATGTTAACTTTTGACAATAGGTTTAAGCAATTTTAAGATAATATCTCATGTTTGTTGTCGTTGTAGGTCAGATGACATGATGTTAGCGTACAGTATCACATTTAATTTAATTTGTTTTGTTAGCCTTGCGGACCGCATTAGGTCACAATTATTGACTAAGGTCAGATAAAACTCATTTGTATCTAAGAGATCAATCAATTCTTTTGTGCTGCTGTTTGCCTGTTGCAATTGTTGCTCGTTAGGGTATGTTTGTTTTGAAGACTGTTGGCGAATCTCCTAGCATGGCGAGAAAATTCGCGGCACAGTCTTCTCCGGGACGTTTGGGGTGATGAAAGGGTCCTGTAGCCACCTTTCATTAGTCCGGTAGCCCATTTTCATTACCATTTCTCTTTCTTTTCCTTGTTTCTCTATTCTCTTTACTCTCATAGTAGTGTGTTGAGTGAATGTGGTTGAGTGTCACGTTGCTAGACGGTGGCGTAGTCTGCTGCAGAAAGTCTGCGATAGTCGTACAGATTCAGCAGCAGTTGCACAGAATAGCCAACTCTCGTAGTGGTCAAGTCGGCAAAGAGGTTTCCGCTACTTGTGAGAAATCCACCTGCGTTAGGTTGGTGGCGGAAATGGCATCTTGGGGTTTTCCGGTCCACGCGGAGCGTGGAAGAGGCTGGAGAAGCGGGAGGCAGTCTGCCGCTGGTACGGGAAGCGTCCACAGCTGTGCTCCAGTCGAAGAAGGGTGAGTTAGACTGACCGCGTGGCGCGTTGTTACTTGGCGAGGGGAGAGCTGTTAGCCTTTGGTCTCGCTTTTCAAATCTGGAAGATTGCTTTACCTTGTCACAGCAAGGAATGCAAAACTTTGGCAGATTTTTCTTTTAGCGAATTTCTGTAGCAGACTTGGATCCGCCGGAAGAGCGCCACACGAAGGTGTCGATAAGAAGTGAGCACTCGCTTCTGTATGAATGTCTGTTTGCCTTCAGCTGTGCCTGTATAAGCTTTCACCTTTCTAAATGTTTAGAGCCTTGCCTTCTCGTAAATTTTCGTTACTTTCCGTGTCTTTCGTCCGTGGGGAGCCAACCACGTGGTAGAACATTATAGTTGTTGGGCTACCGGCATCACTAACTGTCCGATCGCATGTTTGTTTTAGAAAATGTTAACATGATTGTATGATGTGATATTGTTGGAATTTGGCACTATACCTAGAAATTGTGCCTCCACAAACCACGTGTTATCAGGAATCTTGTACATGCCTCACATCCTTAGTTTAGGAATAAATGATTTTATCTACAATTTTCTCTTGTGTTCCGAGATTACGTTTTTGCGCCTAAGCCACTCACCTCGTAGCTTTCCCATTAGCACATCCAATGCGTTTCCTTATGCACAGGTCCAGTGATTAGTCTCCTCTCGTATTTTATAACAAATGCTTTAGATTAAGTCATATTTTCAGGTGTGTTGCTGGGAGATGATCTTATGCAGTGTTCATGCATTTTCTATTTTATTTTAAATGTTTGATTGTCGTGAACAGCGCACGGGCAATACTGTTAATTACATCGTATCCGCTGTGAGCGACCTCAAAACGTATGCATTTTTGTGAGTTTTTGGTCTGTGATCAAATTAATTTATTTTCCGACTCGACCAAATCTTTGATTAGTTGTATGGTTTGAGTCGGTGGCGACCCTATTCTTCTCACGTTGACTTCATAAGTAATAAGTATTTCCATTCCCAATAATAAGGAATAACCCGTAGTAACAGGTTAGTTACAACTGGGTGTGCCACAGTTCGAACCATGCCAGGCTGCAAGAGTGACAGGTGACCACATACAGTATCAATTCAGTGACCATTGTGGATGTGTATTTTGACAGACGATTTTGCAGAATTTGGTTCAAATCTCTGGATGAAGGGACGACTCCTTTTGCAACTAGAATTGCCATCTGTCTCCACAACATATCAGTACTAGCATTTTATTTTTATTTGTATTTATTTATTTGGTCCTGTTGATTACATATTATACAGCCAGTGTACTGTAACGTCTAGTAAGAAACAAAAACAACATATTATGTAGTAACGAGAAAATTATATGTATCATATTGTGTTATTGTATAAAATTATATAATTTTTTTTTTATTATTTATTTTTAAGAATATCTGCGTCGGCGAGTAATGAAACCGCCACAGACGATAAATGTCGAACAAAGATTAAAATAAGTAACTAGTATATAATACGTGACAAACATCAATTTTTTTGTCTTCTTCATCTGGGAGTCGAGCGAGTAAGATATCCTGTGTCGTAGTAGCGAATGCTAGTGTAGCATTCTTTTGTCGAGACTAAGAGATGTACGCCATTACGTGTGAATTCATAAAGGTGTGTAACAACTGAAATATTTAAATGTTTTAATAGAGTTATGTAAATGAAAACTTGCATTATTAATTGTTAAAGCTTGCTTGCCTATTATCCCATCCTGTTGAGACATTTTTCAGTTATATAAATATTATCTGTGGTGCTGAGCTGCGTGGCGAACGAAAGAGCCGCTGCCGCGGCGTATTCAAACAACTTCCAATATAGTCTATCATACCGCAAGGAAGCGGTAAAGTAACAGTAAAATAATATTATTTCTTTTAGCTTCCAGACTTGCAGTGCAGATCAGCAGATTTTATGATGTGTTGCAGGTTGACGCGGGCTGCTGATAGTATATAACTCACAGTACAAATAAGTTAATGTACCGTCAAAATCTAATAGGAATCTTGCTGTGCTCCGTTCTGGTCTGGCAAACTTTATAGTGAAAACGTATTTTTTTAATAAGAGTCTCATGTTCTTGTGCTAGTCGTGGCATTGAATGGTGTTTTACCGAGAAAAAAAATCCACTGCAAAATTTTGTTGTTGAACGATCATACGAACTGTAACATCAGTGTTCATAACCAAGTAATTTCAATTTTCAATAACTATAAAGTAGGGAAGATATGTTGATTTTTAGAATGAGTTACAGTCACGAAGAAACGTTCCTTTAATTGTAGGCCAGATACAGAACAATAAAATCTCAATATATATATTTTGCTTTGTTAAAAGGTAATGATGATAAAGAAATTCAAAGCACGGCATTACTAACAGATATTTCGCGGCTCTTTTCGTATATGTGTTATTAAAAAACGCGAAAGTACAAGTAATATAGGACAAGTCAGTTGATGCAATTACAGTAGTACATTAACATTTATACATCACATTGCACAGACATTGGTTTATTTTACAAGAACAATTACTTGCATGCAGTATTAAAGCCTGCATTATGCCAAAAACAGTTTAAGTGATTGTTTAAAACAGTAGAATAGTGACAATGCATATTTTTATGCTACTGACATATATAAGGAAGTAAATTTTCTTCATGGTCATGGTTTGAATGAATACAAGTTTTAACTGCATTCCTTAAGAAGATGTTTAAGTGAATGCCCAAGAGAGTGGGATACATGGGAGTTCACATTTTCTCATAATGAAACAGATAAATTTACATTTTATCACCACAATATCAGTTAAACTACAAGTAACAGCATCACACTTTATCTTTAAGGGAGTGCTTTTCTTAAGCAGTTTCCCCCACCTTGTACATCATAACTCGAAGTATTCATTCATTTTATAGAAAGTTTGTCTGATGAGAAATAATTTTAGTTTCCTTTTGAAAACCTGTACATTATTTATTTCCTTTTTCATATTGTAAGTGAAACAAACTTTCGTTTTCATGTAGTTCATTCAGTAGGTGACACAGTTACTTCACATCACCACTGATTACTGTTTCACCTTTTATTCAGCACAAACAGTCCTAGATGCACATACCACAAATAACAGCTTAGACTGGATAAAATAAGTTTATTCTTTTCTCCTTACCTTACTCACTGAACACTTTATACACATTAGACCTAACTCACGAGTTGTTTAATTTACTATTCGTCTAAGAATTCATCTTATGCCTTTACACTGAATTTCAAATTTATATTTAATAACAACTTACTTTCTCTGTGCAGTGAGATGATTTGATCAGTTTAAGTGCTGAGATTTTGTGTCTCATTTCTGCTCAGATTCGAACACAGCTTAAGGCATATAGCATTTTTGTCAATCACAGTCAGCAAGACAATGCCACTCACTCATTTACTGAAAAGTGAATCCAATAAATTACCAATATGTTTCTTTTTATTTGGTTATCATTAGCTGACATTTTAAAGCTGTGTGGCTACTTACTTACTACAACAAACAGGTACATAAATGTTTACAAAAATGCATGTAAATAAGAAAAATAGTCCAATTATCTTGTCTAATTCAAAATTTCTTACTTTCTTAAAAATTCAAGCCAGAAGCATCTATATTATATACCAGGCATCATATTATTACTTCCTAATTAATAATTGATACATTTCTCATCATCTGCTATAGGCTGAAAATTAGATACTAGTCAAGATATGTCTATATTATTTTATCAGACAATTTTGTGGCCAAGATTTTCTGTAGGATATGGTCATTTTACGTTTCTTCCAGGAAGAGAACATCTCATTTTCAGTGACTTTTAAGACTAAAATCTCTTTACATTTTTTTACCTTATTAATAAAATTATTTCCTTATGAAAGTTCTTTATTACTGCTTTTATAGCTTTCATTTATGACATGAGGAAGTTACTTATGTATCAGAAATAAATCACATATAACTCATGAGATTGTGTTTCATAAGTTAAACAATTAGTTTTATTTTTTACACTCTTGCTATCATAAGGTAAAAAGTTCATTTAATGTATAGCATATCAAGCAGACATTATGAATAAGCATCGCTTGAAAGTTTATAACTTACGTGTCAGTGTAGAGTATACGTGCTTATTCTACTACTTACAACAGTGCAGTTTCTATGTTCATAGTCATTTGCCACTGCATTACTCATTCGCTCAGATCTCTGAGAACACTCTTGTCTATTTTTTGCTAATGTGGATATTATTACTCTTCCTTCTCTTTGTTTTAGATAAGGTGCCATCTGCTCTATCTCATACATATTGTTACAAAAACAGCTGATCAGCACAGTCAATTGGGAGTAGTGGGTATGATACTAGAGTGTTACAAGGAGGGTCATGAGTTCAAAACTCACCTGAACTGTGAAATTTTAATTTCTATATTCGGTTCGAGTACATTCTAGAAGTATCCACAAATGTAAATAATCATTGTACTGCAATGTTCTGTAACTTATATATACCGTATGTGTTCTGGCCGGACGCAGTTCGCTCCGCGCTCTTATATGTGCAAGTGCTGAATAAACCTACGTTAAGTGAAGTTAGTGGTCGTCATTTCTAATTACACCTTCTTCTACGGGACATTATTCTGGTGTAGATGCTGCGTATCGGAACTTGTGATACTGCACATTATCGACGACGCAGTGGCTCCCATCAGGCCACGACAGAGCCGCCGATTACGTGGCGAGAAACCCGAGTTCGAGCCATATTCAACAGATCGCAATCTATCGGAGACAGAGGAAGAAGAGGACATTACGATGACAGCAACTGTGTGCCACCACATGAGACATCCTTCCGAGTTCTCTGGTGAAGATGGCCAAGATCCAAACAAGTGGCTGAAGGTATATTAGCATATTGTCAAATTTAACAAATGGGTTGACACCATGTGTTTGGCTAACATGTTTTTCTACTTGGAGGGCACTGGCAAACAATGGTATGAGAACAACGAGGAGAAGTTCACAAGCTGGGAAGTATTCCAGGCGGAAGTATTTCGTTGATACACAACGACAGAAGTACAAGGCTGAAAAGAAATTAAAGTGCAGGGCACAGCGTCCAGGAGAAACTGCAACATCTTACATTCAGGACCTCTTGGAGCTGTGTAAAATAGTGGATCCTTGAATGAAGGATGAATATAAGGCTTCACATCTTGCAGCACTTTGATGCCGATGTGCTCTTTGACCATTTATTATTGTATATATACTTGCTTTTATCTTCATGTAAATTTATGTACACGATGTATGAATTAATTTGTTTATTTTGCTATATAATCAATTATGTATATTATGTAAATATCGCTGAGCAATCGCTGAGGGAATGTTAGGAAAACGTTAGGTTTTTGTCAACGAATAAGTATCGTTGGAGTAGCGGCGTCCGCCGGCCGCGGTGATCTCGCGGTTCTAGGCGCGCAGTCCGGAACCGTGCGACTGCTGCGGTCGCAGGTTCAAATCCTGCCTTGGGCATGGATGTGTGTGACGTCCTTAGGTTAGTTAGGCTTAAGTAGTTCTAAGTTCTAGGGGACTGATGACCACAGCTGTTAAGTCCCATAGTGCTCAGAGCCATTTGAGTATCGGCGTCCCTGGACGCGGGAGGATGTTACGTCAGAGCGCGCGCTACACAGAGAGAGGACTCTGCTGTGAGACTTGGTGAAGTGCGGATGCATGGACGGCGTGCACTGTACTGGAGGAGTGATTGTTTAGCGGCACATGGCAAGTGATGAGAGTGGGCGGTGGAAATATTGGCTGCAGCAACATCAAGAACTCGCCACGCCAATATCATTGCCAACAACTCCCGTGCTCGCTAATTATCATGGTAATGAGCCAGCAGCAGTATCATTGTCAGCAACTTCGTCACAGCGAGACTGGACTGAAGTAAGATTCCTCCATCACAGCTTATTGTCAACTAGTTTTGTGATGGCGTTACTCAGCTTTGTGGTGTTTTGCGAGTGCATAATTACCATAGTTTAATCAAAGCTGTTTACCCATGATTCTCCTAAAATCATTCACCAAGTAGGTTCCTGTCCTGACCTATTGTTAATTATCCGAGTACCGTTTATAAAAAGAATGAAAACTGCAGTGCCAGTTAATTTTGCTTATGAACTAAATGATTCAGTTAGATTAAAGATTTGAACTTGAAGCATTCAGTAATTTCAGTCTCACTAACTTTAAATTTGAACTTTAACCTGAGGCGATCTAATTGTTGCAAATAGTAAATCAACTAATCAAATTAAAATGGTTCCTGGCACTATGAACAAAAGCACTAACTAGAATTAATGAGTGAGTGCAAATATCAGTGATTATTGTAATTTGTTGTTAGTAAAGTTCTGGTTCACATTTTGACTTTCAGTCGTGCTAAAGTATAATAATTACCTTTTGATACAGTAGTTATCAATTTCTACTTCCCTGTCCAGAAGTCAATAGAGTTTCTTTTAATTATTTTTTGCCATTTTCCAAAATTCATATGAAAATAATAGATGTTATTGTGAGGTCACTTACAACAGTAAGTAACCATTAATCTAAGTGTTATCTTGTATGTTTTCAAAATTTCAGCTCTATTAGTTAATGATACTTCGAGTGCAAACTATTTTATTTCTCGCTTTATTACATAAATATTTCAATTGTTTTTGCTAATGTGCGTGCAGTCCTCTGTTGCCGCATGTGTTCGAGTAATTCTTGACACTGACTGTTCGGCTCATTAATTCACTTACCGAACAGGTATTTTGCCCAATTGGGCTGGTGACCGTATTTCTTTTAGCTATAATTATTTCAGTAACTCTTATTATTCTGTTCCGATCCGCATGGTATCCCTTCTCGTTGGCACAGTATGTGATTGACAGCACAAACCTTTCAAACAACCATACTAAATTTTACAGTGATTAGGTAGGCGGAATAAGTTGTCCTAGAAGGCATCTTGTTGTTAACCTCCCCCTCATTTCTCGACTTTATATTGAATCTTCGGAACGATAGCCTTTTCAAAATTTTATTCTAAATGTTTAGGCACATGCTTACATGGCCATATATTTGTAACATTGTCGATAGAAGGGAAGGGGGATGTTACAATTTCATGAAGGGTATTGCTGAGGACATGCATCAAGCCCTACTCCTGAAGGAGGTTTCGACAGCAGACGATTTCATAAAATGGTCCCAGTATATCGAGATAATTCATCAAAAAAGAATTACACGCAAGAAGCTTTGTAAGTAGGCTGTTTAGGTTTTTTTTATTGGTAACGCCACCTCTGTATGAAAATCACTGGCTGTGCTGTGTGCAGTCTGTGGCTAGTTTGCATTGTTGTCTGCCATTGTAGTGTTGGGCAGCGGCAGCTGGATGTGAACAGCGCGTAGCGTTGCGCAGTTGGAGGTGAGCCGCCAGCAGTGGTGGATGTGGAGAGAGAGATGGCGGAGTTTTGAAATTTGTCATGAACTGCTATATTTGTATATGATGATATCAAGGTAAATACATTGTTTGTTCTCTATTAATATCTTTCATTTTGCTAACTATCCCTATCAGTAGTTAGTGCCTTCAGTAGTTTGAATCTTTTATTTAGCTGGCAGTAGTGGCGCTCGCTGTATTGCAGTAGCTTGAGCAGCGAAGATTTTTGTGAGGTAAGTGATTTGTGAAAGGTATAGTTTAAAGATTTTTGTGAGGTAAGTGATTTGTGAAAGGTATAGTTTAATGTTAGTCAGGGCCATTCTTTTGTAGGGAATTTTGAAAGTCAGATTGCGTTGCGCTAACAAAATATTGTGTGTCAGTTTAAGCACAGTCCTGTATAATTGTTCAAAGGGGACGTTTCATATGTCGACCCTTAGCCTAGGATACCTCACTGGAATCTTCTGATTTTTCTTGTAGTTTGTGTAATTGGTGTAGCTATTGTTTATTGGTAGCGCGTAATCATAGAGAGAATTTCCTTTGTAGTTGTAGTTTTTCATTGTTGTACAGTAAAACAGTTGTGGCATGCATGTAGATTTGCACCAAGTATTTCGCAGCTGCGCTGGCAATTAAGTAGACATTATTTCCATTGCTATGTTATTTTATTTTGCTCTTCAAATTGTGCTTTTCTGTGTTATCGTGTGCAATATTGTGACAATTATGGCGTGTGAAAAACGTAATACTAGGCTCCAAAGTAAACTGAGAAATGACAGTGAAGACGAAGGCTGTGTGTTAGCGCCGCAGAGTAATGAATTAACTAATGTTCAAAGTAGTAATTTGGTAATTGCGCATAGGGAAATGGAGCGGGCGGCAAACAATGGTGTAGACAGTGAAACAGGTAGTGAACAGGGAAGCGTTATCGATCGATTGGTCGGCAACAGCTCGCCTCAGGAATCGGGAATGACAGAACACAATATTGCAAATACTGCAGACTCAGGTTTTGGGTTCTCACCGTTTTCTCAAATGAGTCAAGACACATTTTCCGCTTGTCAAAATGTGAATGTTGCCGGTGCAACTTCACTGCCGAAAAGCACTGAGGAACATGTTTCAGACACCAGTGCATTGTTATTACAATTAATGCAACAAATGGGACAAAAGCTTGAAAAGTTAGACACAGTGGAACAAAATCTCAAGAAGTTAGACACAATGGAACAACACCAGAGACAAACACAGCAACAGTTAGACACAATGGAACAAAATCAGAGACAAACACAGCAACAGCTTCAACAGTTAGACTCATTGGAACAAACTCTTGAACAAACGCGTGAAGATTTAACTACTGAGTTACATCACATTGAATCGAAATATCAAAAAGTCTGTAATGACGTAAAAACTCAAATTTGTGAGCATTTTCAACCTATTTTTTCGCAGCATGAAAATGCATTACAGAATCACGAAGCAGCCATAAAAGAACTGCAAATTATTGTTCATGAAAATCATGAGACCTTGCAAGCTAAATTTGACTCAGTTGCATCTACCGATTCGGTTACGCAACTTGCAAAAACTCAGGAAAACTTTAAGGACACAGTAGATACTCTGAAACTTGGTTCAGAAAAACACACTGAGGAAATAAGTACACTATCGGAGAAAGTAGCCGAACTTTTGGATCAGTTCACTAATTTATCTACGAAGGTAGATGATAATCTGATTGACGCAAGACCGGTAGTCTTTAATGACACAAAAGAGTGCGAACAAATTAGGAAATTCAAACAAAATCAGAATCAAATTAATACACAACACCAAAGAGAAATCCGGGAAGTACAAGATCAGCTGACTCAGGTAATACAAGAATTACGTATTTCAGAGGCCACTCGCGCTCCAATACGGGAAGAGGGACTTAGAAATACGGAACAACCACAAAATAATAACACAGGACACTTCGGAAGTTATGAAAGAAATTGGCAAGGTGCACCGAATTTTGAAATGGAACCGCCGAAACGACGTAACAATGACCGATATGCGACTCGCCGACATGATGACTTTGACTATAAGCTGTTCATTACTACACGTAAATTCAAAACATTTAAAAATTCTGGCAACGACATTCATCCACAAGCATGGCTCCATCAATTCTCTCATTGTTTTCCTTCCAACTGGTCATTGGAGCACAGATTAGAATTTATGTGTGGCTACTTAGAGAATGAACCAGCTGTAAGAATGCGATCGGTAATTCATGATTTCCACAGTGAAGGAGAGTTTTACCATGCCTTCCTCTCAGCATATTGGTCTCAAGCCACACAAGATCGAGTAAAACATGGTATCATAATGATGAAACATTTCGAACAATCTGAATTCTCCAGTCTTGTGAAATATTTTGAAGACATGTTGCATAAGAATCAGTATCTTTCAAACCCATACAGCCCCTCAGAACTCATCCGCATTTGCTTAATCAAATTACCTGAACATTTACGACATATTATTTTGGCAGGACGTTGCAAAGACGACATTGAAGCTTTTCAGGGACTGTTACAAGAACTGGAAAGTGACACTGACAATCGCGGAACGCAGGAGCACAACAATTACAGATCACATCAGTCGCAATTCTGCGATGAAAGAAATAATAACTGGACGCGACAAGGCTATTCTCACAACACAAATCGTGACCGAAACAGACCCCACCCGTATTACAACCGTTGGCAGAGTAGTAATAATTACAGGGAAAGATCACCTCTCCGCGGTAGTGACTATCACAGAGACAATCTGAGAAACAGACAATTTGGGAACCAAAATAATTATTATCAAGGGAGACAGAATAACTCTAGACGCAACGGTCCAGCGTGCAGTTACGATTCAAGGAGAAATTCTCCACCACTTGACCGACAAGAAAGAAACTACAGGAACTACCGACATGACGACAGACGATGTGATCGTAACGACAGACCTGAATTGCATCAGAACTGGCGGTATTCAAATAGAGCAGGGCCCTCTCGTCACGGTGAATTTGTAGAAGTTAGGTCTCCAAACCCCAATAACGACGCGCGCCAACAAAGAGACAATAGGCAATGACTCACACCGCTGGCAGCCACAAAACGTTCTTATGACACTAACGACGCAGCTGCCGTAGCTAGTAATTACGTAAAAATGGAAGACATTAGGGACATCTTACTCCAGGAACACGACATAAAACATAACAATATTGCATATCCTGTGATTCACATTACAGTAAATGATGTAAAATTTACGGCAGTACTTGACTCTGGCAGTCCCATTTCAGTAATTAGTGAAACAGCCTTTAGCAAATGCAACAAATCGAACGATTGTCCCACACTTCCGTTACGTAAAGCCACTGGACGGTCTGTATCCAACGCCTTTGTTAAAAATTTCTTACGTGAAGTTGGACACGTTAGTAAAGTCATTTCAGATAACGGATCGCAATTCAGATCTGCTGTTTGGTCACGCATGCTTCGCAACCATAAAATCAAACCTGTTTTTATTTCATTGTACTCACCACATTGCAACCCGTCTGAACGGATTATGAAAGAAATCAATAAGCTTTGCAGACTTTATTGTCACAGAAAGCATCAGCATTGGGACAGATATTTACACTTATTTCAAAACGTGCTGAATGAAATGCCTCACGACTCCACTGCTTTACCACCTACTCTTGTACTGAAGAATGAAGAACCACCGAACAGAATCAGAGAGCTTGTACCTTTCCCGAATACACGTAAACTTCGACACAAAGACATAATTGATTTGGCTCTTAAAAATATAAAATCTGCAGCAGACAAAAGGAGAAAACTACACGGTAAAGCAAATGCAAAGAAGTTGTATATTGGTCAGAAAGTTCTCATTAAAGCTCATTCATTGTCACATAAGAAGA
Source organism: Schistocerca piceifrons (assembly GCF_021461385.2). Lineage (NCBI taxonomy): Eukaryota > Metazoa > Arthropoda > Insecta > Orthoptera > Acrididae > Schistocerca > Schistocerca piceifrons. Next base: position 249,307,073 of record NC_060141.1, on the reverse strand, counting down.
AACACTTGAGTCACAAATTCTTTCTAGTTTACAATGGACCTTACAGAATCCGACGCATACCACATGATAATTGCGTTGAAGTTGAAACTCTGCGTACTAGGAAGAGTAAAGATTTACACCACATTTCACATGTAAAACCGTTTATTGAAAGATAATCTGCTTTTTAACTTAGTCTTTGTCATAAAATTTTTCGCTTCACATTACTAATATGCTTTGTCAGACTTAGAATCTGTTAACATACAGCAATGTTTGAAGTTAAATATCCAATCAAGAACCAAGAGAACTTATTTAAACAGAAATGACGAATGCATTGTTATAGTAAACAGACGTCACAGTGTTATTGTGTGTGTACATTCTTGCTGCACGATTACGTAACGACTATAAGGCTCACATACTTAGAACATTTACCAGTACTGCTAATGAGATTTTAATGCAACATTTTGGTTTATTTGAAAATACATTCTGAATTTAAAGTGCTTTCTGAGAGATACCAGATGACACAGAGGTTAGTTTATGTGACAGCTGCACGATTTTTATCACGAAGCTACTAATGAGTGACAATTTACAATGTTGCTTTTGCGGTGTATCTGTTTTATATCTGCACAGTTTTCTGAATTCTTCTGGAAAGAGAAACATGTTTTAGTAGTAACTTTTGTGGTATAGCAACAATGAGACAGCCTTTTTCGTGGCACAACATTACGTTACTGTACAGTACTTTCTTCATCACGCCAATAAGCATAATAACTACGATATCTATACGCAAAGCATTTCACTTTTGTTTATCATGAGGTAAGTACATTGGCTTCTGCAGAACTTAACTTTCGGAGGAAAATAACTACGACACTTCCACAGAGATTATCTTACAAAAAGATGCACATTTAGCGCTACAGGACACGCATTTCAGTGATCAATTTTATACTTACAACATTTATTTTTAAAAATTTTTGGATTACAAAGAAAGTTTTCCGTGATATATTTCATTCCATTGGTGTAATCTGTAACACCTGAGGGTATAATTACATTAATCCTCAGGGGGGTACACGCTCACTTTGTGTACCATGTGTTTGGCAAGCACAAGGAGCCCTAGCTAATATGGTATTTGCTTATACAACTTTACACATCGGTACCTTATTTCTCTAACACACAAATTACACAGCTATCTGATCATTTAACTGAGAGAGACAAACATTTATTTTACTACATCAGTGACACATGTTTACGCAATTACACAGTTGGATAACTTCACACTTATGAAACTGTATTTTGTCTGTACTTTGTAAACTGTTCATATTTTTTCGGAATCATTGTGATACTATGAGAGCTTTGAATGATGTATTTGGTATGAGATCATGATTTTTAAAGTACGTTTGAGGCAGCTGACACTTTTGACATGAGCAGAGAATTTTTTTAGGCTTAGAAATTATTGGAGGAAGTTACGACGATTTTGAGATTTGACTGAAGTGTTATGATGTTATTATTACAACGACGATGTGTATTATGTTGTTGAGGAATGTTTATTATGCTACGTATTTCTCACGATGAAATATTGAAGAAGTGTCGACGAATATGTATATGTATAATGAGGTAAGGAATAATGAGTAGTGTTTAGGGACTCTGATTTATGAAAAGGATGTTGGAAATCAAGAAACGTACTTTAAGAGTTATGAAATGTGTGACTGTATCACAATGCTGACCAATATTTTTTTTGGACACTTATATTTATAGGATTTTGTTTCTACAGATTTGCAACGCTAATTCTTGACCTGTGAAATATTTTTATATGAGACTGCCACGGTAGCAGAAACTGCTGTCGTAAATATTTCCGTACGAAAGTTAAGTGACCACCTGCACGTAATGCGTCGCGGGCACCCAGCTGTGTCAGACGCCTGGAGAAAAAGCCATTATTGCGAGCCCTTTTCAGCGGCACAGGTAGAACAAAAAAAAAGGGGAGGCCATTATCCTTGGAAATATTCTTACATCTGCAAACCTGATAATGACAAGTGTCTTTCTACGAGAATTGAGAGCTACTGACTTACGAAATGCCACATAGCTATTGAATGATGTTTTTATGCTTTGGTTGGCGTAATTGCTTATTTCATTTGATATCTGGTTTCCAGCTGTGTTGCAGCATTGCTTTTATAAAATGAAATGCATTTGCTAATGTGAACACTTTCTGTCAACAGATCTATTAATTATTTTATGATCCACATTCTTTAAAAAAGGAGCACTTGGAAAGGAAAGAACAATAAGAAGGAACTAGTAACAGTAACACATAATTTTCTTTTCAAGTACATGGTAATATTTCTTTTTACAATCAGTTGTTGTGGTGCACCACTTTAATTACTTACACATTAAGATGTGATTATACATTTCCCTTATCTGCATTGTTATCTTTAGTGTACTATTTTTTCTGCTTGAGCTATGTCATGTTTAGATATAAGCTGCTGTTTGCCAGGCATAGTGCTACTGAACTTTAATTTGTGTTACTCTGCTAAGCCAGATTTATTTTTTTGCTGCGCATTGCTTCATATTAGTTGTAATGTTGAATTGCTTGGTAATTTAGATTTACTGTAGCTTGCTTTGCGATTTTCCATTTTTTTCATTGCTGTTTATATTAATTGTTTTATGTGCTGCTGCATTGCCTCGTTCCTTAGTTTAGCATCCGAGCTCAGTAGATTTAAGTTAGCTTAAGAGGAGGTAGACTATATAAGAAGCTGACTATGGACAATATGAAAAAGATTTGGGCCAAAATGAGTATTGTACACAGAGAAATAATTATATTGAAAGAAATATGAATAGAATACAGAAAGCAGGTATAGATAGGACTTTTTGGGAATAATGATGAATGAAGGGAGATCTCCAAGAAGCAAAGAAAGTTTTGTTTGCAAAATACTGCAGTACAACAAACCCTGTCCTTTCCTTTTGTGTTATCCCACTATGTGTTTGTGTACCCTTGTGTATTTGTTTTCTTCCTGTCTCTGTGTAGTTTCATAGAATTTTTTTCTTTTAATATTAAGCTACATTCACTATGATGAGGAATACTGTTATCCTCAAATATAAGTTGCATTAATAATATGTTATTTTCTTTGTAAAGTTGTTTACAATTCTGTTCTGTTTCAATGTTCATGTGTGAAATTAATGTTTCGAAAACTATTCTCATTATTTTATATATTTACTTATGTCATAATTCCTGTAACTCTGATGGATATGTTATTTCGATTCTTTTGTAAAGCCTGCTTTACTACAAATGTTATCTGTATTGTTACGTTTTTAATGATGTATTTTGTATCTTTGTTGTTGTATTCTTATGTTATAAAATTGTAATTGTCACCAGTTCATGATATTATGAACTTGTTAGTTACATTTCACTGCACACGTTTCTGTTGGTCATAGTATATGGACAATATGTGAGAAGTAGGGACTGTTAGTGTTTGCACGTGTGTTAATAATTCAGCAAGGGACTGGATAACAGCATTGCTGGTTCTAAGGACAATTCCAAAATCTTTGTGAGCGCACAAGTGGTGGTTATGGACTTGCTACATTATCCGCAAGACTCTTCAATGGTGATTGTGCACCTGCACAGTCACAACAGATGGCTGCTGGCTATCTCTACAAGGACTACAGTGGGTCTACATCTTTGATGATCCATCAATATCCTTATTTCTACCAGTACTGCAGTGGGTCTGCACCTCTGATGGCCCACCAAACCCGTAATCTCTACCAGGACTACAGTGGGTCTGCTCTGTGATGACCTACCTACCAATATTCTTCTAAACTTCGAATGACTCTGCTGTGGGTTTGCTCTGTTGTGGCCCATTACCTGTCAGCATGTCAAGAGTCAGCACTGTCTTTCCGTTGGAAGGACAACACTACTTCTTCAAGACTGCATGGAAATCCACTACTTCTGTGTGCATTGTCTTTTACTGCTCAGACTTTGAGAAAAGAAACGGCAGTTTCACTGTGATGAATGATCAAGACTGTCTTTATAGACTGTGAGAAAATTTGAGCTTTTGACCAACATAATATCAATAAGTGTGTGCATTTGATTTCTTTGTTATTGTAATTACGATGGTGAAAAATTTTAACAAATATGTATAGGCCACTGCCCAAAAATATTTTGTAAAATTTTTGTGGGGAGCATGGGGGCTATGTAAGTAGGCTGTTTAGGTTTTTTTTATTGGTAACGCCACCTCTGTATGAAAACCACTGGCTGTGCTGTGTGCAGTCTGTGGCTAGTTTGCATTGTTGTCTGCCATTGTAGTGTTGGGCAGCGGCAGCTGGATGTGAACAGCGCGTAGCGTTGCGCAGTTGGAGGTGAGCCGCCAGCAGTGGTGGATGTGGAGAGAGAGATGGCGGAGTTTTGAAATTTGTCATGAACTGCTATATTTGTATATGATGATATCAAGGTAAATACATTGTTTGTTCTCTATTAATATCTTTCATTTTGCTAACTATCCCTATCAGTAGTTAGTGCCTTCAGTAGTTTGAATCTTTTATTTAGCTGGCAGTAGTGGCGCTCGCTGTATTGCAGTAGCTTGAGCAGCGAAGATTTTTGTGAGGTAAGTGATTTGTGAAAGGTATAGTTTAAAGATTTTTGTGAGGTAAGTGATTTGTGAAAGACATAGTTTAATGTTAGTCAGGGCCATTCTTTTGTAGGGAATTTTGAAAGTCAGATTGCTTTGCGCTAACAAAATATTGTGTGTCAGTTTAAGCACAGTCCTGTATAATTGTTCAAAGGGGACGTTTCATAGCTTCAACGGCTTCCAAACATCGTACCGATGTCTGTGATGGAGGAAGGAACTGATTTCACAAATGTTCTTTGTCAGATAGTGAGAGAGGAAGTTGAGAAGGCACTTGGATTGCACAGCGAGCAAAAAACCAAGAGGTTATAAGGGAGGAAGTGGAACAGACATTGAACCCAATCTCTCGTCCTTCATTTCCCTTTGAAACGGTGAAAAAGTCGAGACCCAGGCGAAGTTACGTTCCTTCAATGCTGCATGAGCAACCTGTTTGGGCACCAAAGAAGACTGACGTCTGGAGGTCCCAGGATAACCAACCAGTATGTTTCCACTGTGGACGACCGGGAAATGTGGTGCGTGTCGGGAAAGGCGGCGGATATTTGATGACGCCCGCGCCAGAAGACAGCAGACCAATCTTAGCCGACGCCAACTCCGGGATGACGAAGATGAACAAGAAGATGTGGGTGCAGGACGACTTAGGTCACCATCGCCACAAGCTAGCTGCTGGAGAGGATGCTCCACAACATGACGATCAAGGTCTCCATTGACGTTTAGAAACTCCAGCCGATCACCTAGCCGTCGCAACCTGGAAAACTAAAGGGCGCGTTCTTCCTCGGAGGTGAGACCGCCAAAGAGAAAAATCCTCCGCCGTCGACCACTACAAAAATGATAGGAAACTACGTCGATATCCATATGGATGGCCGACCAGCACAAGCTCTTGTGGACTCTGGAGCATCATATTCACTCATTTCGGAGAAGTACCGTCGCCAGTTGCAGCAAACCGTATTTGTCGACAACAAAACATCTCTGCTGAAGGTGGCTAATGGGAAATATGTAAAACCTACAGGAAGATGTGTCATTCGTGTGGGTATAAGTGGCCATACACAGCCCTTAACATTCATCAAATGGTTCAAATGGCTCTGAGCACTATGGGACTCAACTTCTGAGGTCATCAGTCCCCTAGACTTAGAACTACTTAAACCTAAAGACAACACAAATATCCATGCCCGAGGCAGGATTCGAACCTGCGACCGTAGCAGCAGCGCGGTTCCGGACTGGAGCGCCTAGAATCGCTCGGCCACCGCGGCCGGCTAGAATTCATCGTCTTACAAGAGTGTAGTCATGACGTCATTCTCGGATGGGACTTTTTGAAAGCTTCTCAGGCAATTATAGATTGTGGTCGGTCGAAGATTGTGCTAGATGAGATGAAATATTGTGGACAGGAAGATGCGCATCCGAGTATGTGGAGAGTATGTGTGCTGGATGAAGTGATAATTCTTGCAGTCAGCGCTAGAAAGGTAACTGTCATGTGTCATGCCATGCATCAACCCATGGATCTTGTAGTGGAATGTAGGAGAAGTATGCCACTGAAGAATAACTTGATCATCCCAGCCTCTGAGGTCTCGTTTAACAACGGATTCGGTGAACTGTGGATAGCTAACTGTCGCCGAAAATCGCATATCCTTCCAAGACGCACGTGCATAGGAAACGCTGTGCCATTAATTGCTGAACAGCTGAATGTCGTAGAAAACTCCCATGCCAAGTCAGTGGGCGAAATTGGCGCTACCACTACGAGACAAGATCTTCTAGCTCGATTATCATCAGATCTCACTAAGAAACAAGAGAAGATGCTACTCGCCATTCTTCAAGATTTCTCTGAATGCTTCAACCCAGAGATGAAGAGCAAATCAGAAAAATCGACGGTGAAGCACCGGATTAGCACTGGAGACCATCAACCAATAGACCAGAGAGCATACCATGTGTCGGCAACGGAACGACGAATAATTCGCGACGAGGTAGAGAAAATGATGAAGAATGACATCATTCTACCTTCGCAGAGCCCATGGTCGTCACCAGTGGTTTTCGTCAGGAAGAAGGATGGCAGTTGGCGCTTTTGTGTTGATTACAGGAAGCTTAATAAAATAACTGAAAAGGACGCTTACCCCTTCCACAAATTGGCGATGCACTAGATTGTCTGAAGGGGGCTAAGTTTTTCTCAACCCTGTACGTGTACTCAGGATACTGGCAAATCGAATTAGATGCAGCTGATCGAGAGCAAACTGCATTCATCACTCCTGAGGGCCTGTATGAGTTTAAGGTAATGCTGTTTGGTTTGTGTAATGCACTAGCACCTTTTGAACGGATGATGGATAATCTTTTAAGGCACCTGAAGTGGACGATGTGTCTTTGTTATTTAGATGACATTATGGTGTTCTCCGACACATTTGATGTAAACATAAAAAGACTGAGGGCCGTTCTTAAGTGTCTCCAACAAGGCAGACTGAAACATAATCCAAGAAAGTGTCTCTTTGGAGCAAAAGAAATCAAAATATTTGGACACCTTATGTCAAATGAAGGTGTGCGGCCAGACGCAGAAAAGGTGAGATCTATAACGGAATTTCCTATTCCTAAAAGTATTAGAGATGTGAGAAGCTTCCTCGGATGATGTTCTTATTACCGCCACTCCAAAAGTTGTTAAAACCGATGCTAAACTTATCTGGGGTGGTGCTCAACAAGATTCATTCGATGTGCTGCGAAAAGCTTTGACGATTGACCCTGTAATTGGTCTGTATGATGAGAGAGCACCTACAGAACTACACACAGATGTCAGTGGGTATGGGATCGGTGCTGTTCTGGTGCAAATTTCGGATGGTAAAGAGAAGGTCATAGCTTATGCTTCTAGGACACTTACAAAAGCTGAAAGAAACTACTCAGCTACAGAAAGAGAATGTCTTGCTGTGATCTGGGCCATGTGCACATTTCGATAGTATCTTTGTGGAAGGCCATTCACAGTTTTTGCAGACCATCATTCACTTTGTTGGTTGACAGGTCATAAGGATCCAACAGGACAACTCGCCAGATGGGCACTAAAACTTCAAGAATATGACATTACCATAGTGCACAAAAGTGGAAAAAAACACCAAGATGCCGACTGTCTCTCAAGAAACCCCATGCAAGACCCTCAAGATTTTGATGAAGATAGTGACTGTCTCGCTGCACTCCTGTATCTCTCTCCTGAGCAGAAGAAGGACGCCGAGGTATCTCAAATTATGCTTGCCTTAAATCGATCAGAGGATGTGAAAGGACAATTTAAGGTAGTTAATGGATTACTTTGCAAGAAAAACTTTGATCACTTTGGAAAGAGGTGGCTACCAGTGATTCCTAAACACATGCAGTTAGACGTCCTACAGAAATTCCATGACACACCTGAGGCCGGACATTTAGGATTTAGTAAGGCATACAATAGGATCCACAAGAGAATTTTCTGGCCATGTTTATTTAGGAGTGTCCGTCACTATGTGTCGTACTGCCGAGAGTGCCAGAGGAGAAAAGCAGTTCCTCAGAAACCACCTAGCCTACTCATACCAATTCCACCAGCCGAAACACCTTTCCAGCGTGTTGGGATTGACCTCGTCAGACGATTTCCAATGTCTGCTAGTGGCAATAGATGGATTATTGTTTGCACTGATTATCTGACACGCTATGCCATTACAAAAGCCGTGAAAACAGCCGAAGCATTCGAGGTAGCCAAATTCATAGGTGTCAGCTACCTGAGCTGCCTGTGTTGTGTCGTCCCTAACCTGTTGTTTTATTGCATTTAATTCTTTTTCTGTGTTACATGTTTGATCACTAAGATGAATTTGGACATTTTCTTGCCATTCAGACAAATCCTGTGTCAAAGTTTTTTTGTATATGTCCTAATTCATATCTGACTGCCTGTGCAGCGTACTTTGTTGAGAATACGCTTTGGTAATAGTTTGCTGCACTGCTTTCTTTAATGCAGTCTCTAGTCTTTCTGTAATTTGGTCGTCCTTTTCCTTTAAGTATTCATCTACTCTATTTTCATGATCAATGAAGAGATCTTCTTCTTGGGTGACAACCTGCTGAAGGGTGGATTTCAAAATTTCTTGCTTTAGTTATAAAGTACTATGGTTTTCATTCAGTTTCTCTGTTGATCCAGGAACACCTCCAATGTTTTTTTCAGATCTGTAGTCGCACAAGTCTTTTTTTTTAGATAGGTTCATAACACTTCGATCACCTTGGTTTTTAATTGCTCAATTATATTTTTTATCTTTTTGCTGATTTGTGCAACCTGACTAGTCAAATCTTCTTGTTGCTGGTTCGTACTTTCCTGCCTCTGAATCAGGGTGCTCATAATACTAGCCATGACATCTATTTTTTATAAAATTAACATGACAGGATTTGGCTGTGCACTGATGGGTTTAGCAGTAGTTTTGTCTATTGCCAGCGACGTAATTTTGCTCATCACAACAATCATGTTATTTAAATTTTCAGTGATGAATTCGCCCCTGGTATCTGATTCGACTCAATTGCTGGATAAAAAGAAGGCATTGTCCTGAACTGCTGATGGATTATCACCATACTACACCACAATTCAATTCGTTGAATATATTACTTATCGTAATGCAGTTGACAGTTTACAGATAATATTAGTTCACAGTTCAACAAAATAAAAATATTTCTTTGCAAGTAAATTTTTATTGCTACCATAAGCTGCATGCACCTAATTTGGGCCATACACAATCTTGTGGCCTTCTTTTACAATAATCATATAATAACTATAAGTTTTATTACTGGCTAAATTTTCTACTTTCAAAGAATCAAATATTGAAATTTTCCAGCTGTAGAACACAGAACAAGGTGGAATGAGTGGTCTATTATCTTACCTCACATTGTAGCTGCGTGCAATGACGTCTTTACAAGGATTTATTAATACTATCATTTCCTTATTTTATATTCATAACTTTAATTTCATTCCTAATTTCCAATAAATTTCGTTCCATTTTTTGAGCTCATCACTATTAATATGTATATCTCGGTGGGTTACATAAAAAAGAAACAGTAATGGAATGTACACATTCTGAAGTAAAATTACATATAAGGCATACTAATGCTTATTTTGACAGTCTTATTACAGTCGCCAGTTTAACTCACTGCAATAAGAACTGGGCGAGTTAAACTGACAAAAAGTCTATGAATTTAAAATTTGTAAGACACAAATATTACTCTCTTGGAACAGCAAGATTGGCTTCATATTTTTGAGACTGTGAAGATTTGGTAAACCATAAGTTTGCTAATTTGATTTGCACTGGACTATGAGATTTTTTGAACACATTATATTCAGAATCTAAGCAATTATTACAATTTGCAGTTATCTCAGTGAGATGGCCATAATGGTACCTAAAGAAATATCGCCCAAACCAGTTATTCACACTCACACAATAAGACTCACCTAAATTTCCACTTGGGAACCTGTCAGTAACATCTTAGAGAGATTAATCTTCAGAAATAATAAAACAAGTCTCATTACTTGAAAATAAGAAATATTTATTCACACTTATATTTGTTGACACTAATACACACATCTGAACAGACCAAGGCCAGGAGGAGAAAAACTAAAAGAAAGTCAGATAAAAGACAGAGCTCATATCACAAAGATGTTGTAGTTTATATCCATTCCTACAGATTTTAAAACATTTTGGATTTAATGGCTCATTGCATACTTATATATGAGAAAAGTAGTTTTACTAGCACAATAAAACCAAGAAAAAATACTGATATGTCGTTATACCACTCTGTAATATGCAATTTGATATTTATTTATTGGTGGTTTCTTTCATTGAATTGCTTCAAGTTTTTCGATTGCATAACAAATTCATACTTTTCTTAAATTTTCATGGTCGCCAAAAATATGCTAGCCGATCAATTTTAACTCACATGCTTGAATCAGTTATCCGGTCCACTCCATTTAGAGGATTCTCCATAAATCTGAGAATGGTCCATATATGCAAAAGTTGTTATTTATCATTCAGTATATCTAGTACATAACATTTCAACATTACACTTTACGTGTTAATCCACAAACATAGCATTTACATGTTGTTCAATTACTATACCATTTTCAAAGGAACATGTTTACAGTATGCATGATTACTGCCACAGAAGCTTTAAAAACGTAAGAAACTAGTTTACCCTACATGCAATCATTCTCTGATGAGTAATGAAATCATTTTCTGGGGCAATTCAACTTACAGTGGCAATATCTTCAGAATGTAGACGCATGTTGTAGAAACTATATCTGGTGTTACTTCAAGAACATCATGTAGAGACATCTTCCAAAAAATTGGGCATTTGGACAGCTACTTCACAGTGTATGTATTAACCAATGTTTTTTGTTGTTGCCAAAATGTATCTTTGCAAAAACTAGTGAAAAGCTTTAATATAACATTAGGAGCGAAAAAATCTGTACAAAGACCTCAAGGATATAATATCAATACAGAAAGGAGTCAGATGCTAGGATACATATGTGTTTCACAGTCTAACAGAACACATTAAATGTTGTACAGATAATGCTGGAATTTAAGACTGAATTAAAAATCTTTCTATTGGGAAACTCTTTGTTCCATTGAGGATTATATGCAGAGAAATCTTTAAATTAAATATTTTAGATTTCTGTATATTAGAATTAGCACCTTTACCTCTGGTAAAGGACTTATTTTTCTTGTAATTTTCAATAAGAAGCTGGTTTTCATGAATTTGTGCAATTTGTTTTATTTGAATATTGAATTTTTTTGTGTAAATCTCTGTGCTCATGAACCTCACAACATAAAAGTAATTTCAAGGAAATCAGCGACACAAAATCAGCCTGTGGCTGTAACAAAACAGTTCTTTCACTTCTCCTTCATAAGTACATGTCTCTTTATATTTTTCAAATGTCTTTTTTGCTTGGCCTGCCTTAGCGAACAGATGCATATTGTAGGTTATTTGATGTTAAATGGTTCAAATGGCTCTGAGCACTATGCGACTTAACTTCTGAGGTCATCAGTCGCCTAGAACTTAGAACTAATTAAACCTAACTAACCTAAGGACATCACACACATCCATGCCCGAGGCAGGATTCGAACCTGCGACCGTAGCGGTCGCTCGGTTCCAGACTGTAGCCCCTAGAACGGCACGGCCTATTTGATGTTAATTGTCTCTATTCCTATAATTAAATATGAAACAGATACGAAAAAAACTTTTTGTTATTGTTCTTATAATAAGTTCTCTCAATGTGGATATGTACATATTTGTGTGCAAATTAAGTTTGTTGCAGATCTTTTTTGCTGCAATAATCGACTTGTGTGTGTGTGTGTGTGTGTGTGTGTGTGTGTGTGTGTGTGTGTGTGTGTGTGTGTCTGTGTGTATGTGTGTGTGTATGTCTGTGCACAAGTGTGTACATGTATATATCATGTAGCTTATCTAACAGTACACAGGAGAGCAAAACTTGTAAACCAAAGAGACATTCAATGTAAGTACAAGATTTATCAAGAACTGGAATTTTATTTTTGGACAACGAAAGGGTTATTAAGATATACTGCAAAATTGTTGGCAATATGTAAGGGATGTCAAGTGGTAGTTCTCTTAGCAACAGTAGTGTATCAAAGAACAGTGAGTTGACAGAGCTTCTCTTAAGAAGTGACTCATTTAAAATTTTGTCAGTGTTCTTTGGCTCCAACTCCTATATTTTGTGCATGTCTGTTTATTTATCAGACTGTCTTAAATATGGATAGGAACTGTGATTGCTGTGTTCAGATGCGAGCTGAGCAGGCAGTGTTGCTTCTGTCAAGGAATTGAAGCTGTTGCCAATGGGTATCACTGTGTGAGACCAGACAGGGAGATCCAAGGAACGTCCAGCATAACCCAGATGTCCACTACTGAACCAACCCTGGAAACTGCCTGCACTGAGGTTGAACCCTCACCCATGGTCGAGTGGGTGATCATTCTAAGGTATGGCTGGTAGCGAAAGAAATTCTGGCAGACCAGTTGGAGGACCTCCCTTGTTCATTTGACAAACAGTTTTCAGGTGAAGTCCCTGAGCCAGATGAAGTCGCTTGTCCTGTTCCCAAGGAAGCCACTCAACCTGTAAGGTCTGGGCATTCACAGAGGCTGGGTTTATTAGTAGTTGGGAGCTCCAATGTTAGGTGCATAATGTGGCCTTTTAGGTATATGACTGTGAAGAAGGAAAGGCAATCCGGTGTGCACTCTGTGTGCATAACAGGAAAAGTCATTCCAAATGTGGAACTGCAGGTGATGACTCATGTTGGTACTAAAAATGTGTGTCACTTGGACCAGAAGAGATTCTCTGTGGTTTTAGGCAGTTAGCTGAAATAGTAAGGACTGCCACTCTTGCTCGCGAGATGAAGGCAGAGCTCAACATCTGTAGCATCATTGCAGAACCGACTGTGGTGCTTCAGTACAGAGCTGAGTGGAGGGTCTGAATCAGAGGCTCAGATGGTTCTGCAACTGTGTATGTTGCAGATTCCTTGACCTGCGCCATAAGGTGATGGGTTGGGAAAGAACCAGAGCTAATATAAACAATTGAATCTCAAATTATTATAGGCACAGAAAGCTGGTTAAAGCCAGAAATAAGTTCTGCTTTAATTTTTACAAAGGACCTAACCATGTTCAGATATGATAGATTAAATATAGTTGGAGGTAGGCTGTTTATTGCTGTCAGAAGTAGTATATCTTGCAGTCAAATTGAAGTAGATAGCACCTGTGAGTAAATATGGATAGAGGTTATACTTGAAAACATGAACAATTAATAACTGGTTCTTTTTACTGACCCCCAACTAAGATTATACAGTAACTGTACAGTTCAAAGAAAATTTGAGTTTCATTTCAAATCCGTACCCCACTCTAAGAATTATAGTTGGTAGTGACTTCAATCTGCCCTCGCTGTGCTGGTGATGTCTAACAACGGTGGTCGGCATAAAACGTCGTCCGAAATCGTATGGGAGGCCTTCTCAGAAAATTATTTTGTACTGTTAGCTCAGTAGCCCATTGTAAATGTAAATGGCTGCGAAAACATACTTGAACTCTTGGCATGAAATAATCCTGATCATGTAGAGAGCACTACATCTACATCTACATCTATACTCCGCGAGCCACCTTACGGTGTGTGGCGGAGGGTACTTATTGTACCACTATCTGATCCCCGCTTCCCTGTTCCATTCACGAATTGTGCGTGGGAAGAACGACTGCTTGTAAGTCTCCGTATTTGCTCTAATTTCTCGGATCTTTTCGTTGTGATCATTACGCGAGATATATGTGGGCGGTAGTAATATGTTGCCCATCTCTTCCCGGAATGTGCTCTCTCGTAATTTCGATAATAAATCTCTCCGTATTGCGTAACGCCTTTCTTGAAGTGTCCGCCACTGGAGCTTGTTCAGCATCTCCGTAACGCTCTCGCGCTGACTAAATGTCCCCATGACGAATCGCGCTGCTTTTCGCTGGATCATGTCTATCTCTTCTATTAATCCAACCTGGTAAGGGTCCCATACTGATGAGCAATACTCAAGAATCGGACGAACAAGCGTTTTGTAAGCTACTTCTTTCGTCGATGAGTCACATTTTCTTAGAATTCTTCCTATGAATCTCAACCTGGCGCCTGCTTTTCCCACTATTTGTTTTATGTGATCATTCCACTTCAGATCGCTCCGGATAGTAACTCCTAAGTATTTTACGGTCGTTACCGCTTCAAATGATTTACCACCTATGGCATAATCGTACTGGAATGGATTTCTGCCCCTATGTATGCGCATTATATTACATTTATCTACGTTTAGGGAAAGCTGCCAGCTGTCGCACCATGCATTAATCCTCTGCAGGTCTTCCTGGAGTACGTACGAGTCTTCTGATGTTGCTACTTTCTTGTAGACAACCGTGTCATCTGCAAATAGCCTCACGGAGCTACCGATGTTGTCAACTAAGTCATTTATGTATATTGTAAACAATAAAGGTCCTATCACGCTTCCTTGCGGTACTCCCGAAATTACCTCTACATCTGCAGATTTTGAACCGTTAAGAATGACATGTTGTGTTCTTTCTTCTAGGAAATCCTGAATCCAATCACAAACCTGGTCCGATATTCCGTAAGCTCGTATTTTTTTCACTAAACGTAAGTGCGGAACCGTATCAAATGCCTTCCTGAAGTCCAGGAATACGGCATCAATCTGCTCGCCAGTGTCTACGGCACTGTGAATTTCTTGGACAAATAGGGCGAGCTGAGTTTCACATGATCTCTGTTTGCGGAATCCATGTTGGTTATGATGAAGGAGATTTGTATTATCTAAGAACGTCATAATACGGGAACACAAAACATGTTCCATTATTCTACAACAGATTGACGTAAGCGAAATAGGCCTATAATTATTCGCATCTGATTTATGACCCTTCTTGAAAATGGGAACGACCTGCGCTTTCTTCCAGTCGCTAGGTACTTTACGTTCTTCCAGCGATCTACGATAAATTGCTGATAGAAAGGGGGCAAGTTCTTTAGCATAATCACTGTAGAATCTTAAGGGTATCTCGTCTGGTCCGGATGCTTTTCCGCTACTAAGTGATAGCAGTTGTTTTTCAATTCCGATATCGTTTATTTTAATATTTTCCATTTTGGCGTCCGTGCGACGGCTGAAGTCAGGGACCGTGTTACGATTTTCCGCAGTGAAACAGTTTCGGAACACTGAATTCAGTATTTCTGCCTTTCTTCGGTCGTCCTCTGTTTCGGTGCCATCGTGGTCAACGAGTGACTGAATAGGGGATTTAGATCCGCTTACCGATTTTACATATGACCAAAACTTTTTAGGGTTCTTGTTTAGATTGTTTGCCAATGTTTTATGTTCGAATTCGTTGAATGCTTCTCTCATTGCTCTCTTTACGCTCTTTTTCGCTTCGTTCAGCTTTTCCTTATCAGCTATGATTCGACTACTCTTAAACCTATGATGAAGCTTTCTTTGTTTCCGTAGTACCTTTCGTACATGATTGTTATACCACGGTGGATCTTTCCCCTCGCTTTGGACCTTAGTCGGTACGAACTTATCTAAGGCGTACTGGACGATGTTTCTGAATTTTTTCCATTTTTGTTCCACATCCTCTTCCTCAGAAATGAACGTTTGATGGTGGTCACTCAGATATTCTGCGATTTGTGCCCTATCACTCTTGTTAAGCAAATATATTTTCCTTCCTTTCTTGGCATTTCTTATTACACTTGTAGTCATTGATGCAACCACTGACTTATGATCACTGATACCCTCTTCTACATTCACGGAGTCGAAAAGTTCCGGTCTATTTGTTGCTATGAGGTCTAAAACGTTAGCTTCACGAGTTGGTTCTCTAACTATGACAGATACAGAGATTAGAGACCACAAGTTTGTTGTAGCTAGACGGAATACTGTAACATCCAAACCCACCAAAAATAAACACTAAATACCTACATTTAAAAAAGCAAAGAAAAACATAAATAGGTAGTAACAGATGTTAGGACAATGAGAGGGGCTGAGATAGGATCAGACCATTCTCTTGTGCTAATAAAGATGAAACAATCATTATCAAAACGATCAAGTAAGAGCAACATTGGCAAAAGAACTCAAAGAGTAGATATGAGTAGGCCAAAGTAAGATGAGGTGAATAAACAGCTTAAGATTATGCTTAGAAATATATTCACATAATTAGAGAACGAGAGCAATAGGAAAGAAGGTGAAGATACCAATACAAAATGAAACAAGATAACAACAGTTATAAAGGAGACAGCACAGAAACTACTATGAGACAACAATAACAGCAATATCAATTGCAAAACATTGTTCAATGAAACATGTAGAGGAGCACTTCAGGACAGGGAGACAGCCAGAGAGGCAATAATGGCCAATAACAAACATGAAAACAAAATAAAACAGAGGACAGCCACGAGGGAAATGAAGAGTACAATGAGGAGAGAGAAAAGATCATTCATAAATAAACAGGTAGAGAAGGCAGAGGAGGACTATCGCCATAAAAGTAGTAAACAGTTTTACTGGGCAATGAGAAGCTATTGAAAGGAGTACAGAGCTAAATTTGTGATAAAGAAGGATGAACATGAAAAATTAATCGCTACAAATAAAGGAAATCTAGAGAACTGGAAGAGATACTTCAAAGAACTGCTGAACACTTACCACAACGAAAACAAGGCAGAAAACAAACAGAGCATACAACCATTAGTCGAAGAACCAACTCTGGTGGAGGTAAAGGAAGCAATAAAGAGACTGAAAAATGGGAGGGCCCAGGCATAGACATGATATCAGCAGAGCTCATCAAATAGGGGGAAGATAAGACATATGAATGGTTAGCCAAGTTAATAAAAAAGGTGTGGAGGAAAGATGTAATGGCAGAGGAATGGAAAACTGCTGCTGTATGTCTCACATACAAGAAGGGAGACAAAATGTTGGCACAGAACTACAGAGGAATATCTCTAGTATGTGCTATAAAATAAGATCAAGAATTGTACTGAAAAGGATTAACCCGTACATTGGAGAAATATTGGACGCAGCACAAGTGGAATTCAGAAAGGATAGGTCAACAAGCAACCAAATATTCACTAGATAAGAATTGGGAGCACAATCAGAGTACCATGTGTATGTTTACAGACTTCAAAAAAACATATGACAGAATAGTGACAGGTAAGATGTGGAGAATAATGGCTGAGTTTGGGATAGTGGACAAACTGATAAAGCTGACTAAAATGTTTGTGATGGACTCAAAGTGTAGAGTATGAATGCAGAGGAAGTTCTCAGAAACATTTGAGCTGAAAACAGAAGTGAGACAGGGAGATATTATATCATGATTCCTGTTCAGTTTGGCACTCAAGAATAGTAATACAAGGAGCCATCATAAGGAAAAAGATAAATGTTCTGCCTTCTTCAGATGATATTGTGGTGACAGGAAAGAGCATAGAAGACCTGGAGAAAATGGAAACTGTACGGATGGAAGAAGGTAAGGAACTATGTCTAAGTACAATTGAAAGTAAAACAAAGTTCATGTTAATAGGAAGAAGAGCTCAATCAGAACCAAATCATCCAACAATCAGGACCATGGAATACACAAGACAGACACATCCACATATCTCGGCTTCAACATCAGTCAACGAGACCTCATAGAACAAGAGATCGTAATGAGAATTCAAACTGGGGGAAGATGCCTAGGAGCTATACATACCATCATAAGATCTAAGTTATTATCCAAGCAGGCAAAATCATAAGTGCTACAGAAGAGAGACATGGACCAAAAAAAAAGAACGGAGAAAAATTCCTTACTTTCTTTAAAAGAAAGCATTGAGAAAAATATATGGACCAGTGACAGAAAATGGACAGTGGAGAACAAGCAAAAACAGAGAACTCAGGTAATTATACACACTGTCTGACATTGTAGCAAGTATGAAAATTAGTGAAAACTAAAAGACATGTGAGGAGGAGAGGAGAGAAAGGTAATAAATAATAATAATAATAATAAGGCCTCCGGTAGTAAAAGGCGACGAAAAGAACAAACCACTAATAGGACTAACCCCCCTTCTAGTGTGATTAGTTGGTTCAGGACAGAACTAAAGAAGCCTCGGACAAGCGCCATCATGGTCAGGGACGACGCTTGAAGCCTATGCCCGCCCACAGTGGTAACGAAACTTCTAGCCAACTGGAAAATGATTTAAAGCCAAATAGAGGTGTTTTGCAGGACATACTTCCTGCAACCACTCTAGAAGGAAAACAAAGACAGAGGATGAGATGGTCAGATGAAGTTAATCGACACCTCATGTTCTGTTATTACCAAGCAACAAGCCTAGGAACCAACACAACTGGATACAGATCACAAGTATACACAACATTTATTACCAGATACCCAGAATTAAAATTTTTAACTGAACAACGACTAGCTGATCAGATCCGTGTAATAATCAAAAATAACAGGATACCCCAGTCAGAATTAGAAAACATCAAACAACAAGTACAACAAATACTGGAACAAAATAATGTGCAATCAGAAGAAGAAGAAAATACAGTGATGGACTCAAACATCCCAGAGCAAACAAAGAACAACACGCATCAATTAAACAATCAGAGGAAAACGAAATGTTAAGACAGCCACCAGAACAAGCACAAATAGAACACGAAGTGACACACACGTTAGATACAGAAGAAAAATTTCAGCTGACATATATAGAATACAAAGACACAAATACAGGCATTAGACCATTCTTGCATAGACCGCCAAATAACCCACAAGCCGAAACAACAATAAAAACTATCAACACAATCATACACAACAAAAACAATGAAAATACAACTATGGAAAAGTTACAACTACTGGTTTATATAGGAGCACTCACTACACTAAATATACACACTAGGAAGAGATCAGAACCAACTAACACACAGAAGAAACCCACAAAACCAGTATGGCAACACAGGCTACAGATCAGAATAGAAAAACTGAGAAAAGACATCGGACAGCTAACAGAATTTATAAGAAATGAAATGTCAGAAAAAAAACGAAAAAAGTTAGGTAAAATCTCACAACAAGAAGTGATAGAGCAATTAGATGAAAAGAAGCAGAAATTACAAGCATTGGGCAAACGACTTAGAAGATACTAAAAAAGTGAAAATAGAAGGAAACAAAACCAAACATTCAACACAAACCAAAAGAAATTTTACCAGACAATAGATAACACACACATTAAAATAGACAATCCACCAAACATAACAGAAATGGAACACTTCTGGAGCAACATATGGTCAAACCCGGTACAACATAACAGGCATGCATGGTGGATACGAGCAGAAACAGACACATACAAGATGATACCACAAATGCCTGAAGTGATAATTTTGCAACATGTAGTCACCCAAGCAATTAATTCTACGCACAATTGGAAAGCCCCTGGAAAAGATAAAATAGCAAATTTCTGGCTAAAGAAGTTCACCTCAACACATTCACATCTAACTAAATTATTTAACAGTTACATTGCAGACCCATACACATTCCCTGATACACTTACACATGGAATAACTTATTTGAAACCTAGAGATCAAGCAGACACAGCAAACCCAGTTAAATATCGCCCCATAACATGCTTACCAACAATATACAAAATATTAACTTTAGTCATTACACAGAAATTAATGACATACAACAAAGAAGAAAATTATAAATGAAGAACAAAAAGACTGTTGCAAAGGAGCACGAGGATGTAAAGAGCAACTGATAATAGATGCAGAGGTGACATATCAAGCTAAAACTAAACAAAGGCCGCTACACTACACATACATTGATTACCAAAAACGTTTTGATAGTGTACCCCACTCATGGTTACTACAAATATTGGAAATATACAAAGTAGATCCTAAATTGATACAGTTCCTAAACATAGTAATGAAAAATTGGGAAACCACACTTAATATCCAAACAAATTCAAATAATATCACATCACACCCAATACAGATTAAGCATGGAATATACCAAGGAGACTCATTAAGTCCTTTCTGGTTCTGCCTTGCTCTGAACCCACTATCCAACATGCTAAATAATACAACTTATGGATACAATATTACTGGAACATACCCACACAAAATCACAAATTTGCTATACATGGATGATCTAAAACTACTGGCAGCAGCAAATCAACAACTCAACCAATTACTAAAGATAACAGAAGTATTCAGCAATGATATAAATATGGCTTTTCGAACAGACAAATGTAAGAAAAATAGCATAGTTAAGGGAAAACACACTAAACAGGAAGATTACATATTGGATAACCACAGCGACTGCATAGAAGCGATGGAAAAAACAGATGCCTATAAATATCTAGGATACAGACAAAAAATAGTAATAGATAATAAAAATATTAAAGAAGAACTAAAAGAAAAATATAGACAAAGACTAACAAAAATACTGAAAACAGAATTGACAGCAAGAAACAAGACAAAAGCTATAAATACTTATGCTATACCAATATTGACCTACTCATTTGGAGTAGTGAAATGGAGTAACACAGACCTAGAAGCACTCAATACACTTACACGATCACAATGCCACAAATATAGAATACATCACATACATTCAGCAACTGAAAGATTCACATTAAGCAGAAAGGAAGGAGAAAGGGGATTTATCCACATAAAAAACCTACATTATGGACAGGTAGACAATTTAAGAAAATTCTTTCTAGAACGAGCAGAAACTAGCAAAATACAGAAAGCAATCACTCATATAAATACATCGGCTACACCACTACAATTTCATAACCACCTCTACAACCCTTTAGATCACATAACATCAACAGATACGAAGAAAGTAAATTGGAAAAAGAAAACACTACATGGCAACCGCCCATATCATCTAACACAACCACACATCGATCAAGACGCATCCAACACATGGCTAAGAAAAGGCAATATATACAGTGAGATGGAAGGATTCATGATTGCAATACAGGATCAAACAATAAACACCAGATATTACAGCAAGCATATTATTAAAGATCCCAATACCACAACAGATAAATGCAGACTTTGCAAACAACTAATAGAAACAGTAGATCACATCACAAGCGGATGTACAATACTAGCAAATACATAATACACCAGAAGACATGACAATGTAGCAAAAATAATACAACAACAAGTTGCCGTACAACATAAACTAATAAAACAACACGTTCCCAGATACAAGTATGCACCACAAAATGTACTGGAGAATGATGAATACAAATTATACTGGAACAGAACCATTATAACAGATAAAACAACACCACATAATAAACCTGACATCATACTCACCAATAAAAAGAAGAAATTAACACAACTAATCGAAATATCCATACCCAATACAACAAATATACAGAAGAAAACAGGAGAAAAAATTGAAAAATACATCCAAGTGGCTGAGGAAGTCAAGGACATGTGGCATCAGGATAAAGTTGACATTATACCGATTATACTATCAACTACAGGAGTCATACCACACAATATCCACCAGTACATCAACGCAATACAGCTATATCCAAACTTATATATACAACTACAGAAATCTGTAATTATTGATAGTAGTTCAATTCCCCGAAAGTTCCTAAATGCAATGTAACATATACCGTGCAGTTAAAAGGAAGTCACGCTTGACCAAGATCTGCGTCACTTTCCATTTTTGGCCAGGCATAACGTCTGAGAAAAGAAAGAAATAATAATAATAAAGACCATAATGGATGGAAGAGTCGAAGGAAGGAGGCCACTAGAGGGACTGAGAACGAGATGGAAGGATGATAATACCATGGGAGACATGCAAATACTGGGTCTAGGAGACGAAGATGCAGCTGACGGCAAGGTGTAGAAGGCTGGTTGGATGAGGCCAAGTACCAGCTGCAGTTTCGCTCCACACCTTCCTAAGAAACAGTCTCTGTTCTTTCCAGTCTCACTATGTAAGTGTAGTACAGGGGGGAGGGGATTTCAAAGAACTAGTATTGGCGGCAATTGAGAGGTACATGCCAAATAAATTAATAGGATCCGCCATGGTACACACAAAAGGTCAGAACACTGTTGCAGAAGCAAGGAAAAAACATACCAAATTTAAAAGGCAGCAAAATCTCAAAGATTGACGAAGTTTTACTGAAGCTAGAAATTTGGAATGGACTTCAATGCGAGATGCTTTTGATAGTTTCTACAATCATGCATGCTGACCACATGGGTGCACTGTGGATCGAGCGGCCACATACATTATCTTATGCATGCGCCACACCCATAAAATTTTTAGTTTGATGAAAACAAAATAAAATAAATATTTCGCATTTGCCTTTATCAAAAAGTAATGAACTATTAAAACACAGAGACGGAAATTAAAATTTCTGAGCTGTAAAACATATGTGTTTGTTTCAGATGTCTTTGTGCAAAGGCAACCAAGCAGCACAAACCCCCATTCCTTATGTTTCTCTGGGGAGGTCAAAGGCACTCCCCAGAATAACAGTCACACTATACTGTGAATGGAATCCTGTCTTTTCAGCTTGCTTTCATATTTCGTTACAAGTTACACACTACAGTATGTCCACTATTAGGTAAAAAGCACTGGTCATGGCTCTCTTGGCTCAGCCCCGGCTCACGCCACGACCAATCCAAGTTACCCATGACTGGTACTTTTTATTTACTACACTTCCAGTTTTAGGTCAAAATTCTAATATTTTCATATAAAGAACGCTTATTTTAGTATAAATTACTTACAAAATTAGTAAAAATGAATATTTTTCTTATCATGTTCATCTGTTATGAAATAATAATTTTTTTCATACAAAAGCCAGCAACGGCCTTGCCGCAGTGGATGCACCAGTTCCCATTAGATCACTGAAGTTAAGCAATGTCTGACATGGGTGACCATCTAGGCTGCCATGCACTGTTGCTATTTTTCAGGATGCTCTCAGCCTCGTGATGACAATTGCGGAGCTACTCTACCGAATAGTCAAAGAAAACCATCATAACGACCGGGAGAACGGTGTGCTGATCACACAACCCTCCTATCCGCATCCCCAGCTGAGATGACATGGTGGTCGTATGGTCCCGATGGTCCACTTGTGGCCTGAAGATGGAGTGCTCATACAAAAGCTGAACATGAGAAAATAAGATAATTTTTTTTAGAAAAGGTACATATAACAAAAAATTTAACTCATTTATTACTCAATTAGGCAGTTAGAATTAATTAAATAAAAAATTCGTTTTCAGAAATCCAAAAAACTTTGGTGTCATATGAAGGAAACTGAGACGCCTTTTTCTTGTTTCCTTACTCTCTCTATCTTATTACCACCTTCCCAGTTTTTTCGAAGTCCATTTCAAAGTCTAAGTAGCTGTCCTTCTTTACATCTGGTAGTGTCGTCTTTAATTGAGAGCAGCGACTAGATGATCGATGATACCCATTGCTAGGGTGGCCAAGCCACTCCCAGCCTGGGGCACTCTGGAGCAAGTGTTTTCGATTGCAGTTAGTATATATAGTTGGAATCTGAATGATAAAGTACATTCTAAAATGCTATATTCATCAGTTTATTTTTGGTGTAAATAAATTATTTTATTCGTATTTTCGTATTTTATCTGAAATGATGAAGTGTAAATAACATGTAATGTTCCTTTACAACACTCAAAAAAAGATTTTAGAACATTGTATGTTAAAAAGAAGTATATTCCCATACTGTTGTAAAGGGCAATTGCTTCAGAGCCATCTTTGAATGAAGTTATTAACTACTCAGTAAATTGTGCAAAGTGAGACACGTTTGGTGTAAACAGGAAAAAGCCAGTCCATGGTCTTATCTCATTTCCTATGACGCCAGCACCGTCGACTCTGTTGAGCTAGGTCAGTTTTATCTTATCTATAGGCCACATGCTGCCAGATAAACACGTGCTATAGATTCTCGGAGCTGTCAGTTGCCTGAGAAGGCTTACACAGGCAAAACCTATGTTGTTTTGTATGGATGTGTGGGGGAAGAAATATCGATGTGATGCAAATATTAACTGATTTTGAAAATTCAAAATGCTAACATAATCATAATTTAATTAACAAAGGTAATTTTTCAGTCTTTATTTCGTCTATCTTTCTGGAAATACTTCAAAGGAAGTGTAAACATGAAGTTAAGACTTCTATAACTTTTCCTAATTTTTTATTTATATAGTTACAACTTTTCAGTATGTATTCTGTCTTATGCATCGAAAGATAACGTTTTCTAAACCACACATTGTAACTGACGGAATATTTTCATTAAAGCTGTGCAGAGTTTCATAGTCTTTTCTGTGGAATTACAATATTCCTTCTATAAGCCATATTAATGACATAGATCACATAATTTGAAATGATATTATATGGTGTTACGTCAGTATTCTGTATTCTGAAGGTGGAAGGGATAAAATACAAGGAGCGAAAGGCTATTTATAATTTGTACAAGGGAGTGAGACAGTGTTGTAGCCTATCCCCAATGTTATTCAATTATTATATTGAGCAAGCAGTAAAAGAAACAAAAGAAAAATTCGGAGTAGGAATTAAAATCCATGGAGAAGCAATAACAACTTGCAGGTTCGCCGAATACATTTTAATTCTGTCAGAGACAGCAAGGGACCTGGAAGAGCAGTTGAACAGAATGGACTGTGTCTTGAAAGGAGGATATAAGATGAACATCAACAAAAGCAAAACGAGGATAATGGAATGTAGTCGAATTAAGTCTGGTGATACTGAGGGAATTAGGTTAGGAAATGAGACACTTAAATTAGCACATGAGTTTTGCTATTTGGGGAGCAAAATAACTGATGGTGGTCACAGTAGAGAGGTTGTAAAATGTAGACTGGCAAATGGCAAGGAAAGCGTTTCTGTAGAAGAGAAATTTGTTAACATCAATTGTAAATTTAAGTGTAAGGAAGTCGTTTCTGAAAGTATTTATATGGAGTGTAGCCATGTACGGAAATGAAACATGGACGATAAATAGTTTGGACAAGAAGAGAATAGAAACTTTCGAAATGTGGTGCTACAGAAGAATGCTGAAGGTTAGATGGGTAGATTACATAACTAATGAGGAGGTACTGAACAGTACTAGGAAGAAGAGAAATTTGTGGCACAACTTGACTAGAAGAAGGGATCGGTTGGTAGGACATGTTTTGAGGCATCAAGGGATCACCAATTTAGTATTGGAGGGAGACGTGGAGGGTAAAAATCGCAGAGGGAGACCAAGAGATGAATACACTAACCAGATTGAGAAGGATGTGGGTTGCAGTAGGTACTGGGAGATGAAGAAACTTGCACAAGATAGAGTAGCATAGAGTGTTGCATCAAACCAGTCTCTGGACTGAAGACCACAACAACAACAACTCCTTTGGATGGGGCAAGTTAAATGGCTACAACAACAATGTCAGTATTTGATCTGAGTAGTGTAACTCATTTAAAATCGAGAAATGCATGGTATTCTTTGAGAAAACAATTTGGAGGATTAATACTCCACATCAACTGTGTGAAAATCTCGTTTCTACCTTTTTTCGAGTATATATTCTGTAGATTAATGTGGTCGAATAATGAGTCAAGTAAGTGATTGTTTTTAAGATTTGTCTGAAATGTAACAAATATGAAACATGGCATATCAAATTCTGCAGAGTTATAGTAATTTGTGATATCAAGTTCAAAAGTATTCTGATTACTTAATCCTGCAACTTCTAAAATTTGTAGGTCATAAAAGATATCGGAATTTTTGGGTTTTGCAGAATATTTTCTCATTGTTCTAACTCGTAATTTGGTTCATATTTAACAACTGGTACACGAATTTCCCTCAATTCCACTAAAATTCTTCCTTCCTTAGGAAGCATAATTATAATCAGGTCATCTAAGAATTGCATCTCCAGAACTAGAAGACCTAGTGAAATTTACAGATAAATCTACTTCACACATAATTCCTTTATAATCTTAAGAAAATCCATCAAGTAGTCCAAGTGGATAAAGTATCTCGTTTTTCTTACGCCTTTTTTCCATTATTAAGAATATGTCCTTCCAAGCTTATTTTATCAGTAAAGAGGAAGTCAAATATAACATAGCTGTTGACAAAATAAAATGATGTTTGATTCTGGATAAAATATTATTTCCTTTCTTTATGGACACAAAGTCAAACAGTTTTGCCACATAATTATCGATTAATTTTGCCATATTTTCTGTCATTTGTTGAATAATCTGATTCTGATCCATCACGAGTAGCTAAAACAATTCGAAAGTTCATGTATAACTGTGCATGTTTGGATAAAGCCATCCAACATCAGTTTTTATTTCAATCTATGTATCCATGTTGGGGACATGTAAATTTTTTTAACATTTCTCATTCACAGGGGATGAGTAGAACTGATAACTCTCGATTTTGTTCACAATTTATTAATGATAAAATTCGTTAGGACGTTTTCTAAACAACTGCTAGACAAACATCATTAAAGTCAATTAGATTGTTTTTCATTGGTTATAGTAACTTCTAAATCTTGAATAGAATCAAAAATAGGAATATCAACAGGATAATGTGGTTCATAAATTATTGATCTTCCAAATTCAGCATTCGGTTTAAATGAAGAAATAATATTAGTTTCTTAACGAAAATCATCTGTATGCTTTACAAATATTCCTTCAGCTAGATTAAAATTTATGTTAATTATTTCGAATGGATTAATATTAGGAACATCGTTACCAACAGTCTTTTTAATAGCTTCAGTTGTTCCGGCGTAACGAACAGCATGATGATCAAGTACGGAAGAGCAGAGAGGGCTGTGAAACGACGTCAGTGAATAGTACGCAGATTAGGATGACACCAAGACACGAGTGGCATGTACACAAAGAGAATACAAGCGCCGCCTTGACTAGCGGCACATTGCCACACCCAGAGGATCTCATTGACAGATTAAGCACTGGTTGCTATTTTTCAAAAATTGACTTGGGTGAAGCAAAACAATTCACTTTCTTACCACCTGTAGTACTCTTCGTCTAAGGATGGGGAAATAACAATGGCCTCAAGTATTGTGTGTGTATAAGATAAAATCATCCACATATTCCTCTGGCAAACACATGTGCCATTTCTCTCGTTTGGGAGGGTTCCTATGGAACAGAACACCTTTATGAACAGTGAAGAATCTTTTTAATTTTTCAGCGCCGTTATGTGTAAGTTTTGCTCTTACCTTACTCCAGCGTGTGTCTTCCTGCTATAATTGCTCTATATGTTTACACATGTGGACACAGCATGGTTGGACTGTTTTGTCCTCCTTCGGCATAGCTCTTATTTCACCTTCCTGCTCTAAAAGATCGTGGAGTTCTCTTAAGCCTTGTGGTAGTCGAGAAAGAGCGTTAGTTACTATGTTTTGATTTCCTTTTATGTATACTATTTCTAAATCGAATTCTTGAAGATACATACACCACCTGACTATCCGTTGGTGTAGCGATTCACAAGTTAACAGAACCGATAGGGACAGATGGTCATGTATTTACCCCAAAGGAAATATTCAAACTTTTTAAAGGACCAAATTACAGCCAAACCCTCTAATTCTGTGACTGAATATGTATGTTCAGCTTCGGATAAGATGCGACTGGCAAAGCTAATTACCTTAGGGACGAGATTTCCTTCTTCTTCTACCATTTAAAAAAGGTATGCACCCAGGCAGTGAGAAGACATGTTGGTTGAGATAAAATATTAGCATTTAATATGTCTCACTTGAAGTTTTCGAAATCGGTTTACATTGCTGGTCCCCTACTCATGGTTTGTTTTTCCAGAGAAGAATGAATAGAGCATCATTGTTCATAAGTTGGTTAGGGATGAATTTCCTGAAAAATGACATTAGGCCTAAGTACACCTTTAATCGCCTCTTGTTTTGAGGAACAGGGCAGTTCCTAATGGCATCAAGATTTTTAGGATCTGGCAGTATGCCTTCTGAAGAGATTACGTGTCCTAAAAATTTTATATTTTCTTGTCCAAAATTTGAATTCTTGAGATTTGCTGTTACTCTATATTTGGAAAAATGGCTCAATACTTGTTCAATTAACCTTTAATGTTCTACCTAAGTGGGTGTAGCGAATAAATGGTTGTCCACATATACTGTTACCTTGCTCAAAAGTCCTGGCCCTAGCACTATGTCAAGTGCAGAGATAAATACACCTGCACTTACTTTCAATCCAAACAGTAATACTTGAAATTCGAAGCTCCTGCCCCCACATACAAAGGTGGTATACTTCTGACTTTCTTCATGTAGTTTTATTTCCCAATATGGAGACTAGAGGTCGAGTATAGTAAGAAATTTAGCATTGTGGAATTTCATAACCTGTTCTTCTAAATTTTCTGGACATGTTTGGACTGGTACAATAAACTTACTAATGTTATGTGCATCCAGGACCAAGCACACCTTGCCAACTGGCTTACTCACAGCCAATATAGGACTACAATAAGGGAAAAATGATTGTTGTATTACGTCTCATTCAAGCATTGTGTTAATCTCTTTTCTTACTGTTTCCCTCTTTGTCCATAGTATAGGGTATGAGGTAGAAGAATCAAGTTTCATGAGGATACACTTCCATTATGTATATGAAATCCTCAATAATACCTAGTCTTTTTTGAAATTCATGTATATAAGCAAGTATTAGTTCCCTAAGTTCCACTTGCTGTTCTTTAGACAAGCACTTTGATTCACTTACCTTTGTGCTTATTGTGTCGACGTTTATTTCTTCTGCTGACGACTGTTCGTTATTTTATGTGTTGAAAAACATAACTGTGATTTATCAATCGAACTTCAAGGTCATGAGTAACTTCAGTTTTACATATATTAGTACTTCCCCTGATCAGATCTGTTACAAATAATTGGTTATTTACAGTGAAATGACATTGGCCTTTTCCTGTATCAATTTGTATTTGGTATGTCCTAAATGAATCCACACCAATTAAACAATCAACTATTAACTTCTATAGTATCAAAAAATTGCATTGTACAGAAAACTGTCATAATTGTACAGGAATTAAGGCTTGTGTCTTGACTCCTTTCAATTTCTGAGTAGTGGCAGTTTGTACCCTGCAATTTTGCACTGGCAGTGTGGGTATACGTCCACGTTTCTTCAGTTCGTGAAAGAATCCCTGTGACATCAAATTAGTCGTAGCACCTGTGTTAAGCACAGTGGGTACATCAAGGTAAAATATTTTGACTTTAATAGTAGCTTGTATCTTGCTCTCTGTCAAGTTTTTCTGTGTAACTTCATTCCCTTGATACCTATCATCTCTCTCATCATTACCATGATAGTATCTGATAAAGTAAGTCTCGATCAAGCTCGTGCCCCCACTCCCCTCGAAGGTCACAGAACGGGAGCCTACCATGACCAGTTCAAGTTTTCCAGCGTCGTGGTGGCATCGATCTCTGGGTCAAGAGTAACTTTCACTTTGTTGACCACTGGTGTTTGGATAGGCCAATAAGTGTCGTGAGAGGCTCTCCGCTGAAATTCTCTTTGCCTCTGAGTGTTATTCTGCATATGTGTTACTTTGCTGACCGAATTCCGCTGTCTGTGGGTTATTCGGTTGTTATTGTTTTCCATTTGCCAAGCGATCGGCTGATTATTGCCAGTAGCTTATTTCTGCACATATTGTGCAGCCTGGCTATACGCTACTCGTCCATTGTAATTGTTTTTGCTATATTTTTGCCCATTTCTTTCACATCCACCTTTGTATTTACGGCTTTCTCCATTGCCGTTGTGATTACCTTTACCATTACCATAGGTCTGTGTGGGGTAAAGTTGCCATCCGTGTTGTACTACGAATCCGTTGTTTACTTGTTGGTCCGTAAATCTCTGTGTCACTATCAGCGTATTAACAGGCTTTATTTGTACTGGTCTCTCTTCGTATATTAAATCTATTAAGTCCAGTACAGATAGAAAGTATTCTGTGTCATGTTCTGGGATGGTAATGAGTTTTTCCCTAATGTGGGCAGGAAGACGGTTCTTTAAAAGTTTCAGCACGTAAACTTGAGATATCATATCTGATTTTATTCAAATATTTTTCAAAATAGCCCGTCGAGCTTCCATACTTGCTACCGAACGAAGCTGCATTGGATACTTCACGTGTGAGCCTCTTTTGTGCGGCCTCAGATCAATAATTATCCAGAAATGCTCTCTCAAACTGTTCATAATAGTGGCAACGTTCCGCCATGTCCATAGCCCATAGCAGAATGTCATCCTGTGTGTATCCAACAATAAATCTAATTTTCTGGGCTTCAGTCCAGGTACAAGATAAAAGATTTCGAAATGTTCTGATAAAGACCACTGGGTGTGTTCTTTCCCTTCAGAAGTAAATATCGGGAACTGTCGATGCCTAAGTAATCCCTCGTCTGCAAGTCATGTTGACAAACACGCCGCGCTGTCAGTGACAGGCGTGTTTTAAGTTCGCTTGTGAGGTAGCGCATGACAACTGTGCTTGCTCGATAGGTGTGCAGCTCCTGAAAGTGTTGTTGCCTTGTGCAACCTTCGCTATTCCCTATGACGGGCTAACCCCATATTGTGAGAAACCAGTAAAAGTATCTAACTTCTCTAAAAGCATAGGTTTGTTTTCTGTCATATGTTGTTTTGTAATGTCAGTAGTTTTAGCAACACTACCTCGCAACCCTTCCTCTGCTTCCTTTAAACCCGAGTCTATTTTAGCTAGAAGTTGACTTTCCTTCTTTTAGAGCTTCTTCTACAGTACCTACATAAATTTTGCATTCTGCACTATATTTTCAGCAAGGGTGCTGACCTGATCTAGTATACCAGCTTCAGCTTTTTCAGTTATTTCCTTTACATTTACACGTAACGTATCTCTCTGTTTTTGGGCAAATTCTAACTCTAAACTTAACTGATCTACTCTTAGACTCAAATTGTGTATTTCTGTAGGTAGGTTTTGCCATACGTCTTGCAGCTTGCTTACTGTTTTCGTCATATTTTTTACCGATTCATCGACTTTGGACTGTGTTTCCTGAATTTGAAAATATGCTTCACTAAGATTTCGCAACTCACCTGCAAGTTGTTCTTGTTTACAATCTATAGATGTTACTTTTTCCGTTAATGTATTTATATTGCGGGATATCAGTAATTATTTCTTGTTTTAGTTGTTTACCAAGCTCTGTGAACTTACCAGATAACTCGTCAGATAATTCAGTGCTTATAGTTTTGCTCACCTCACTGAAATGTTGACTAATACTATTCTTGAAATGGTTAAATGCCTGGTTTTTCTGTGCAAACTGTTGTCCTATATTTTCCTAAAATTCCTGTTGTTTTGTAAGCTATTGCTTTATTAGCTGCATGAGTTGTGTAAAATTGTGGGTGTCACTAGTATTGAAATTGCTTTTTTGAGCTGTTTCCTGCTCTGGCGTTCGCGATGTAGTGAGCAAATTGTCAGACGAAGTTTCGCTGTCATGAGCTTCAGTTTCACTATTTGGAAAAATATTTCCGTATGAGAACTGAAAAATTGTCTCATCAAGTATCATAAAAGTGACATCATGATTAGTTATATCACCAGAGCCACAATTTTTTAATTGTGGGCCGCCAATATGGTTGTTCTGGTAGCCATCGGCCAGTTCACGAGTTGGCGGGTTACTGTCATCTGCTGCCAATCTCGGATTTCCGCCATCTTGGCATATTGCATTTTTTAATGAGTTTTCAACAATGGCTATTTCCTTTGACTCCATTTTGAACAGTGTTTAACAAAATTATGAAAAGAAAAAAATTTTAAACTGATATTTGGTTTATATCGGCACTTTTAATTAAAGCAGAATTATATGTGTATTCATTAATGAACCTGATTGTTCTCTGATACAGTCTTACATAATTTGAATGAACTATTTTGCATTTTAATGTTGACTTTATACAAATTTTCGTCTTCCCTACAGAAATGCACTTTCCATAATGAAAATTAATTGGAAGGAAAAGAGATTATTTACTGCGAGAGAGACGGCGTCAAACGCGGCCAGATAAGCATACAGAGTAGTATCTTCTTACCTTAACTGCTGAAATCTGCATTCCCAGCTCGTATCTTTTGCAGGCAGAATTTCATTTTAATTTGCTCCTTCAAGTTGTTAATAGTTTCAATCTTACGGGCATGTAACAAATACAACAAAGGCCCAATTAGTTCTTTGTAACAACAAAATGGATCATTTATCCCAAAAAAAGTTTTATCTCAGCAACTGAAAGGTCTGTTCATATTCCGCTCGGCGCCATCCTTTGAATGGTCGCTACTGAATAGTAACGGGGGGAATAAAAAAGTAATATATAATGTAAACTGATTGTAAATTGCTGCTTAAATAATTATAAACGAAATTTGGAAAGAATAATTGAAAAAACTTGGAAAGTACTGATATTCTGGGTGAACTTTAGCTGGCACTAATATCAACAGGCCCTCAATATTCAATACATATTTTCAGAATTTAAGTTTATGTACTTCTTTTTCCTGTTGCCGTCATTGTGCAGAGAGCTTGGTATGACAATACTGATTTCCGATCGCCCCTCTTCTCCTCACGCAAATTCCTCTTGTCTGGTTCGATCTTCTTGATGCAGGATTCTCAGTACGTCACAGGGAGATGAACAGATAGGTATGGTCGTCGTGAATGTACGAATAAACTTTGCTATCATGATAACTTTTGTATAAGACTTTTTAATGTACAATTGGAATATACATTTTTAACAATATTAACCCAGTGGAGCTCGTCATACATCCACCTACTATCACTTATAGAGACAAACAGATGACTATATAGAAATTAAGAAATTGAAGAGTGTATCTCTATTCGTTTTGTTAAAAATCCTGGCAAAATCTTTCATTAAGTCCTAAGACATGTGCAAAAAAACGGGCTAAACCACAATATTTAAAAATGGAAACCATGGAGTTGCAGTTGCATCAATGAGACTGGAAAAAAACATATAAAACTATTTCATTCTTATTTTTTAACGGAAATCCATACAGTACAGAGCAATTATTTTTTATGATCTGCCATATCTTTATACTTGAATGTTCTATGAAAAATAATAATTAATAAAGAAGAACAATAATATGTGAAGATTTATTTTGTGCATTATCAAACATACACAACCACAAATTATCATTAACTCTAGGAA